>NW_014556140.1:844921-980877 GCF_001313825.1 Dinoponera quadriceps
CCCCCCTCTTTGCTCTCGCTTCTGTCAATAACGCGGTGAAAATTTTTGCAACGTCGCGTAAATCTCGTGTCGCACGCACCGCGAACGATCTACGATCCGACGGAGTAAACAACGCGCGGGAAGAACAGGGGGGGAGGAACGTGTCGAGACGTTAGAGAAGGCGCGTTTTATAAAACGGCGTTTTTCCGCAACGCCTGGCTCCATATGGCGGATCTAGTTTTTGTGCGGATATATACTCGCGGCGAGGTGAGTCTCGCGAATACGGCAGAGACCCACATTTTTATCCGCTGTTCTGGGCGATTTCATTTGTGTACACGACGGCGAACATTGTAAAAGGGATCGCGGCGCGATACCGATCCCAACTGGTACAAGGCTGCGTGTGTGCATTTTACTCGCTCTCGGCCACGGTAAAAGTATCGAAGTCAAGTATCGTTCTCCGCCGCGTGGCCGCAGTTTCGATTACCGTGCTTTAAAGTTCTTTATTATATTTCCGAGGGCGGAACGTACGCTTTTCACGATCGGCCGCTCTCGCTTTTCGGGAGGATAATCCGCCGATCGATCACCGGGTCGCATCGACAGCAAAGTCACGTCGTACGGTAAAAAGTTTTGCATTCAGAAGCGGTTCGCTGAAATTTTCTGTTATTTTAACGGGGGGTACGCGTTGAAAAGGGACGCAGGTATATCGTTAAATTAACACGTTATGTTGACAAGGTGAATGTGTTAATTTGAATCCACTCGAAGCTCGAGCATGAACAAGCTGAAACATTCAATCTTATGATTGCGAGTGACAATATTTTCACGATCGGATTCGAGTGAATTTTCGACTCGTCTCTATTGAGATTTTACTCTCAGAAATGTGGAGAGCGCGAAAACGGCCGGACGGAAATTCAGCCGCGATGTCACGACAAAACGTGACTGACCGAAGTACCGTGAAACTGGAAGGTGAAACAGAAATATGTTAGAGCAAATTGAATTAAATGATAGAATAATGGCGAAACTGGTATCCATAGCTCGCTGTTCGACTAACGTAATCTCAGTGCCGTCGATTCAAACGTTCGCTCGTACGGCGTCAGGGTCCACTCGAAGACTTCTCGACTGCAACGTTCCACTCTCAGTGACTCCGAGTGGCGGTTTTCACTATCGCTGCGAGTGAATTTTCACTCCTTTTCATTGAGAGATTTCACTCGCAGGAGACTTGAAGAGGTATGGGAGCGTCGTAAGAAATGATTCCGCACTCCGTAAGATCGTCTAACGTCGTAATTCGCGCACGAGTCCGCTCATCGTCACCCCCCCCCCTTTTTCCCGTCCGCAACAGGCATCCGTGTTACGCGCGATATGTAGCCGCGTGGCGAGTGCGCGCGCGAATCCGCGCGGAAAGGTATAATCACGCGTGTTACCGGACGCGCCGCCATTAGCATAATTACGTCGCGCCGCCGCGGCGCGATTATACGTGTCACCGTAACGAGCTGAAAAGCAGCGGTGGCTGCTTTTTCAAAGAACGCCGTGCCCGCGCGACGACGTTGCGAAAGGACCATCATTACGGGCCTCCTCGCGTCTGATTAGGTTATTACGCGCGATTTTGGCGGTGATGATGATGTCACCTCGACGACACCGCGTCGGGACGATCCAACGTTCGCGATAGTATCAAATATATCGTGGACATTTGCACTTCGAAGGATTCATATCGGCGAAGTATCGAAGAAAGATTTCACCCTTTCGCCGCGCTCCAGCTGTAAGTGCTCGCTGCGTGCGACACGATGTCCGATTGCCATTGAGGCGGGATAATATAATAAAGAAATATATGAGAGTTCTATGGTATAATTAGGAAATATATAATAGTGTGTATGAGATTATTATATATTTCGATAGAGAAGTGTGTTTCTGAGTTGCGTTCGTGCACACAAATGTTAATTTTACACTTTCAACGGGGCTTTACAGCCGAAAGACAAAATGCCGGATTTGGTGCCTTCCCTCTGTACATAGCATATGTAAAAGCTACTTTTCGGCGACATATATATGTACGTCCTACGTAGCGAAGAGATTAAAAAGTCTACAACCTTCTCTGCAAATGTACGTGAACAAAGGATTTTTAATTTCCGTAAGTGGTACTACCGCGTGTTTTATCTTTCTCTTTTACTCTCTCTCTCTCTCTCTCTCCCTCTTTCTCCGGCTTTTCCATAAATCTCCATATCCTTCTTAATGCTCTTATAAAGAGCTTCCCGGAGACACGACGGCCCGTATCTCAATGATACACGGCGGCTGCCCGCGACGTCGCGCAGAGGGGTGTACAAGTGGACGGGTTAACGTTAATCTAATTAATCTTTACGAGTGTAATTAGCGCGCGACCATCTCCGGCGTGAGAGCGCCGTGAAACCTGCGCCGGGCGCGGGTAACTGACGGTTCCTTTATCTTCACGAGTAGCAAGTACACGAGTATCCCATCCCGAAGCAATTTGGCGACTGCCAGCCGGGCGCGATCCTTACTCGCCGTCCACCGCGTATATCCTCGACTCGTCGGGCGCATTAGCGGCCGAAAGCGATTTTGGCTTCACGACGCGAGAGCGGGCGAAAATAAGTCTTCGCCTCCCGGTCGATACGCGGGGTGCCACTTTCACCCGCTCGCCGCCGCTTCTCTTTTTCTTCCTTTTCAATTAGCAAAAAAGATCGTTTCGCGCGCGGCCGGATGGGCCAAATTGCGCGGTTATTGGCGCTAATTTACGAGTCGCGCGATTCCCTCCATTAACGGGTAGATATTTCTCGTTTAAACGAGAGACGGGATAATTTATTTCGCGTGACGGATTTTCGTCCCGTTCTTCTTCCTTCTTTTTTTTACCCTTACACCGCACACCGATCTCTCTCTTGATAACTTTGTGATTTTCGTCGGTCCAAACTGCGTCAACGAAGAGAGCTAAATTCGGCGTGACTTCCCGTCGTCGTCGTCGGTTGCGAGTCACCGGGCGCGAGCGATAGCGATTCGCGAATATACGTGGCGCGCTACGGAAATAATGCTCTAAATTACTTTAATCCATTAACGTTCGGCCAGGTGGAATTATCGGGAATTGATGGTCCTGCCGGCGCGGGAGAGGTAATTTCCTGGCGGGGGACAAAAGGGACTCGATGTCACCGCGGGATTTCTGGTTTTATGGGGCCGTCGGGCGGGAAAAGACGACGATAAACTCTCGCCGCGCGGCGTTAATGCGGCTGTCCTTGATTTTTAAATGCATTCCGATTATACCGTGTGTGTGTACCTCCTTTCTTCTTTATTCCTCTTCTCCTCTCCCCTCCCTTCTTTCTTCAATGCGACTCTTGCTCTCTCTTTCTTTCTTCCTTTCTCTCTCCTTCTCTCTCTCTCTCTCTCTCTCGAAAGCGCACCTACTTTTCGCGTATCAGCGGGCACAATCGCGCGAACCGAAGGGAGTGCCGCCGGATTTTGCGCTTGTTGAGTTACGTTTATTACCGGCCAGCACGCACGACCAGCGAACCCGACTTTGGGACATTATGATAACCGAAACAAAAGCAAATCTTCGGGCTCCTCGTCGCTGTTCGGCGAAACGATTTCGTGAGGAGCGTGCACGCCGTCTGTATTCGCGATCTCCCGATGTGAATCTCGCGTTTACTTACCGCAAAAATACTCGGTATAATTCCATCGGAATGATCTAGTTATAATGAGATCCGCGTTTTCTAAAATATAGTCAGTGCGTTATTATTAAAAAGCAGTCAATAGTCTGTTAATAGCAGCAACCGTTATTGTCAGAGAAATCTAACCGCAGAAACGGTAAAAAGAGATATTATTTATTACTCTCCTTTTATTATCACATTCTTCAAGTATTTTCAACGATCTCAACTGAAATATCCTTAACTATATTTAATCGATTTAATATATATGGTGTTTGAACAATACGCTAAATCCTGATGGGACTCGAGTCCAAAATCTCTGACTCCTGAGTGATTCAGCCAGCGGCGTTTTCATTGGTTCGACTCGCGAGAGCGTAGATTTCCGAGAAATCCAACCTGCCGCACCTGAAACCCTAACGATCGGCGGGCGAGTACATCGATCGGGGGATGCCGAGGATACGCGTCATTGTTCGCGCGGGAATAAACGAGCGGGGCGGATATCAGGCGGTGCGAAAAGGCGGCGAGGACGGGGCATCGTATCGGCACTCGCGCCTTGTGCATCGGTGGCGATCGCTTTTCTCACGGTGTGTCCGGCGCGAGGAGGACGTCTCGAGAGCAGGTCGGTCCGAGAGTGTGGCGGAGGGTGATTTCCACCGAGATGGATTGGCGCGCCTCGGCCTGTGAGTGGCTTCGTCACGAGGGTTGACTGATTTGTGTGTGCAAGCTCCCGTCGCCTTGAGACTTTACTTAAACGGGAATAAACGACACCGCTCTCTCTGCTATCCTCCACCGACGCCGCGTCTGTCCATCCTGCCCCTTCTTCCTCCTCTTCTTCTTCTCACCGGGTGCCAAGAGCGGCCGAAGGCGGACGGGGAGATAGAGAGAAGAATCCGCGGCGGGAGATACCGAGCGGCGCGCGCGGTGGCGCGCAGGTGTATAGAAAGGCGTCGTCGTCGCGCTCTCGCCGATTGCGGAATAATCGTGTGGGAGCCGATACGAGCGACGATACGATAGAGGAGAGCCGCCGTCCTCGCCGCAATGCCAATGGGAAACCCCGTGGTTGCTGGAGTAAAGAGAGGAAGAGAGAGAGAGGGATTGAATTTTACGCCGAGGGATAAATTCCGTTTTGAGATCGCTCGTCGCGCGCCTCGATGTTCGATCGTAAGAGGGTATATCGTACGAGAGAGAGAGAGAGAGAGAGCAGCAGCCGGGTGAGATATAGCCGAGAGGCGCGCGTGAATGCGAAATGGAAAGAAGGGGAGCGCGGTTTATATGGAAGCTCGATGATGCCGGGATATCGACGCGGTGCCGCGCCGGGAGAGCTCGACGCGTCTCGGAGATGCGGTCGGTCGGATTGTGTCAGCGGGGTAGCTCCGGGGCCGAGTGAAAATCGGGGAGAGAGTGCGGCGTTAATGTAGCGGGAAGAGGAAGAGACCGGCGCGAGAAACGGAATGAAGGACTGTCATTTCCGCCGGCTTGTGCGGAGATTTTAACGCGAGGAGGTTGGGAGTGTTTCCGCGAGTGTTTCCTCAAACGCCGCCCCGGAATTGGACCTCTCTCTCTCTCTCTCTCTCTCTTTTTCTTTACCCCACACCGCCCGTCGTTCGCTTTTCTTCGCCGGAGACTTTTACCCGGCCGATGTGACTCCGATGCGTGGAGGAACTTGATATCTCGCCGGAATCTCGCCGGCTGCATCGAGATGAGACAGCGAAAGAGAGAGAGAGGGAGAGAGAGAGGAGGCGCGGGAAACAAAGAAACCTGGAAAGCGGAGGAGCGATCGCGTGAATAGCGCGCGAAAAAACGTGCGACGCGAGTGACTAATTCCCGATTACGTCGTCGGCGCGACCACGTAGATCGGCGAACGGTGAACGGTTAAGCGGGGAAGCCGGTGCGCGTTCTTTAATTATTGCACTCGAAGGTGTTCGGGCCGAGCTTTGTTTGCTGACTTCATCGTTACGGCGCATACCTCCGCGCGCTCTCTCGCTGTTCCCCCACGGATGAATGCCAGGCTACGGAATTAATGACTCAGCCCACGCGAGCCGGGGCTGAACAATTATTATAAACGTAAAAGGAAGGCGTCCGGCGCGCAGGTGTAGCGACGCGCGCGCGTTCGCGCCACGTGACTCATCCCGATGGGACGTTCCTCTGCCCGAGAGCCTACTTGTTCAATTATTATCGCACTGAGACACCGCTATTCGCTATTTTCCCACCGACTCGATTAAGCTCGTTCTACATGAATTGCGAGCGGTCAATCGCATGATCGCAGGCGCTGTTTCCACTTGCAAGCCGGTCGCAAGCTACGATCGCAAGGTTCGCGAAAACCCGAAGCAGGCGCCTCTGCGATCTCGCATGACAATCTGAGTATCTCGACGAGTATCCGAGACAAGTTTCAAGTGAGGCGACTCTTAATACAGGCCTCAGTGATTTTTCAAAGAGATTCGAAAGAGTGATCTCTTTTCTCGCGTCACCACGAGCGACGGAAGGACAGCAAGGAGGAAACTGTATCTCAGCGTTTCTGTTACATCGAGCTCTCTCTCTCTCTCTCCCTCGGCGACAGCATTCGCGGCTAATTAACACCGTCCGAATAAAGACGGCCGACGACGAGTCTCCGCTCTCGATCCTCCTTGGCCGTAAGCGGCGAACCTTCCGGCGGCCCTACCGTCGGTCGCAGGACACGCGAGCCCGGGCGATCGTAAAAATTGCGGAACGTGGGCGCCCGTCCCGGGCTGATCGTTCCTTGGGCGATTTTTTCCGGATAGCTAAATGGAAGAACGGTGTCCCGAGCGCGGCGCGGTTAGTCTCCGCGCTCTCCGTGTGTGTGCACGCGCGGCACGCCGATGCAACACCGCTGCTACGACAAAGGAACGGGGGCTTCCGCCGTGGCTCTTATCGTTCTTACGTATTTCCAGCCGATCCGTTAGATCTCTTTCACGGATATACTGCCCCTTTGGCCTTTGGCTTCCCCGTCCGTCTTCTCCTCCTCCTCCTCCACCACGACCAGCGCCTTCTCGTACTCCTCAAACTCCTCGGCCGCCTTCGCCGCGCTCTTCTCGATCGGCACTGAATATCTCCGTAGGTTTGTCCCACCCACGAGACACCCACTTCGGCATGTGACTTTTAAGCCCGCCGGCCGATGGCCAGTTATTGTTCGTCGTTCGTTAGAAAGCGATATGTACAAGGCGAAATTCCCTCCGCGAAGCCGCGATCGGCGCGGAAGTCACCCGCCGGGGGAACCATGGGAGCGCATCGTCCGACGAGGAAGAATTCTCTCCGCGACGTAGGTGAGAACGGCCCCTTAATCTCTGCTGTATATGAGAAAGTCGGGGAAAATGTCAATACCGCGGATATCCGATTATCGAGCGAAGCTCGTCGTTTGTGCGTGAAACGACGGTGCGATGAAGCGCGAAGGGGAAATAAACCGCGGGAGTCGCGGCGAGAACGCCGTTTCCGCGACTCCATCCATCAGCTCGATTATCTCGAAGAGCGAGGCGGCGTCCACGAGGGTTCGCGCGGAAAACTCGCTCCTAATTGCGCCCGTCGCGGCTAATAGCTTGCGATCGGCTCTCGCGCCGGGCTTAACACGGCTCCTCGAAGGTAACGTTCTCTCGACGGGGTCTTCGACAATGGGCAATAAGTAACGCACACGACGCCGATCGCATCTCGGCGCGCCTTCCTCGCGCGCTAACGAGACCATTCCCAACGCCCGCATTTTCTACCCAGTGCCTAGTCGCCTCCACCGTCCTCGTCGTCCACGTCGTCGTCATCTCGTGCCGCTTGTCGTCATGAGATTCACGTCGCACACCTCGGACACGCGCGTTCTTCCGCGACGTCATCGCGTACGCGATGATGCAATCGGAATGCCTTTTAGACACCTGCCGGCATTCTTGCCGGCTTTTGTTAACGCGAGCGTCGGTATCGCGCTTGGGTAAACGGGACGATAAAAATTGCACGTTGATGTGAAAGGGGAAGGTCCGAAGGGGGGGAGGGAACGATAGAGAAGAGGATCCGCGATGATTCGTCGGCGATTAATTAATTCTTCGCGATCCTGTGTCAAGTTTACCTCAACATCGTGCTTCCTTTTATATAAACTAACTTTTTACTCACTGGTTTATGGTGTAATCAATATAAATACATTACTATAAATGTATGTAGGTGTGTGCTCACGGAAAAACAGTGAGAAAATCCGGTCGGATATTTCCGAAACGATGCATTTCCGAAAAGAAAGTTTCGTACAAAAGTTGTAGGGTTTTTATCGACGCACTACATAACAATATTAATAAAGGGTTAACGATCCTTTCCCGCTATCAGCCACGAATCATCGGCGCATCTCGACGCGAGTGATTGAGTGAAGCTTACGAGAGATCGCCGCGCGTTACGCTCATAATGCCATCCGTTCTCCTCGCGGCGCTACACCTTTTCGACGTAAATGTCACGACGCGGGACCTGATTTAAGCCCGGGTGGGCTAGGTCGGCGAGATTAACGATAGCGGGCTGACATTGAGGATAAAACAAGCGAGCGAGATATATACGCTCGCGTTGCGCAAGGCGCCTCCGTCGTACGTGGAAATCGTGTGTAACGCAATTTCGAGTGAGGAAACGAGAGACGCCCACGACACGACGACGAAGAGAGGGGAGGAGGCGAGAGAGCGAGAGCACTTAGGAAGCGGAGGAAGCCCGCCTTTCTCGAGGGAAACGCGCGGGTGACGTGGCGTAGGGTAACCGCTCTTAGGTGGGACTTGAAAATCGTAATTTAATATAGCCATTAATTGCGGCGCTGCGTTACGCTCCGGCGCGCAGATGCGGTATCATTTTCTCAGCCGATTCGTCGCTCGCGCGCGCGTTGCGCCGGGCGATAATGCGCCTTTCTCTGCCGCGGCACCGATACGGATCTTAAGGAGACCGTAATTATGGAAACAGCTGCCTGACGTACACGTCACAATCCGATTGTGAACGCTGACTCTACCCCCTCGCAGCCTACGAGTCCCCCCTCTCTCTCTCTCTCTCTCTCACTCTTTCTCCATCTCCTTGTCTGAGCGCAGGAGCGCGCCTTCTCTCTTCCTTTCTCTCTTCGTCTCCGGCTGTCCTTCTCCCTTTTTCCCGGCCGCTCGCATCCTCCACCACGAGCTGCTATCATCCCGTTGTTCTGCCGCCTCTTCCTCGCCCTCCCCCGGCCGATGATTAACGGCGCCAATGCACCTGCATCGCGCGCTGCGCCTACTGAATCCTATCCCCGCGGCGAATGTGATTTTCGTCCCGCGTAGACCTCCGCTCTCAGCGAGCCGCACACGCCTGTGCGCGCGCGCGCGAGAGAGCGAAACGGTGAAATCGAGAGAACGAGAGCCGCGATTCTCGCGAGCGAGAGGGAGAGTAAGGGTCTCAGCGGAATGATTGGCTTATCAGTTCGAGCCGACGTTTTACGACTTCAGTCTTTGTCTTGAGTAACGTGCAACGTGGTTGCAACGAGCAACAACCGTCTTGGGCTCGGAATGTTAACACGTGCGCCGCCGAACTGATTTTTGACGACTTCCCGTTCACGTACGCCTCGCATTATTGAGACTAAGTCTTACTTTGTGGTATGTGCGTTATTTACTTTATGATACGTGCGTTTTAATGTTCATAGGACTATAGAAATCATTATTAGCAAGAGAAATATATGATGTTCAAGATGCGCCGCGGGAGAAACATGGCTGTTTTGAGAAATCTTCGCGCGCTTACACAATTTGTGTCCGGGAAAGGACAAAAGTTTATTATTTATAAATTAATATTTGATTAATACTTAACATTAAAATACTGCATTTTTAGTGAAAGCAGTGTATTTCCGAATATAATAATTGATATTGTGTCCCACTTTTCAACATTATTTTTGTAGCAGGCCTGGCAAGCTTGACTTATGGAACTGAATTAGAAGGACGTCTAAAACAATCATCATTGCTGCTGCGTGAGTCACTTACGTGATAACTGTAATATGCACGCACTTTTGCAACATGCATATTTCGGCTTCAAAGCAAGATTATACGACATATCTCGCGATATATAAGTTACATTTAACTAACGGGAAAATACCAAACGATCTAAACAGGAAGTTCAACGTGTGACCTACGCGGCAGCGGACTGTTCTATAATTAAAAGAAAATAATAAATGATAATTTAAACAAAGATTCAGAGCACGGAATATTGTCTCAAAGTTATCAGCCGTTCTGCTGAGGCCGCGACTTCGTAGCACGGGCGGTATTCGGTCCCTTCGGAATCATCGGTCCTCTCGGAAGCGCCGCGTCCCATTCGCGGGCCAAAATTTGCATTTCGTTTCTGTATCCCCTCGCGACGATAAGGGAACAAGTACGCGGAACAACGATCGACGGCTGCGGTTAGTGTCTTGCAGCGCGCGCAACTCTCACCACTTAAGCCCGTTCTTCGTTTCTCATCGAAGGTCCCTTCCACCGGCTCGCCATTAATCACGGCTGCGTTAATACACGGGATTTTAAAAGATCCCGAGACGTGCTTAATTATTATTCGCCAAGTGCCGGGGGGTGGCCTTCCATTTCACGTAATTAAATCTCCCCGCGCGCTCGTGCGCGCACCGGACAGGAGGAGGGAGGACAGAGAGAGAGAGAAGATGCGCTTCTGGAATTTAAATGGAAATAACGGAATCTTCGAGGATTCTTCGTTAACAAGATTTCGCCGCAGCGTGGACACGGTGTGTCCCGGCCGAGTCGCGCGCATAAGCGAGCGCGTGTAATGAAGATGTTTTCCGGCGACCGGATGCCCAAGATCGCGCGCAATATTAATATTAATGGCGTCGGAGTTAACGAACTGTGTAATCGACATTCCGGGCGATATCCGCGCTCGTAGAATGTTAATATTCCGTGACCCGGTGACCGGTGTAACCGAAGAGACCGCAGAGGTCCCGCCGTCGTCGTCCCCGTCGTCGTCTCTATCCGGCATCCGCGCACGTTCGCTCGTCCGCGACTCGGAGGCGCGTTTATAGTAACATGTTTGCGCGTCATGTATTTAAATTACGAAAGTAGCACGGCGAGCGGAGAAGTATCATTAATCTCAACAACGTAATTGTACACTCGCATGCTGTTAGTGTCCTTTTTATTTCGAGATACTCCTCCCCCCTTCTCCACCCGGTAACGCCAGGGGAGTTATTAACGTTACGGGCAGATTAATGTGTGCACGCGTTAAAGCATTAAATATAGTTTTGCCTTCGTTGTCGGGGAGGGGTGGGCACGTTGGTACACGACGACCGATAAAACCGATGTCTTCGTTGCGCTGAGAGAATAGCGACGGACATGGTGATTCTTATGATTCTAACGCGACGTACCGCCGGCCCGCAGTGTTTGATCGTGCGGAAAGTGCACCGAGGAAGGAATATTTGGTGTTCGTACGCTCGGAGAAAATTATGCGTGGCGACTGTAAAGGTGATAACTGAGATCTTAAGTAGTTTGACGCCTCAGTTACCAGACAGAAGTTAATATAATTGTCCAGTAACTGTTTCAAAGGAAATTTCTACCATGGTGCATTCGCCACGACTTTGGTTCTTACTTTCTCAAATTCTCCAATGCCCAATAACATTGCGAAACGCTGAATTTTACAGTGTACTTTATTCGCGAGTCGGCCGACAATTTCAGATCCAATTCTGAATTCAAATCCGAGTATCTCGCTCGAGGCTAAGTTTCAAGTAACGGCTGTCGATACAAATCTTAGGCAATCGGCTGACGCGTTACTCTCGAATCCGAACTTTTCCTCAAGTTCGAATTTGAAAGCCAGACACATGCTCCGACCTTGTCCGACACGTAGCATATTACACACGTGATTTTCGCGAGGTGGCAAACGAGAGAGTCGCGGGATCCCATGGCTTTTGCTAACGCTGAACGCGCGGTCGGAATACGAGACACACGACGCCGACTTTCCCCTTAAATTAGAACACCGTACGGCCGTAATTATTATTTCCTCGTTTCCCGTAACGAGACTCGGTCTCCCTCGGTCTCTCGCGAGTAAGTCGAGCCCGAGCGAGATCCCGTGAAATCCCAGACGGTGTTTTGCATGCGGCCTATCTCCATCAACGCGGCGGCGGCGTCTTGCGTTTCGTGCCGGGCACGCGCGACGTGCAGCGCCCGGGGTGTATAAATACGATCTCGCATGCGCGACCTCCTTCATTATGCCGGCCGCGGCGCGAATCGCTCCGGTTTACGTTTCAAAACTCGCGTGGATACGTCCAATCGAGTGTTTAACAAGCGTTAAGCCCTCCCACGGTGGCTGTTATCGCGCCCGCGAGTCCGTTCAAACGCGTCTTCGCTTAGTGCCACCGATATTACGCGCGAGCGCGCACGATCGTCACGTTTCGCTCGCGAGAGCCGCTCGGAAGAGCGAGAACGGTGCGGCGAATCGCGCGCGAATTTCGCGACGACTTTTTCGAACCGACCTCCGGTTAGCAACTAATCTGCTATTATTCCGAATCGCTCTGATAATTGGAAAGAGGATCGATTATCTCCCGAGATAACAGATCCGGATCATCTTATTCCGAATTATTATTCTCTCGTGTGCAAATCTCCCTTTCTTCTCCTGCGAAGCCGCAAGCCGGCAAAGTTGACGATCTCGCGCGATGTCCCCTCGCGGTTGAAGAACGCGCACGTTTCTATTAATCGCCCCGCTCGGTCGGAGGCGGGGGAAGCCCGCGATGCCGATAAGAAGGGGTGCCCTCTCGGCGAGAGGATGCGCGTATCGCAAAAAGTCTAAGTACCGCCGATCAAAGGCTCGTAAGTGTTCGCAAACTGATTAAGTAGTCTGCAATCGCAACAAATAGTCCGCGCGATGCGCTTGGATGACTACGCCGGCCGCAAACAGGAAGGCTAAGAGGCGAGAGCCAGTAGTCGCGTGATACTCCAAAGCGCCCGGCGGAGATGGATAGAAGGAACGAGACAGATAAATAGATAGAGAGAGAGAGAGAGAGGAGGTGATGCAACGTTCGGACGGTTTGTGCCGGGTGTAAATGGGCACCGGCCTTACGCCAATCGTCTCGTCGCAAATTATTCTAGATCGTATTAAGATTGCGCGATGCACGGTAATTTCGATGAGCTTATAAATCAAGCGCGATTCCCGGCCGTCTTAGATTATAGGCCGCCGAATCGTCGGCTCGTGCGCGTTGCATCGCGCAATCATCTCGGAAATGTATGATCCTCGGCCCGGTAATGGCCGCATTTTTCGGGCCGCGGATAAATGCACGTGACGCGGGCGTGCATTACTTCGCGAGCGAGCGCGAGAGGGAATTACCCACTCGGGGCACAAACAGACTGATGATGATTGGACAATTTCATACGCGGTGGCTGTGCGGTACCGTCCCTCGTCGGTAATCACTCTATTTATCATTTGCCGCGTTTCTCGCCTTATTTAATGCCGGCAATAGCCCACCAGGGCGCACCCGGCCTGTGGATCCTGGCAAAATATCGCCGCGCCGCTGCCTCGATAGATCAGCGCCCGCTCGTCTTCCCCTTCGATTCTCCTCCTCCCTTCTCCTAACCTCTCTCTCTCTCTCTCTGTTTCGTCGTCACGCGAATAATTCGCGTTCCTATCAATCGCTCAGCGAAGTTTATGCGTGCGGCCAGGTTTATGCGATGCGCATCGCACGACCGCGAGGAATGTCGGGCTCGAGGAATGCGGGAGGCGTCGATGTATTTACGATCGGTCTTCGCGAAGTGAAAGCGCTACACGTTACCGGAGAGAGAGAGAAAGAGAGAGAGAGGGAGAGTTTTCGCGGCCGCAAATTTGGAAATTGATCTGAGATAAACAAGGACGCGCGTTACGTATCGCTAATTGCTTCACGTATAAAATAAATCAATTACGTCAGACGGGAGGAGGATGGTTAGCGCGAGATTAATTCCGCGGCTCTTTCAGCGAACCCAGCCGGTAGTTTAAGCGCGGAGTTGAGGCAGGAGTGTTTCTCTTTTTCTCTCGGCACGTTAAAAGAAAGTAAGCCGTACCTTGTACGGGACAGATAAAAGTATAAATAAATGTCGCGGAACGGGAAGTTGGCGTCTGAGCGGCGAGTGGCTCGCTCGCCCGCTCGTTTGCTCTTTGCAGCTTTTAAGGATCCGATTCTAGATAGTTAGGGACTCCGAGACTCCAGACGGTGCACCCGGATTATTATACATTAAGGAGCGGGAGTGGAAAGAGAGGGCGGATCTGCAGTCTCCGTTTTAGGCGCTTTCGGATCTGAGGAATTATTTCCTTTTGGTATTATTTCCTTCTCAGTTTGACGGAGAATCTCCGTCGCAGAGACGAATTTCGGGAAAGTTAATAGAAGTTTGATCGAAGGAAAATTCATTCACGGTAGCACAAAACAAGTGAAACTTGAACCAGAAGTTGAAAGCAAATCGAGTCGAAAGATAAAAACCGGAATGATTTTCCTGCTGATTTCCTGAGGCATCCCGTCAACATCCATTTTTGGCGAGACGACCTCTCCTTAAAGTCTAAAAGCACACTAGGACTGATTTAAAAAAATTATTTACAAACTATCCTCGGACTTTTCGCGAGCTCGTGTCATCGGCGGCGGCCTCCGCGCCCCTTCGACGCGCGGATGCATTTTTGCGCCGAGGCTCGCCCGTCTTCGTGGAAACGATCGCAGCGCGTCGCAGGGACGAGAGACCCGAGGGAGAGAGAGAGAGAGAGAGAGAGAGAAAGAGAGAGAGGGAGAGAGTCATCCTTCGCAAGAGCGGTAAGCAGCTACGCCCTCCAATAATCATAAAGTACACGAGCTCGCGAGAGCGCGCGAGTATGCAACTACACGGGAGTTATGTAAAAATCGCGCCGGGGTATGCTTAGCCATTCATAACCAGTTGCGCGGCATTCATTATCGGGCGGTTACACCGGCGGGATTAAAACTTCTTGCGATCCCCCGCGTGTAACGCGAGTTTCTTGCTACGCGCGCGCGCGCGGGTATCCCCCTTCGCGGTCTTTCAAGACGCCTCGTGTGTGCCTCGGCATCGCAACCCTTCGACCTCCACCCGCCCTCCGCCGGCTTTTCCCTCCTCGCTAGTGTCTCGAACCCTGTCTCTCTTTCTTTCTTCCTCTCTCTCTCTCTATCTATATATCTTTCTTTCTCTTTCTCCTTCTCTGTTCACGGCGAAGTACCGCAGGATTCACGAGCGGCCTCCTCCTCGGCCGATGTTTTTAACGATTTCTGCAATCTCGAATTTCCTGCCGCGCAGCGGGGGAATATATCGACCGTTCGTTAATTAAATTACCGGCGAGCGGAAGTTCTTCGGTAAACACGTGTATAAATCCCGTCGTCGTATCGCCGCGCGCGCGCGCGCGCTCATGACGCGCCGCCGGACTGCCGGGGAAATCGCGGCGCGGATCGTGTTTGTTCGAATCACACATCTCCTCTCTCTATACTTCCACAACGTCCTTCTCTCCTTCCTCTCTCGTTTCTCTTCGTCGTTTTTTTAATTACTTTCGAAACTCGGCAGAGAAACGCGACCGACCGTCGGTCCGGATGTTCGAGAGACTTCTCCTTCGCGTCCTCTCGCGACAGCTCGATTTTCGTTCTTCCCCAGCTGCGCAGATCCAAAATCGGCTCATAAGACGTCTTTGCGACGACCCTGAGACATTTTTAAGCCTTGGTCCACAAGTTTGTTTTGAGATTTGAGCAGTGAACGAATTAACCAACCACGGTCGATTATTCTTCCAAGAAACGAGTGTGATTGGTCAATTTGCTCAGTACGTCTTGAAGCGAGATTGTAAACAACGGATGTAAGACGCAAGTTGAAAAACGTGCTTTAGAGACTCCTCAAAGGCCCGGTTTTGGGCGACATTATATCGTCCGGGTCGCTTTCATTCTCTCATTCGCCGCCGTTGTCGCGATGCCCCGCGTTCCTCGGCGCCGAGGATCACCCGGGAGGGAGGGAGACTTGGACGCGTCCCGACGGATGATGTACGTAACAATGATTCGCAATTTGCTCGTCGGGCGGCCAGCGCGACGGAGCGCGGAGACAACATCGCGGCGACGCTATCGAACCGCGGGTCCCGACGTCGTGCACGTCGTCGGCGACACACACGCGCGGCTCTCGGGCGAAGAAGCGCCCGCGAGGATCGCCGTGAGATGGCAAACGATAATTTCTCAGCGTCGTCGCATCTTATTTACGACGTGCCGGTAATGGAAGAAACGTGCGACGACTGGCGAATATCGTGCGATCGAATCGCGCGGTCAGGGAGGGGAGGAAAGTACGAACGCGAGCGGCGGTGTCTGTTTACGGTCGGCGGGCGGGGAGGGGAGGAAAGCCCGTTCCCATCCACCGATCGGCGCGGATCAAGACGAGAACTTTTCGCTCGGCGACTGAGCGTTTTTTTGACGTTTCCCTCGGCTGACCCGGTCGCGGACCGTTAGCCGCGGCTTCCTTTCATCATGCGCTGAGAGATGTCCGACGAAGCTTTCGCCGGACTAAAATCCGACTGACGCGACCGATGTCGATGGCCCGGTTTGAAATCGAGGTTGGCTCGCATCGTCGACGTCGAGCGTTAATTTCTCGATTAATTATTTCCCCCGCCCGTGCCTCGGACTGAGCGCTGCTGGTCACGAGAAAAAAGGAGAACGAATTCGGAAGAAGGCCAAATATATTTTGAGTAACATATATGATGGATGTAAACTCGATTTACTCGGAAAGGAGTGGCGTTCGGCTATCAGCGCTAAAACAGAGATATCATCTTGCTTTTAGGTCTAGTTGAAGGTGTGAAATTAAAACTTACGTGCATGGATGCAAAGCGGAAACCTTTCTCTACCGAGATGTATGACTGCCTTGTGAAAATTATTATATATTTCTCTGCGAATAACTGGATTATCGGGAGAAATATATTACAATAAGTGTGTTTTATGTTACAGGTAAGTACTCGAGCGCAGGCACGTCACACGAGGACGCAATATATATCGGTGAGTCAAGATATGATTTAACGTCCACGTTCGCGTAAGTAAGCGTTAATTGTAAGTTACGCGCGTATTCGGAGTAGTTTCGGCAGGAATATAAAAATGAGAGAGGGACGTAAAAATATGAAATACGGCAAGGGAATAAAATTAATGAAGGAGAATATTTTGAGGAATTTTTGGTTTATTTACAGGATTAAGAATTCGAGAATTACAATTCAAGAAATATCGAGAAAGAAAGAAAATAGCGTTCTGAAATAAATGTATTTACCGTAGATTTATTTCAATTTTCGCAAGAAGAATGCTCGATAAAACGGGGCGGAAAATCAAAAGCGACGCTAACGACACGACAACCGAACGTGCTTGCAAACAGAAAGTGCCACTTCAACTACTGGACCTACTGTACACAGTAGATAAAGTTCGTGTTCCGTCCGGCCGTGTTTGGTACTTAACAGCCGGGAAACTTGAGTGTGTCGGTTTACCACACCTATGTCAGTTTCGACGCTTTTCTGACTCAAAAAACGACGCTCGTTCTGAGTAATCTGCAAAGAATTCGGATCATCCCCACAGTTTACACGCAGACACGGTCTAACGTCACGGAATAACGACCGTTCGTCGGGGGGGCCTTCGGTTTTTCGAGGAAACTTTTAGATCAGCGGGGGTGAGAGCAATCGTCTCGGATTTTATCCGGCGGTATATCTAACTTCGCGACATCTTGTCGACAGCCTTCCCTCCCGGCTGCCGAGGGATAACGCTCGTTGTTCTCGCGGCGATTGGTATCTCGCGCGGTATCTGCCCTGTGCGCGGGGCATACCTCATCGGACGGCCGCGGACGGTGCTGCGTTTCCGCTCACGGGGCCGCTTTAAATCTCGCGTCTCGCCGCGCGAAAGAAGCTCGCGGCGGCTTCTCTGCGCCTTTATCGAGGGAGAGGCGAGCACAAATTTACAAGCACGGCGCTGTTCGACGAGAGAGAGATAGCCCGGCGGGATAGGCCGCGCGGGCTCGAGAGGAAGAGAAGCGACGACGGGCGCGCAAGACGGGTAGCTCGAGAAGGAGAGAGCCGAACGAGGTCTCGCGGCTGAGAACGTGGCGGCGGTTTCGCTATCAGATCGCTCCCTTTCGGCCGATCTCCCCCGGTCGCTCCGGACAACCCTCGGTTCGCTCGCTCGCTTTCTCGCTCGCCGGGCGCTTGTTATCAGTGACGCTACATCTTATTTTACGCGCGCTTCACCGCGCTCGACATTTCTATGCGGCAGCTATGACGTCGGCACGGCGGAAGAGAGCGCCGAGCTGCACCCCGTGTGACTGGCTGCTCGACGCAAATTGACCGCGGCCGCCAACCCCATATGGACGCGCCGGTGGTGCGGTTTACTCTCTCGCACGCACTCCTTGTGGGAATCTCGCGCGAGCTTAACGATCGATCGCGGCGGCGGTCGTGCCGGCGGGAGAGGATCCGGCTATTTTCAAGCGTCCGACGCGCGCGTCCCGCACAATCGGAGGAAGGACGAATCGAAGGAGCCGATCCGATGTTCAACGCCGCGCCACGGTGTCGTCGCGCCTGTTTCATCCTCGCGCCAACCGAGCGTAGCTTTATGACGCTCATTAGCGCCGCGAGTTTACGCGCGTCGCCGAGCGAGCCACGCTTGACATTTGCACCCGGTCCCTTCGGAGAGGAATTACGTCACACTACCGTGGAACGGTAGTCGGCATTCGATGTGTGTAACCCACGCGTCACACGCACCGCGTTAAGCTCGCGCGAAGCGAGGAGGAGCTCGTCGAGTATAGAAAGCGATGAGATATCATCGGCGTAACGCAATAACCGGGGATTTGGGATTGCTCGCACTCACGCAGGTGACGTTCAGCGTGGCCGTCGGCGTGTCAACACTGGAAATACCGAGTGGTCATTTCTAATGGTTCTCTATTTTTTTTTCTTTTTTTTTTTAGATTAATAGCCTATTTCTCGCGCAAGAGATGGGATTCTGAGACTCTATAACTTTTCGTCAGTCATTTTTCTTTGATCGAATGATCGGAGAAAAGTCACAAAACTTTTTGGAATCCTGTTTATCATGCGAAAAGTAGGGTATTAGTATAAAAAAAATAGAAACGGTTCGAAATGACCGACCACCGGTATTCATAGTGTTGATCCTAGCTCGCCACATTTCGGCTCAGTGGACTGCCGAAGCCATTTTCACTTTAACACCTCCTGGAAAGACGCTTGTCCTGACTGTAATGGCTTCTCTTGAGCGATTATTCAGTTACAAACTGTACCAAACATTTCCTTCCCGCTGAACGCGTGAAATCGATTTCCGCAACGGTGGATTCGCGGAGTGAAATATTCCCGCAGCGCGCGGCACGTCATCGCGTTGTATCGTGAGAGATGCGCGTGTCGGATAATGATGATGATAATAGATATATTCCCCGACGCGCGAGCGGCGTCTTTTTCGCGCCGACGCCTTCCTTTTTTTTCTTATCTTTCCGAGACGAGGCGATAAAATCCGTCCGTGGCCGGCGCCTCTTTCATTAGCGACTCGTTAGCGGCCGGCCGCGAATTAATAACGGATGAAGACGTGCCGGCATGCGTGGCGGAGCGTGCGGCCCGTTGACAGCCATTACTCGCGTCATTTACTCGCAGATTACGCGGCACGCCGCCGCCTCGTACGCTCGGACCACCTAGAATGGATCGCCGACATTATCGATTATCTCCGAGCGATCGATTAACCGGATTACCACTCGCCGTCGACTCGCTATTTCGTTTTATCGCTAAACGGGATCTCTCTCCGCGCGCGCGCGCGCACGTCGTGTAGAGATCGCGCGTCGTACTCGCTCTTAGCCAGGTATCCTTTCGAAACCGCTGACTTTTGAAAAGTCGGAGATGAAGTGTGCGAGATAACGTGCTTCGCATAGATGCGCGCGCGTCGAGGTTTCGCTTTCTGGAAATTGAAATCGTTCCTATCACGAGCGTCCTCGCCGGAATATTTCGTCCTGCGTCTCGAAGATTGCTTCGACACGTGGCGTGTCCATCGATATTGACGGCCACGTTGACCGCCACGCTGAATTCACGCGCGAGCCTCATCAAGCCCATTCAATTCTCGGTCTGTGTTTTGTCAATATTTTTGTTTTCTTTTCCGAAAATCCTCTAACTCTTTCGATTAACATTTAACATTGCTTAATTTACTCTACACATACCTACCTATACGTACTTGAAATTCCTCCTTTGAAGGAAGAGGGACAGAAAGGCTTAAATATTTAGCAGAATGATTCCTGAACAAGCGATTAAAATCTGTCAGGCATAAATATGTAACGAGGTGCTTGCGGACTGACATGTCACTCAAATGACATGAGTAACGTGGCGCTCAACGTGTTAACAAGCTATTCCGAATTTGCGATCTATCCACGTCACCTTGGTATTTTCAGGGCTCCTTTCCGATGTCAATCGCATAAACTCCTATTTAAATTCTTTGAACACCGTCTGAGCGTTCCCGATTAATGCGTACTGATCGAGAACAAGAATTTAACGAGAAAGACAGAGAGAGAAAAAGAGAGAGAGAGAGAGAGAGAGAGAAAGGGTAGTTTGTAACTTGAAACTCTCCCGTGTTCTTATGTAAATGGCTACATGGAAAAAGACATGTGTAAGGTGGGAGCGAGAGCGAGGCTATCAAAGGATATACACAGCGTCGGTGAGGTTTACAGGCCGAGCGAGACGGCGGTAACGTTTGATCGATTAGGATCAGTTATTCATTTATGTGGTTTTACTCTCAATTAGCGCCTTCGCAACGAATCCGAGAGATTCGAATCGAAACGCCGCCCATTCTCGGAAAATACATTCCGCCGCCGCTGCCGTTCGTTCCTTCCTTCGTTACGATTCGCACGACGTTCATTCATTTCTCGGATTGTATAATTGAACCGCGTGTTCGTCGCTTCTCGCAGATGCGGCGAAAGGCAACTGAATTTGCATTTATTACGGGGACTGTTAGGCGCGCGCACACGCGACGTCGACACGGTTATGTGCAACGTTTTTCCAGGCAAAACAAATTTCTGAAAGATGCCTCAAAGATGCCCGAAGGACGTTCTATCTTTTCTTTTTTTTTTTTTAGATATCTTTCTTCAGATATCTTTAAGAGGTGTCTTAGGAATTTGTTTTGCCTGGGTACTTCATGCTCGCTGTCTCCTTCTTCTCCCGTGGAATTTGACGTGTAACAAGCGAGCTTGAACTATCACCGTATAAAATCGAGCGACGAAATGCGACGAAATAATAATGGAGAAAGGAGAAAATAGTGGATCAAAATGTACTTTTTGTAACAATTGTGAAATTTATCAGATCGACAAATTGACGATTCAAAACAAAACGTGTTTCATTAATCGACATGTTATGTCGTCAGCTGAACCTGACTCTGTGCAAAACTTCAGTTTTACTTATTCCAACATTTGACGGGTTACATTCAACGAATTGACATTTAAAGGTTTTACTTGGGAGAAGGGAGGGAGGACTCAGACATGAGTATGAGATTAAGAAGTATTCGCTGCGCGAGGCGGCGTGTAATTCATTGAAAAATATTCATCGCTCGCTGTACACTTTCCACCGCGAGAAGCGAAGGGGGGAGGGGCGTTCACGAGGTGTTATATTTTTAATTAGACTATCCGTGGATAAACTCGTTAATATAGAGGATATATTTCTAGCTCCACGGCGCGTTAACTATAACCGTTTGCGTCATAGTTTTCGCACGATCTGTTATCGCGAATTTTATCCCCGTGTCCGTTTTCTGACGTGCGCGCTATTTGCGACGCTCATTAATGGGATAATAATTTTACGAGATTACGTGGCGCATTAACCGACTATCTCGATCGATACGGTGAGAATTATCGTTAAGCTCAGCCGGCCGACCGGTCCCACTTTTTAAGGTAGTCAACCCGTGACAATACCGCTAGGAAGGTAATACAATGCGAAGCAGCTCGAGAAATTTCAGCAAAATGTTGACAAATACGATCTATGATGTACATTGATCTGTGTGGGACTTTTGACGCGTCGATACGCGGAGAGCGCTTCCCTCCACGCGTGCGCGAAAAATTCCTGTAATTCCTCCTCAATAAATTATCCGTTTCTCTTTCGCGCGACCCCACGTGTCCTCTTCCGGCTCCGATCATTATCGTTCGGCGCGATCGTTCCGCCGCGAGTGAAATTTTTGCCTCGACTGATAATTGCGCGGGCCCTAAAAATCTCCGAGATTTATGGATATTTCGCCGAGGGAGCTCGGCAACGCGCGTCATGCCGCGTCGCTCTGAAGAGCGAATCGCCGACGTGCTAGAAATAAGGTAAAAAATTACAAGATCACTCACTCCGTTCAGTTTTCCAGAAATTGATGTGTCAAGTATATTATTTTGTATAATGGTTGAAGTACACGTTAGCTAATCTATCAATATTTGGCAAATACCGTACGCGTTACATTTCCCTCTGTGCTCCTTGCTTTAGACATTTTTCTTCAAAGACGAGACAGTCAAATAATCCTAAAGATCTGTAATCAGTATGTAAAAAAAAAAAAACATACAAAAAATACGACGATGAAATCCGACGTCGCGATTATTCCTCTAATAACGCGCATTCGTCGGAAACACACGAAAAGCGATTATTTCTTGATGAGTGACGAGAGGATACGGCGCTGTCCCGCTGGTTCCCAGAGCCCCGTCCGGTTCTCTCCGTCCTGAGACACCCCGACCGCATTTTACCGACGGCGCGCGAGCAAATTTATATCGCGCGCGCACGCGTTACACGGCCGTCCGAGAAATTTGCGCGTTCTCAATTCCGGCGCGGTTACGGTAAAATAATTTGTCCGTGGCAAAGTAATACGGCCGAATCTTGCGGGCCTGTTGGTGCCCGCTCGCACATACAAAGCGTATCCCGTCCCGACCGCAAATTGCGACGATTTCGGCGGCTACGCCCGATGGGGCTCGCACGTGAAATCAGCGGGCGCGCGAAAGGTGCAAAAAGCCGAGGAAGCGGCGGACGGAGGAGGAGGACTCGGTTAATACAGTGTGTATCGGCGATACGACGGCGCGTTGTCGGCGCGCGGAACGATAATTCATCGTCGCCGGCGAGATTTATTCGCAGCCGTTCGGCCGATCGCGGCCGCGCGACTCCCGCCGTAGATTCACAGAAAGTTTTTATCGCGACGATTGATGGTTAACATTTCAGACGGATTAGGATTAGAAGAGGAGGAGGCGGCTCCGTGTTCAACGCTCGCCCCATTATTTCACGCCAACGGCGCCGAGGCGCAATTAATAACGGCTGCGCGCCGGCGCGTCGTCGCCTCGTCTCACCTCGCGCTGATTTACGGAGCGTCTCGGAGCGCATTCCTAGTGACGTCTGGCCTAATAATCGTCTCGTGATTAACGGCGGATCGCCTCTGATAGCGCGCGCGCACCGGGATTTAACCGATCGCGCGGATGTTCGCGCCCGGCGCGTGCTCGCGACAAATTTACAACGCGGGTCGCCGCCGAAGTAAATATTTACCGCGAGATATTGAAGTGTATTTAAATCGATGGAAAATATTACTTGACCCGAAAAGGCTGAGCAACAGCGTAATTGCGTTCACTTGATTCTAGTGCTTTTCCTCCGTGTAATTATTTCTCGCGTTGGCCCGGATAAATTATTTAAATTACAAGTTAATTTTAAGTATCGCGTCGAAAAATTCTGTAATATTGGAAAGTATTCGTTGCCAAATTCTGTGGTACTCATTTCAATTCTGTGGTACTCAGTTTTACGGAATTAAAGCCTAGAACAATGATGAAAACATTTCTCTCTCTCTCTCTTCTTCTCCGAAGAAATTGCAGTCATCGAATCTCGATGTTATCCGCCGGCCGAGAAAGCGAAGCCGGCAGGGCCGAAATTATTTTCGATATAATAACGACCGCCACGCACGCGGTGCGGTATCGTCAGTATGCGTGCATGCGTGCGCGTCGAAACATTATTATACGCATATTTTGTCGAAAGTCCCTCTCTCGAGGCGGACGAATAAAAACGCGGCGACAGGTGGAGCGGCTCGTTACACGAGCCGGTCACGCTCCGTCTCGCACGTTGATAATCTTCGGGAATTCGTTCTCCTCGCCGGAGAGATGTCCCATTCGGGGAATCGTGGTGGAATATCGCCTCATAATTCGGTAACTCGAGAGAGGCTAACTAACGGATACACGCATGGGGATACGCACGGGAGACGTAATAACTGTACATTACGACAAATTGAAAGACTTGCGGAGAGCAGTTACGCGCGCGTCACATTACTCGCCGGGACGTTACGACCGTGATCGGACGCGTCGGGGCGAGTACGTTAAAAAAAAGCGGCGAGATCTCGAGGCTTCCCGCGAGAAAGTAGCGCGCGTCGACCTTGCGACGCACAATGCTCGAGGATAGACGCTTCTTGCCCAAGACGCATTTTTTTCTTTCCAAGTTTCACCTCAAACTGTTGTTGATGTTAATGCAGTTTCATCATATCTTACAGTCAAATGATCATACATTTATTATCATTTACTATTCTTTTATCACGCATCGGTAAGTGTGATGCGAAAAATATTGCTCGCTGAAAGGTAACCTTTGGTCACACTCGTCACACCGTTCAAAATTGCGCTACGTATTATATTAATTTAAATAGTGATTACAGACATTACATATATTTAACACTTATGGTTCTTACAACCAGAAATTCTGTTCCCATCAACCAAAACGCATCCGGTTGTTCCCTCTTTCTGATTAACATAACCAAATTGTTTTTTTTTTATATAAAAATAAATAATTTTCACCAAGACTCCGAGTTTCGGCCGGAAATGTTTGCTTTCAAATTACTGTGCGACGGGTGGCGTTTATCGGTCGCTGCGTCATCGTCGCGCGTCATCTGCTACCCCGGCGAGAAGAGGAGGAAAGCTACGCGGCTCTCTCGTTCGCTCGCATGCTCGCGTGCCGTCTCGTTATTAACGCGCGTTATCACGGCGATTAACATTAATTGCGGGTGCGGGGAAGCCCGTGAGCTCCGCTACGGGCCGGTCGATACGGCGGATAAACGCGTATTTAGCTCACCGGAGCGCTAAATGCGCGCCCGCCGACGAGAGCGCGCATATTCGGCATCGCGCGCGCGATTGAAACGTTTTGCGCGCGCGGTATGCGCTCAACGCGCTGACAATCAACAACGACGGCCGGCCGCCTCGACGAAGGCGTGTACTTCGCGGAAAATTCGCGCTGGTCCGCCTCGTGGATGATCAGAATGCATTTCGGGAAACGTCTCGCGTATATTTATATATATATATATATATGCGGGTCATCCGGCAGAAAATTAATGCATCTCGCGTGCGCGGCCGGGGCGCGCGATGCATTAAAATTCATATCGCCGGGGCGATTCACGCGGCGTATCGCGCTTATACATCGTGAGAATGCGAAGTCACCATAATGCGGAATATGATTTATCGCCGTGCGCTCTCGCGGGCTCTCGCGCGTCGTGTTTCGCGAACGGATACGCGCTCGGATCCGGGGGAATCCGCGAGCGTGTCGGTCGAATCGGAGGATAGAGATCGCGCGGAGCGTTGCGCTTTAATTACGGCCAGCAGCATTGACTCGCAGCTCGGCGCTGATGAGCGCGATCTCGCGGCCACCCCGGTCGGGGGAAGCACGCGTTTCCTAAGCGGAAGACCGAGGAGTCGAGGATTCTTCCTCTCCCCTTCTCTCGTCTCTTCTCGCTTCGTTCGTCGAGCCGCGAATTTACGGGCGAAATTATTGGGTCGCTGCATGCGAGATAAACGGCTCGGCCGGTTTTTCTCTCTTTCCTTGCCCCTTTTTTTCAGGAGGAGAGAGAGAGAGAGAGAGAGAGAGAGAGAGAGAGAGAGAGAGAGAGATAAAACGCGACGCCGTGCGCGCGACAGTCCCCCGGGTGAAGGAGATATGCAATCTCCATGGGCGATGTTTGAAAATGCAAACGCCCGGACGCGACGATTATACGTCGAGGATACACATTGAGAGGCGACGTATTAAGCCGTGGCAGGCGTGCGGAATGATCGCAACGGGATTATGCGATCGTGCCGGCAAAATTGTGCCGGCCTCGCGTCTCGCGTTAGCCTAGGCGTTTTGCTGGAAAACGATTAACGCCCACGCGGTAACGGGGATCCCGTCAAGCAGAAAATTGATTTGCCGCGGCCGGCCCCGGTAAAAATTCAACGATGAAGATGATATATGATCGTCTTGAACAAGTTATCATGTCACGGTCCATTTCCCGTGTTTATTTTCGAACCGAGCCCGATGATACTCGAGCGCGCGCGCGCAGAACAGAAGTCTCTCCATTCTTTTCCGCCAGCGGTCTCGTTTCCGCGAAGATTTATGCGCTTCCGTCGGCGATCCGATATCGCCGGACGGCTTTTCCGACATCATCCGTTTGATAAATTAAGCGCGCTCGAGGCGATGTATCTCAGAACGCTTAATAAATAAAGCGATGGTAATAATAGAGGGGAAGCATCGAAGCTGACATATGTATGGAAAATGGACGTGTCCATGTTTCTCGGGTATAAAGTATCGATCGAAGAGCACATGAACCTCGCGTACTGCGCGCGGTACGCGAAAAGGATTCCTTTGGATTTGATGCACGTGCTGGCTTAATTTGGATTTGTTTAATATAGAATATAATTTAATATCAAATATAATTTCTTCTTAATGAAAATATCTCGCTAGAATGAACTATGTTGTCGAGTAGAAAAAACGATATTATTTAGAGGAAGCAACGTTTGGTTTACAATGAAGGAATATTTTATTTCATTATATATTAAATATTGTTCCCCCGCTTGAACAAGGAAGTTCTTTAATATTTTTTTTAATAGCGTAACTTCTGTCAAATAATTTATTACTTCTTACCGTCACATCGTCGTGTTTGCATGGAAATATAAACGAAATATGCTGTTCGATTTGACGTGAAGATATTTATCGTGGAACATTTATCGGGATATTTAACGGAAAATCAAACTGTTTGTTGAAACGTTCGTTCGTTTGTTCCACTCCAAAAGACAAATTCATATCAGCTCAAATTTGTTTCGATTCAAGAAATTTTATCAAGTTCAAATAAATGTTTTTCGTCGATACTGCGGAATGTAATAACGTATTGCGTCCGCACAGGCGCGATTCGCGAAGTTGCGGGCGCGTTTAAACGAGAAATGTCTGCGCGAGCGCCGACGTGCGAGGCGCGCGCCGGCAACAAAAGCGCGGCTTCTCATTTTGAGAGGCGCGGAGGAAAACGACGGGACGGGGATTACGTGTCCGCGGAAATTCCGCGTGCGCTTGCGGCTCGTGTCAGAAAACGACGTACGCCCACGCGAGGATGGGGAAGATCCATTAACCTGAGAACGATCGGGGGGTCTCCGTACTATTAAGTTCCGTTATATTCGCGATGTCTTCGCCCCGTGAAAAAGTCCAGTTGAATTAACCACGAAGCTGCGGTGGATTTTAAAGGCTATGATTACTTCTCGGCCCGAGCACGAGAGAAAGAGAGAGAGAGAGAGAGAGAGAGCGGATTTTTCGGGCCGCCTCTCCTCGCGCATGAACGCGCGATTAAAGCGCACGCGACGAATCCGCACACGTGCAACACACACGCGCGCGCACCGTTTGATCCGCGCGCGGCAAGTGTTATAATTATCGTCGATTTGATTGGATACTTAGTGAAGCGGCGGAGGATCAGAGCTGCTTCGCACCCGGCGATCGCACGGAAACTACTCGACGCGACCGAAAGACGGAAAGAGGGAGGGAGAGAAGGAGAGAGAGAGAGAGAGAGAGAGAGAAAGATGGCCAGCGAAAATGTTCCCTCTTCCGCTCGCGTGTCGCAGCCGGACGATTAAGACCCGGAGGAGCGTCATTTTTCAAGCCGTTTGGCGCGAGTCGCGCGGTTAACCGCGCTTTAGAGAATTTTCCCCTCTTCGTTTTCACCATAACGGCGACAGTCACGGCCGGGAAAAGCGGACAGATAATGATAACACCGGTCAGCCGGGGGAGGGAGGGGAAGTGTTGTAACATTCGCGCGCAAATTGACGTTACATGAGATTCGCATTAATGCGCTACACGAGAGCGCAGTTCCGAACTTACTTCGATCCTAACGTGCGGTAGCGTCTCGCGTATTATTATTAATTCTTCGGTAAACGGCGAAGCGAACGGGCGAAACGATCGGGTCGTCGCGAATTTATCCGCTTCGAATTTATCGAGAGACGGTACCGTTCGCGCGGTTGATTTTACACACACACACATACACACACACACACACAGGTGCGCTGGAGCAACTGTAAAAGCGATGATATTCATCCAACCTGACCCTAACCTCGTCCGGCTTGCGTAGAGATGCGTGCATGCCGCGACCAGGTTAACCCTTTGACCCTCGCAAACCATCTGCGGCCCGAGTCGTTGCTCGGGACTTTTGCTAACCAGCATCGTACATCTGACTTCCTCCATCGTGCCTCCGAGCTTTTCCTGTCCCCTCGTTATTTTCCATCGCAATTTTCGAGTTGACCGTAATCATCGCGGGCCGATGACGACACTCGGCTCTTCGCGGTCTCCCTTCCTCTTCGACACGCTCGTCTCGTCCACTGACTCGACTCCCGCGAAATATGATTGAACAATCGACGGGACGATTCTATAAATTCTCTTTATTCCGCCGATATTATTGATTTCGCTCGATTTTCATCTGTGGGAGCTATTTTCTCTCATATGATATAATCCAGGCTCACTTTGCTATATTTTACGTACCTAAAAGAAGCATCGAACGTGTATAATCGAGGCCAAAATTCTACTGTAAAATATAACGAGGTTACCCCAACCATTTTTTCTCTCAGTGCGAGAGACACGTGTCATTCATCTCCAAGATACATTTCCGCTTCGTCGGCCGAGTTATTTCCCGAATAATCATATTAAATCATCCGGTTCGCGTCGTTTAACCGCGCGTCTACCCGCGGTCGTCCATTTCCTAGCTAATTAAGTACTAATCGGCCTTCCCTCGAAGATATCCGGGCGCGCGCGCTCCGCCACGAGACGCGCGTGCATTTCGTAATTATATCCCGCGACTTTTCAACGCCGCGGCAAATTGCGATTGGCCGTTCATCAACGTCCCGCGGGACGGGGCTGGCAGCACAACGAGTACTCTTTTCCACCTTTATCCCCCCGATAAAGCGTTGCACCGTGCGTGCACCGTAGAGCGATTACAGTTTTGAGCGCCGCGCGGCTCGTGACGTTTCTCACGTTCGCGCGGGACGATGAATCTTTCGACGAGCGACGAGTCTCGTCCAGGAAAACCGCGCGCAACATCCTCCGAATGGCGAAACCGTGGAGAACGAAACGAGGAGATAAGAGTCTCGATCCGAGCGGATTAAATTATACGCACGAGGCTCTCGTTTGCGACACTACTTTCCCGAGTTCGGATCGATAAAAATGTCACTGATCGAATTCCGGTGAAAATAGTATCGCACAAGAATTGTAGCGATAATCAGTGAGCATTCGCTAATTTATTAGTGGGAACATTTCCACTTAGCTCTTTTGTCTTGAACTTCGTTGTATCGGCCAGTGAAAGATTCACTGCAAATCGCTGTTATATGTTGGATAACAGAAATACAGATAGGTTGTAGCAACGTTATTTTGGCTTCAAGCGAAACTTGAAACTTGAAATCTGTCGCACCGGAACGAAAGCGACACATAAAATGCTTTTGTTTGCGCTAATCTGAAGCTAATGAAATACGCGGAAATTAAAGCACTTTAGATGCTGTTTTTCCTTTGGTGATGACAGATCCGAGGTTTTCAGTTTCGCTTAAAGTCAAATTAAGGTTTCGTGCAACCTGACCTTAGCGATACAAGAGCTTTTACGGAATAATACTCAAACAGTGAATGTCCGGCGTGTGAAACTTTTCCGCAGCAAAGTTGTAATATGTCTTTTCTAATGTTTCTGCGATCACACCGAGATTTCCCCTGATGAGAACAGTTGCTGCTGTTGACAGATTCCCTCAACGAAACTTTACCGACGTACAGTTCCATACTTGTACTTACGATCTCCGGCGGCTGTTGACCACTTTTCTACGATAATATACCGATTGCACTTTAGAGAATAATGACGAGGAAAACGGATCGGCGAGGTGGTGAGAAACGAAGTTAACACGCGAGAATTCCGCCTCGGGGGAAGGGAGAGAAAAAAAAACGAGTCGGTCGCAAATTTGCATCCTACTTTGTGTCCCACTTAGCTCGAAGGTAAAACTCCTCCCAGACGATTATGAGAAAACTCCGATGATGAAAGCCCGGCTGGACTATGAGAAAACTTTATTAGCCGCTAATAGCTCGACTTCGAGAAAACTTCATTAGCTGTTAACAGCTCGTGCTCGGTGAAGCGGCGAGGTGAGCGAGCGAGACGTCTCACGACGGAGAGAGAAACACGCGCGCGTTTCAGACGCGCTCATTTCATCCTAAGGATAGAATTGGAGGCAACTGCCGCTGCGCTCTAACGATTGTTTTGAAAATAGGTTTATGGAGGGCCGATTTCCAGCCGGCCGTCTCGGGGCCCGACGCGGGTAATGTAACCGGCGCGATTGACAGGCGAGCCGGGGAATTACCTGGTGGATATAATTGCGAGCAAACGTACGGCGTTGCGCGCGCCGGAGAGAATGGAACGGTAGATCGAAGGGAGATAACGCCGGTAGCCACGGCAACACGGAGTATCGACACCGGCGGATACTTTACCGGGACATAACTCGTTTATCAAACCATACCGCATCGAGGTACGAGCGTCGAATGCTCGCTGAATCCTCGGCCGGGCTGAAGATGGTCGCCAGGTTTCTCGACGGAGAACGACTGCGACGACCCGCAGCTCTCTCCGGGCCGTATTCAACGCCGTTCAACGTCGTTCAACGAGGCCGCCCGATTCTGAGATCCTTATTTGTCCGGCGCGAAGGTTAACGCGCCGCGTTGCTCCGTTACTAGTCGGAGACCGATCGGAGTTTGCGGCTGAACGCGGGTATATCGAACGTTCCGAGCGGAAGCGCAGCCCCGGTCGGTCTGAAAACTAGTAGCCAGCCGGTGTTAAATGGGATTAAACAGGCTGGCCGAAAGGGTGAACAGAGAAAACGCGCCGGGATCGTCGCGAGCGATGCGCGGCCACCAGGATGTTCGCAACTCCCTCGCCGACCTTACGTAACCCACCTCGGGGCCCCGCGGCGTACCTAACACACCGGCTATCTCGCGGCATTAGTGCTTCACTTACTTAACGTTACGTATCGCGCGGCGAGAGCGAGGCCGCGCGCGCTAAACAACTCGCACGTACAGCGGCGATTAATAATGCCGTTTACGGTACGTGATATCGCGCGAGCGAGCGCAGAGGCGTCTCTCCACCCCCGACGCGTGTTCCCCTTTAAAAAGCCGCGCATTTTACATCTCCGGGCCGGAATTGATCGCGAACGCTCCGTCTCGAATTTCCTCCCCGACCGGCGGAACTCGTCCCGCGAGGATGACGCGGCAAGACCGGATCGAGTTGGACCCGGCCATTATTTTCGCCACATTGAGAAACATATATTTGATATTCATAACTGTAATCGTCGTAAAGATTTTCTCCCGGTGTCCTTCCGGGTATTAGAGTTCGATGTTAATTAACGCCCGGGAGGTTATGCAGATTTCCGTTACTCCCCGTTTGCCGAATCGTCCCTTCGCTCGGCGGAGATTCTTATTCTTCTCTCGATTCGAACCCGCCTTTTGAATTACGGCTCGACCCCGTTTCTCGGACTTTTCCGATGTTACGTCGCCGCCTCCGAGCGGGCACTCCCATGCGATATTCGGTGGAGCCGCGCGCGCGCGTCATCTTCGGGCGATCGTAAATCATAACGCGAGTCCGCACTGCCGGTGTTCGTATAAATATCGCGCATTAATTCAGCATTAAAGCTTAAATTATCGAGTCACGCGGAGCCGACGCGACGCCTACAGAAGAGATGGACCGCCTTAGGGAAGCCCGGAGAGTTCCTCGCCCGTAGAAAGTCGCGGTATAAACCATCTCGGAAATTCGGGGATCCACCTTCCTCGCGGGGATGAGAAGTGTCGGGAAGAATGTGCGTACATTTACGTAGCTTCACGTTTCCTTTCTCTCTCTTTCTCCCTCTCTCCTCCTTCTCATCGATATAATCGACTCGGAGCTAAATCACAGCGTACAATTGAAACGTGTTCGATGATTATTTCTTCTTTCACGATTCTTCCCAACGCACTACGCATTATCTTACGGCGAAAGAGTTACACTGAGAAAGAAATGTATGATATTTGGAAGTATAACGGCATAACGAAAAAATTACAATCAAGAAAACTAAGAATATAAATCTAGCAAATGTTATAATAATATATTCTCAGTATACTCGCGCCGCAAAACGTCCGATCCCTTCGTCGAAAGCGACTCACCGTTTGATTGGAGACCGCAAATCACGGATCGCGTATTGGACGCGCCTCGAGGGGAGATAAATCTGCGGAAATGGACTTTTCGACGGAGAAACGACTTTAATTGGCGCGCGCGGTTCTCCGCGGAAGACGCGGAGGGACGCGCCGTCGCGGAACGCGCTAATTGATCGAAACAATCGCCGAGACGTAATTAATGTCCCATCGACGACACATATCGGGCGTAGTGTATGATGCTCGGCGCAATCGCGCGACTCAACCGGAGAGTTCGATAAAATATCGTTTCGCGAAACGTTTCCCGGTGAATCCGACGCGTCCGACGAATCCACGGAAGGAGAGCCGCATCGACGTTGCTCGGCCGACGTGGATCTCTCCGCGTCAATTATACTTTCCGGCGTGAACGCCGCGAGAGAGATTCAAGATAATTCACTTTGCAGAGTAATACCGAATTAGAGTATCGTGTCCGAGTGAAAATTTGGATGCTACTCTGACGCTCTTAAGAATAATTCACGCCTACTTAGACTGCCTATGGACTAATAAAAACCTGCTTTGACGATATCGATGCTTCTTAACTTCTCTTTGGAATTTCTTGTCTTCTCTTTTTCATTCTTAAACAGATTGAATTTCAACGGTAAAACAGCGAAAACGGAAATCTAAGACATCGTTAGGACTGAAATAGGGGGTCATATTATATTATTAGAATTGAAATCGAATCTATTTTACTATCTTAGCTCCTACTCCACGTAGAATTGAAGGTTTAACATAGGGCGAAAATTTCGACTCGGAACAGGCGGGATTAAAATATCGGCGTGTCGGTGCTACTCGCTCGCGTCGCGGTGAGAGGGAGCCCGATCGTCCGTAAATAACGCCGTCCCGGCGCCAAGGATTATTTACATTTCATGCAAATGAAATGCGCGCGTGATTTCATTAATATGTTAATGCCCGGTGAAAGAACTATCTTCATTCGCGGCTCGCGGTGATAAATATTATATCGAAGCGTGCGCGCGCGTGTAAAGCGCGTTACGTCCGTTATTTATCACTCGATGTGCCTTGTTTATCAGAAAGCGGAGGCGACGGATGATTGTATCGAACACCCCCGTTCGTGCGTTCCTCCGCAAATTTCAGACTGATTTATCCCGTCGTCGAGCGCGCCGCCGCCACGTCGACATCCGTCCCGTTCGTCCGAATCCTCATAATGAAATCGTCAAGCGCGAATGAGATTCACCCCGGCTCGCGCATCTCCTTCCAGCCCTGAGTCGCGGAAATTTCATTTTTCGCGCCGGGTAATTCCGCGATGAAATTAATTACTCCGGCAGATATTCGCTAATGGAAGATTCGCGTAAAAGTCCGGCTGTCACTCTGTTTCTCTCTCTCCCTCTCTCTCTTTCTGATCGGAGGGGACCGTCGTCCGGCGAGAATTCCCGCCGGAATTCCGAGCAGGCGCGAACGAAATTTTCTTCCATTTGCATACGATCGCGATCGAGCGGCACGTGCGGCGCGCGATTCCCTTTAATTGGGAGTGGATCGCACTGCCCTACAGTTACGGGGACGACGAGGAGAGAGAGAGAGAGAGAGAGAGAGAAAGCGACCGGAGGAACCTCCGTCTGGGCGTGGACGTCGATGATCTCTCGGATGTATTTCATCGTCCACTCTCCCGGTGTGGGTGTCAACGCTCCCGTCAAACGTTTCGCCCTCGCAGCGTCTCCGCGGAGAGAGAACGGACCCTGGTGTTTACCTTCGGCCGAACGTTATAATTAGATGCGATCCGTGGCTCGTAAATATAATTTCGTGTTGCGTAGAAACGACGCGTTATTTATGGCCGAAGTGTTCTTACCGAAGATACCGCTACTTGTGAAGCACGAAGGGAGCGCGACGCGTCCGCTGGTCCGCGCGTGCGTCCGGCGCTCTCGGTGTCGCCCGTCGGACTCCGAGCACGCAAATAACGAGAAGATGACGAAAAGGACTTGTAGAGGTATTATTATTTTAATAAAATCACCAGGTCGTTGATCGCCCAGTTTTTCAGAATTTTAATACGTAAGCTACGTCATTTCGGATAAATGTTTAAGTATATGGCAGCTAACCTTTAAAGATTCACGGCAAATATTGTACATTGTATTATGTATTGTACAGAGAAGAAGGTTTCCTTGGATTTAGCATACGTGTTCGTTTGATTCGGGTTTGCTCAACATAAACAACTGTTTAACGTAAACAAAAGTTTAATATCAAATATCTTATTGTTGTGTTAATCATAACCTCTCTAATAATATTATCACAAGCCAATCACTTTTTAATCTCAGTTTTCATTCTCTCTCTCTCTCTCTCTCTCTCGATGATTGAAAATAACGGTTTACCGTAGCAACCGTAAGTAACGTGATTCACGTACACCTGCTTTTTCGAATGGCGTAATTCTTCATTTCCGGGATCACGAATCCGGCCCGGATACGCGATGAAACAATACAACGCGACCACGCGCGTTTCCTTGCCGCTTCTTCGCGGTCGACAGACGATCGGGCGTGAATTTCATTGCGGGCGCTATGCATTTACATATGCAAATGCAACTATCTGTTATCCTCCACCCGTTCTCTCTCTCTCTTTCTCTTTATATACATGTATGTATATATCTTTCCCGCTTTCTCTTTCTCCCAGTCTCCGGATGCAAACCCCCTACGTCCCACGCTACAAGAGCGACTCTCTCGCGCTGATGAATAATAATGGCTAATAATTTAACGTCCGATCGATCAACGCCCTGCCCTGCGGAGCGGCACCTGCGGCAAACGCAAGTTGCGACCGAGTCGATCGTGCGACTGCACGATCGATTCCTTTTGGAATTCCGCGGTGAAGGATGATCTCCGCGGCGGCGGACTTCTTGCCGCCACCGCGACATCGCGAGCGAGCGGACCGATCGATCGATCGACCGGCGCAAAAAGGGAGGAGGACGGTCGTGTGCGCGCCGCATCGATCGTTTGTTATTATTACAGGGTATCTCGTATCGCCCGCAGCTCCGTTCTATCGGCGAGCGAAACGCGGCGCATCGCGCCGTTACCGCCGTTGAAATTTCGCGAGCCGCCTCGCATTTTTAAGCGTGCTCGCTTGCGATTAACTTGCAACTTGTTACAATCGCAACAATGACGAACATCAAATGATTACGCGCTTCCCTCCCCTCTTTCTCTCTTTCTCCCTCCCTCTCTCTCTCTCTCTCTCTCTCTCACTCTTTCCTCGACGCGATCTCTCGGGAAGATAATTACAATAATGTCAGATATTGACATTAAAATATGATAATGATTGTCGACAAGTTTTAATTATCGCGTTAACGTCCAATACATCACACTCGGCGGAGCGCTGGCCGTGAATCGACGACGGGATGCGTGGAAAACAATTTGCATGACGTTCGGCCTCTCGCTCGCTCGCGGGACGTTTCGCGCATCTCGAGGTTCCTCCGCGATTCTTCCGCGCGCGCATTAACTCTATCGCACGATAATTAAGTTAATTACCGGCGCGCTAACGCAGCGGCTCTCGCGAGCCAGCCGGACAGGCGTTAAACCTCCGTCGACGCGCGCTTTACATCCGCGACTCGCCCGCGGAGCACCAGCTGCGGAACACGACAGCCGATGATGGATACCGTCGTGTCCCTAATCGAACTCTCTCGCCGGCTCTCTCGATCGTACACGCCGATCGTGTGCGCGCCACGGCCGTTAAATCGCGTCGCGATTAATGAAGAAGAACCGTTGGGACCGTTTAGCCAACTTGAGCGACGCGACGGCCATTCGCGAGACCGCGAACGAGCCGGAGTATCTCGTGTAGTCAATGATATTCCTACTTCGAGTAAATACCTCTCAAAAAGTACTCGGGTAAACGTTTTACGCGGATCAAGTCAACATTACTCGAGCGGTAATACTTTTTTCTTCAATGTTCACCTTGAAACATGCATTCGCGAGGTGCGGCTGGGAGATTCGTCCGGCGGCCCATCGTTCTCTCGAGGGATAAATTATTACTATCGTTATCACTGACTTGAATTCTCAATTGAATGATCGGAAAAGGCATTTCCCAGACCACGCTCGGGAGATTCCCCATGGTGGAAATATTCTCACGGCAAGCGTCGTTTCCGCGGACGTGTCGGAGTTCCGTAACGCGGCCAGCCTCGTGGAGTACGGTATGATAGATACCAGTTGCTTATCGCGGATGGGGTTCGCGCTGACCGGCGTTCCGCGAATGCGCAGCTAAATCAGAAAGACGTCTGTCTCGTTACCGGAAACGAGAGACGAGAGAGAGAGAGACGGGGACGACGCGACCGATCGCCGCTTACATCGACGCGCCGTTTCGCCTTTACGGCGCGTAAATCGCTTCCAGAAGTCGCGATGTCGCTCGCCTAATGCGCGAGCCGGATAATGCGCGAAATCAATATAAATCACTCGCGGCCGGGACGCGAGTATGACGTTTACACTGTCGCGTCCGACTTGAATTTATCGCACGTCGCTCGGCGCATCGCGTAGCGTCGCGCGTTTCGCCGTGATGTATTGCGAGGACACTGCTTGGCCGGGCATCTGTCGTGCGTGGATGTGCGTGGTTTCACCGGGGGACCGCGCAAAAATTGTCCGTGAGCGAGCGAGGAACCTTCCCTTCTCTCCGTTGCGCAAGACGGGTTCGCTATTATTTTTCGACACTCAATGTATCTCCCTAAATAAGCTTGGAAACGAGCAACAACTTTTTCACTCGCTTCCGCTACGTGGAAATCGACAGGTAGGTCATACATGATTTAAGGAATATGTTCGATTTTTCTCGCTGCGTTGATCGCAATTTTGAATTTTGGAAACCTCCGTCCCACTGTGCGTCGTCGTCTCCTCGTCCCGATCGAACGATTGAGACGTCGAAAAAAGCAACTTAAATCAACGGAGACGTTCCGCCATAAATATCTCCGGGCGTAGGAAAGCCCCGAGCCGACGAAATCTCCGCTGATTCAGTCATGTCGCGGGGCTCGTCTTCGACCTCCGCGCGCGCGCGCGCGCCTCACGAAGCGCGCCGATATTTCCACGAGTTCGATTTATGCACGGAGCGCGCGAATCGATGATCATTATTAACCGGCCGGTCGATCCCGAAAGTCGCGTACATTCGCGAGCCTGCTCTCGAAGAGAGCACGGCCGATCCACCATCCGCCGCGATTGGCGAGTAACGAATCTCTATTGATCATCCTGGACGGCGACTATCGGCCCGACTTAATTAATCGATCGGGTATTAATCGGCGCGATTATGTTGCCAGAGCCCTGCGCCGTAAAGTGCAATTATGCCAGCTCAATGTGCCAGCACCGAGAACTAATGGGGATTCCATAAGCGATTTTTGAGGGAGTGGTCTCTTTCTCTCTCTCTCTCTCTCTCTCGTTCGCTCACTCGTTCGCTATCTTCCTGATGGATCGCGATAAAATTCACGCGGATTTCTAGTCCGGAGTGGTCTCCTTAATGAAATTCAGTGGCTCGTGGCCACGTCGTCACCGTTTAAACTAGTTTCTCCAGTGAGGAACATTAATCGCGAATATGCGCTTCGTTCCCCAGATAGACAGATAATAGCGTTTCATTAACCATTTTAAAGCAAGTCTTCCAAAAATGCATTTACGATCAAGATCTTTATCGCTGAAAAAAAAAGAGAGTTATGTTCAAGCAAATATCTACCAAGAATGCATTTGCGTTAAGATCCTTTATATTGAAGAAAGCGTTATAGTTCGTATATAAATATCGCTAGCATTTTTCTCCCACTCCACTACATTCAAGTAATATTTATTTAATTCAAGTAAAATAATTACTCCAATGCTCCTCGGAAAGTATTTACTTGAACGCAATTTAAATAGCATTCTTTTCTTCCGGCGTAGAAGTGATAAGGTATTAATATTTAACGGTGGGTTGTTATATTTAATGACAAATAATTTGTATGTAACAAATTATAATGATAAATAGTTCGCGGTAATTGGTGATACGCATAGAAATGACAAGCAATTTACGAGTGGTTTTACGAGTCAAGTTTACGTCCCATCTTGCAGGATATACGACGTCTTTTCTGACCTTTCTATATCTGTTGCAATAAGAGAATCTTTGTGCTCATACAATAGTTATTAGCTTAGCGTAGAATAGTAAGTAACTGTGTGTACAGGTGTGTAGGTTGTGTGTAGGTTAGTCTGGAATTTTGGAGGACTCTTTTTAACAAAGAGGAACTTATTACTGGCCTATAAGAGCCTAAGCACGGATGTACCAGTGCTATTTTGAATATTAATACAATTAGGGATTTAGTATTAATACAACCGGCAAGTTTCTCGATATCGGGATATCGACGTCATATAAAAAGAATCCCTCGAAACTCTCTCTCTCTCTCTCTCTCGACTTCTCAAACAGAACTCGTCTGTCAATAACGGAACGCCAGCCGTCGTAATTTAGCGGGCATCACAGCGCGGTGGCATTTGCGAGTCAGCTGGCGGTATATTAACTTCGATTATCCGACGCTGCTTTCTTTCGCGCACCGAGATGAATAATCGGCCGTACTTTACCGTACGAGGCGATAATCGCAACAACAACAACACACACACCGTCGCCTATTACGTCTCGGACGATAACGGACACGTACGTGTACACGTGCGTTCGTGTGGACGGAGGGGAGGAGGGGGGCAAGAAAAAAAAGCCGTATGCGCGCGCGTGCGCGCACACGTAGCGACGATAAATTTACATAGCGATGTAATCGGCGAGGAACAAGTAACCGAACAAGAAGATTCTCTATCTGCACGGTAGAGGCGGTAAGGAAACACCTCGTTGGTTAAAACGATACGCGCTCGGCTAACGAGCCGTGGAAGCAGCGGGCGATGCAGATATGATTGCGCTTCGTCGATATAGATATAACTCCCGGCGGGGGGGGNGGGGGGGAAGGAGAGGGGGCGATAATTGCGGCGAATCCGACAATGTGTTTCGCGCGGGGTTAACAGTCAATTAAAGGCCCGCGAATGATACGTATGAGCCGATTACGATCGCGGGAGTGATTACGATTCGAGTCGTTAGTCGTCTTAATGGAAGCGGCGAGCGTTAATTGCCGGGCGGCCGGCGATCGTTCTCGCGGACTCGGCGCGATTTCATTGCGTTCGGCTGCGTCATTTATACTGTTAATGTTTGGGGCCGATTACGGGCACTCTGTGTATATACGGGGCACTTGAAATTTATATGTTTAACTGGGTTACCGGGAGAACAGATTACGATAAGTGTGGTTTATGTTACAGGTAAGTACTCGAGCGCAGGCGGAATGCACGTCGCACGAGGACGCGATATGTATCGGTGAGTCAAGATGATTTAACATCCGCGTCCGCGTACGCGTAAGTAAGCGTTAATTGTAAGTTACGTACGTATTTGGAGTGGCTTTGGCGGGATATAAAAATGAGCGTAAAAATATGAAATACGGCGGAGAGGGGGGTAAGATTAATTAAATGCGGGGAATATTTTGAGGAATTTTCAGTTAGCTTCAAGACTAAGTATTAGAGGGGAACGATTCTAAAAATATGGAGAAAAAGCACCGAATTGTATACCATTTCGTTTTTGGCTCTATAGCCTTGTTGAAGGTGTATAATTAAAATTTACGTGCACGAATGCAAACCAGAAACACTTCTCTACTAAAATATATGATAGTGTTATGAAGATTATTATATATTACGTATGTATATATTATCACATATTTCCTTGGAAATAACTATTATTTAATATCTTTAAGAATTGACGCTTCTAGAAACTAGGTCTCAAAACTGACATACCCCAAAATCAGTAAAATGATATTTCACAACAAAGTTCAGGTATTGATTGAAAGTCCAGCAAACCCCATATATTGGTTTAGCAAACCTAAATCCAGTTTTGCTGCTTTTTCTGTATATATTGATTTACATACATAATTTATATTTTGCATTTATATAATTTATATAATTCACAAAATTCTAGATATATATAAAATATGTGCTGGAAGTTTGAGTTAATTCATAGTTCTCCAGATCTCCTTTTCTCTTCTTCCTCTTTCTCTCTTTTCCAAGCTCGTTATATCGAATGACCAGGCCTTCTCTCTCTCTCTCTCTCTATGTGTGTGTGTGGGTTTCTCTCTTTCGAGCCGCCGTTTTACCTCGAGATCTTTCGTGTGGAGGCGTTATTGGCTGCCACGGAGTTCCTGTTTTCATCGCGGCGCCGACACGATTGATCGCAATTACCAGACGCGCGCCATTATGCCCACAGAAGTCGGCTGTTCAAATGTGCGTGACAGCCGCGGAGGGATATGCGAAAGTGCCGTTCGCGCCTCAACGCGCTTATTTTCTGCATGGGAAACGCTCGCGCGGCGAACGCCCGTCCGCCCGTAAATTACGACTTCCGAATAACGTTGTAAAAGCGCGATTGATACGAAAGTAAATCCGAGTCGAGAGTAAATTCTACGGGTATCGGAGAGCGCAAACGCGCGTGTTTAACGTCGGCAAACGGCATCGGTAATGGCTAGCCGCGCGTTTAATCTCCTCGATTTATTTGCGCGCAGCACGGTACAAACGTTTAATTAATCATTCACATTACTGTCATAACGTTAATGCGAGACCGTTGATAAATATTTGACGCATCAACACAACGAGAGGAGAGCGAATCGCTCTTCGGCAATTTCGACGATCGGCGCCGATTATACGTACCTTTTCGAAAAAGAGTAAGCGATAAAAGTATGCCTGGACACTTGCCTAACACCGGACATTTTTGTTATTTTGATCTTTAAATATTAGAACCTCCAACATAGAACATTATATAGGAATATACGTGCACAATTTTTCTCATATCGCTCCTTCGATAAATACGTCCGATTTTCAGTGAAATGCGTTTTCTCTGCCTTCTTTTACACATCGCTGTAAACATCCGCATTGAGCAGATCCTGAACCCGATATTCCTTACCATTTTATGAGAGCTTCCGCTACACGTACACGTATTGTGTGAATATATACCAATATTTTATATTTAAAGATTAAACATTCGTATTTAAGGACCAAAGCAACAGGAATGTCCACGCAGTTAGATACGATGTCCAGGCATTGATACTTTTATCTTACATCGCAGGAATGAATTCGAGGTGTTCCGAGGGATAATTTTGCTTCCTGACATCGCCAATTTTGAGCAAAGCCTTTCAGCCGCGAGGATTAATGTGTTTACGAAGCGCGCTGCGGCGAGTGAGCGAGAGTGAGAATGTACGTGTGTATGAAAGAGAGAGAGAGAGAGAGAGAAACAAACGCGTTTATCACACCGAGCTCATAGATCACGAAGGAGATCTGTTCTCTCTCTCTCTCTCTCTCGAGCACGCCAGTAGATTCGACCACTCATTAGTGCGCTAACCCTCGACGAATGACCGTTCCACCTGTCCACTTCGGGTGCAATTAGCCTTCCATTTCGGTAGACGCGGCCGTCGAAACAACGCGTCGCGGCAATTCCCCGGCCGGACGTCGAGATGGATGGAAAGGCCTCTCGATCGGCCGGCACTCAATTTGGCGGTGTGCTCCGTGAACGCAAGCGCTCAAGCGCGTTAGTTTCGCGGCGAAGCCTTACCGCCGTGTTGCCTCTTGTAATTGACCAATGCGCGTTTCGATGCTGCCCGCGCAACGCTCCTCGAGATCGTTATGCATAGAAAGCGATTACGGGCATTTAATTGCCGGCGGAGCGGACGAGAAGCCGGGCCGCCGCGAGATAAGAGTGACGTAACTCGCGAGGGGGCCCGCGACTGATATAGTAATCGTTAGCACACGCTCGCTTTCAAAGCCGCCTGAATCGCGCCGCGATGACTCTTAATAATAACTCGGCGCGATTAGACCGGCTGTGCGACACGAGGGAAAGAAAGAGCCACGAATGTCGTGTCGCGCACTCGTACGCTCTCGTGAGAACGGAGGTAATGGCGATCGCTCCGTCGAGCCCTGCGACGAGACCCGTTTTATCCAAATATCGCGTTGCCACACCGCTTGCGGCATTAAAGTAGAACGAGTCTGTCAGATGTTAGAGGAAATATTCGAGAATATAAGATTAATGTTAGTGTAATAATATTATTATTAGTAGTGATAACATTAATATTAGAGAAGTATTAGTCTGTTAAATATTAGGAGCAAGACACCAAACTGATTTTGTTTTGAGCCAAAATTTCGACTCACGCATTCTCACAGTTCCTCGTCTCTCTTTTTCTCTCTCTCTCTCTGGCGCTTCAGGGGATATCATTTCAGTGCGCCTTATAAATAAAGCAATTCATTCATCTACTCATTCTCTTTCTCTCTCGCACACGCGCACACATAGCGGAGAAGGGATTAGTTTGATTACCCCCTAAGTAGAGCGGGTGGAGGTTTGTTTAACATCTAGGTATTAGTAGGTATACACAATGCGAGGGGCCGGTGAGCTCGCCCCTCACACATTGACGGTGTCAATGTTGTAGCAATTAAAATAACACGGGGCGAGGCGGCCGCGATTATCGAGAGTGCCGCCGCTGTATTCGAGCAGGTGTAACTAAGATCGGGCGAGTAGCGCGGCCAGGCGTTATGAAGCCGTTGTAAGCTCGCCGCGGGGGTCCCATCGGCGAGGCGTGTTACTTGCCAGCGTGAATTACGCGCGCTTTTGCATTTACACTGAAAACCGAAGGATCGGCCGGGAAACTGATATTTATCGCGTCGGGCGCGAGCGCGCTCGCAGCGATGGACTCGTCGGCCGGAGCGTCGTGCATGTCCGACGACGTCTCAATCGACACACCCGGCGCCGACCGTTGTTGTTCGTTCGTGGTAGCTCGCCCAAGCTCTATTCGCCTTTACGACGGGGATTGCAAGTACGAGAGCGCACGATGGCGCCATCGCTACGGCGCTAGTGTGTACGCTCTTGTGAAACCGCGGAGTCTTGAGAAAATCCCACCCGCCGAGATCGCTTTTCCTCCGCGCTCTGTGTAAATCTAGTTTCAACGGCGGAGCTCCCGGATTTTCCCAGACGCAGCATGGATGACGATTCGAGCGCCCAGGGTTGCCCCGGAAAATAGGTTGTCCCACTGTGACATCAATTGAGCATCCCACACCTAATCCCAACTATAGGATGAAGATCCTTTTCCGCTCATTGGCTGCGGCCGTGGTCGCTAGTCGAATGACAGTTCGACCGAATATCGGGAAAATAAGGAGATTGACAAAGGGGGCTTGTATTTTCACATTACCGCGTGCAATAACGCGCGCGACAGATTTACCGTGACTGTATCGATGGGTATCGCCGGAATCGCGTGTCTCCCTCGCGTTCTGTCCGCTAAATTGCCCGGCGCGCACACGTGAGACCCGCGATCGAGGTCCGCTCGAAAGCAAACGCGCCTTCGTCGGGCGCTCGCCCTCGCAACGCCAGCACCGTCGGCACCCTGCACGCTCCGTGTTTCAGCGACCTCCGTCCCTCGCCGACGCTTCCCCGTCCGCTCGCGCACCATCAGACGCTCGTCCATCAGGCCGGAGAGCGCGATTTGATCAACAAATTGGTACAAATCCCCGGCGGGGCCACGCCGCGGCTGACCTCGGCTCGATCATCGATCGGTGCCAGCTAACATCAGCCGCGGCCCGTAGATCGCGTAATTAATGCCCGCGCATCAATTCACGCTAAGAGGGCCCATGAGCCCGCGAATAATCCCGCGGGCTCGTCGGCCAACATTCGCCGAAGGAAGTCTCAAGACTCCGGCGCTGCTGCGCTCCTCTCTCTCTCTCTCTCTCGCTCGCTCACTTGGAAAAAGCTGTCTAAATCACGTAGGGAGCCAGAGCTCGCCCGGAGCGGCCGGCCCGCGAGCTGTTTGCTCGGCCGATGTTTGTACGAGGTGGTTTCTCTCGCACGTGCGTGCGTACGTGCGCGTGCACGACCACCGAGCTCGTCGGCGTATACGTGTTTTCGCGAGCGTGTATGCGCGGCCGCACGGATCTCTCGCGGCGAGCTCGCGCGCGAGGGAGAGAGAGAGCGGGGAGAAATTAATAGCCCGGTATTAATTCTCACTGATTCCGCCGCGAAATCACTGGTTGCCTGATTCCATCAATCTGCGCGAGTAATAACAGACGCGCCTCCTCGCCTCTTTGTGCGTCCGTGATGGTGGAACACGGGACGAGCGATACCGTCCGTCTTACGCTGCGAACGGAACCACACGGTACGAGTGTGAGCGCTCTTAAATTGGTAAATAAGGAGCGGGTGCAAGTCTCGCCGGGAAATTTTCGATAAGGGGGTCGTTTTCGTGAGAACCCGAACGCCTCGCTTCTCCGAGTCCTCGCCGAAATGCCTGGCGCGTATTTCGTCGCCTCCCGAGTCGGAATTTTGTAGTTGGCTAGCGGATGCTGCGTTTCTCGGGCGATTTCGACATAGCGCCTTCAGTACTTTCAAACTGTGTAATCATTAGTGCCCAATAAATTAGAATTATTTGTTAAAGTAGGTGCAAACTATTCTTAAGAGCGTCAGAGTAGCATGGAAATTTCAAACTCGGATTTTCACGCGATGTAATTGTCCCATAACTTATCACCTCGCAGCTTACCCATCCCGCGATCTCTTATTTATGATCACTTATCCGACGTCTAATTGAAATGCTGTTATTTTTCCTAACTGTACTATCAGCGGTATTGATTGATGGATCGCGCTCCCCGCCGCGCAAATCCAATTTCGTCGCGATGCGAGAGCCAACGCGCGATCTTTCCCCCCTCCTCCTTTTCCTCTCTCCCTCTTTTTCTCTCTTTCCCGACCCCCGGCTAAATAATCAATCGGCGTTGACACGGGACGCGATCGTCGGAGTTTCCCGGCGTTCACGGAACGAGATCGAGCTCTCGGCGAGGTCGTCCCCGACCGACTCGCTCGTTCACGGAAGACGGGGGGAGAAATGTCGGGGGGAGTAATGTTCGAGAACCGTTCGAGGAAGCGTGCCCCGAAGATCTATGCCCAGGGTGCCCCGTTTCAGCGAGATTCTTCGCTCGCTCGATTGTCGTTAGTCGCGACCGCCGGCGTCCGTCGTCGGCAGCCGGCTCCTCGCAGGTAGGCGCGCGCACAAAGCAACGTCGCGAGATCAAGCGGCTGTGTTACTCCTCCCGAGCAGAGCGCTGCTTTATAATGGAATAGTTCGTGTGAGGGGGGGGGGCGAGAGGGAGCGATTTATCGCGACTATTTCCATGTCGCCTGCTCGCCGGATACCGCGCGCTCGGTTCACCGCCCGCCGGTCAGCTCCGCGGTATTCTCCTCTTCACGGTGAGTCCTCCCTTCCCTCCCCCCCTCCGCCGCGAAACCCGCAACGCGTTGAAGTTCACCGCGCTCGTTTCAAAGGAGGACTCGCGCGGTTTGAGCACGTGTTGAGAGGACCGTTTATTTTGGAAGCGAAGAACACGCTCGAAATTCGCATTGATGCTGTTTCCATTCCCTAATCTTTTCTTTTTTTATCTTCTTTAACACACAAACCGACGAACTGTTGGAATTCACGATGATGATTTAGGGCAGCCGCAAACGATACGCGTGAAGCGAGCCGCGGCAACGCGACGATCAGCTCCTCGGAAAAGCGACAACGATTCGATAATTTCGGATATCGACTCAACACGTCTTTTCTTTCTTTCTTTCTTTCTTTTTTTTTTTTTTTTTTTTTTAAGAGAAGCCATCATAACGAAGAGTAAATTATTAGAATTGAAACCGAACTCATTCTGCTCTCTTAACTCTTATCGTACCGTGTGGAATGAAAGGTTTAACCGTCGGATCAGAGTTTCAGCTCGGCCGTTTCCCGGACATTTTGATCCGGCGCGCGCAAATCCACCTCCTCCCTCCGTTCCCTTTTTACATCTCATCATTGAACACCTCACCCGGCGACCTCCGCTTATCAAATCAAAGCACGTGATACTCATCAGCGTGAATTTTAATTGGGACTGTCGGCAAGTCCCGACGTTAAGCTCTCACCTTCGTCGCGCCTCCTCTCAACCTGTGCGATACCTTTCCGATAGTCGGTGAACCGCGCGCGGATCACTCGCCGATCCCCCGTCAACTCTTCGTATCAAAGGTCGCGAGCCGCATCTCCTCTCCCCCCGTGGAGAGGAGATTGCGAGCGTTGCGGGTGAATATCGGTGAAGGTGCACTTGAGGAAGAGGAGGAGGCGGCGGAGGGAAGAGGAGGAGAGGAGAGTAGGTCGAGGCGTACGGATGAGGAGCCGTCGAAGGAAAAGTGAGCCTAGGCGAGCTCACCGAGGTCGCGGCCGTGCATATTCCGATCCTAACGACGTCTCTCCTCCCGTCCGCGCGAGATCTCGGGGCTCGCTCGCTTATATTGCTCGTAAATTGCGCGCGGCTTCCGACCCGCTTTCTCGTTACTCCCGATGCGACCCCGCGCGCGATGTATGTAGATTGCAGCCGCGGATTTTTCCGACCGGGCAATCCCGATCGACCCGGTCGATGCGGATCCCGTCCGCGCTGTTAAATCGATCGCGGACGGCTCGCCGCACGCGCGAGAGCACGAACCGAGTCGTCCGAGTCGCGCGCGAGCAGAAGGAGAACCCCCCTCCCCCCCTCGTTGAGACTCCGAGGCGGATCTTCCTCCTTAGAGAATTATTCCCTCGCGTTTATTCCACTCTTTGCGAGCTCTGCGAACGGCCGAAAATTCCGACACCTGCGAGATTCATTCGCGCCGCGCTAACGAACGCATCCGCCTGTATCATCCACCTCCCTTCCTCCCCCCGTTCCCTCCTATTTTTTTTCTCTTTCGCCGAGATGTGGTGAATGAATTCGTTTTTCTTCTTTTTTTATTTTTGGTCTCATTTTTATACGGAGGAAAATCTGTCTTTGGATTTAGTATGCATATGTTTGGATTTACATGTGTTTGACTTTGGTTTATTTGATATAAACAACATAATATCGAATATAATTTCGTTCGAATGGAAATATTGTTGTTTCGCTAAAGTAAACACCGTGTTGTTTGATAAGGGAAAACCTGTATTATTTGGAGGAAATATATAATATTTCGTTTTCAATGAGAAAAAAAAATTCATTTCATCGTATAATACGCCGATCATTTCCTCGGCGTCCGTGATGTGCAGGCAGAAGGGATTAAACTGAACGGGAAAGTCACGCGCCATTTTGCACGATTCGCCGTAGTTAATGAGGAATTAATTAATCTGTATGAGCCAGTGAGCGCACGGGATTTATTCTCCGTGTGATAGTTTTTCAGCGGAAGCGCGGTATTTCTGTTTCGGCGCTTCAGCGGTCGTGTTTTTCTGGCAGGAAGAACCGACCGTGACCGTGCAGTCCGTTCGGTATTTTACGCATGCAAGTGATAACGACTTGTTTTCTGCGACTTAACGAACGCAGGTCGATAACATAATGAAACGGACGCCGGTATTAACGCGTGCGATATAATAAGCGGCTTTTAATTAGTTGGTACCCGATCGGTCGTAATTATCGTGCGCAACAATGTAATTCGGACTGGTTGCAGCCTTCGTCCTTATCCCCGAAAGGCCTGCGCACGCCGAGTAAACAAACGCGTTCCTCCGTTAAATTGGCATATACACGCGTCGTCGATAAGGCAAGACGAAGGACGACGCGATAATGCCGTTTTGCGTGATCGCTTACGCGACGTCGCGACTGCCGTGTTTCCTCGTCGAGAATAAATTGGGATCGGTGCTCGCTTGCTTTCGATGCCGGTTGATCGCTGTCGCATCGTGAATGTAATCGCCAGGTGCGGCTTGTTGTTGCTCATCTCTCTCAATGCGCCAAGTCCGTCCTGATACTTCAGATTGATTTCACCGTCTCCACGTAGTCATGCGTGGAAATACACGGCTCGTGTAACTGATTTCCCGTCGTTCGTACGCTGAGAGAAAAATGCTTGGTACTTGTGATTCTAATCATAACGAGGGAATTATAGACGGAAGTTAAAGTCAGAAAAAGGGTGTAGCTGTGGTTGAAACGAAATAATCAATATGATTTCTCTCAGATGTAGAAACAAGCCAGATGAAAATTCGGTTGTAGGAACAGAAAGATTTCTCTAGACGCGAGAAAGAAACTTAGTTCCTGCAATAGTTTAGGGGCCGGACGAAAGCTCAGATCGGTCGAGAAATAATATCTCTGTTATCACGACTTGAGAATATTGACGTGAACATTCGGCTTATTATATAATCGATATATTTCACGCGTACCCGTCCGTTTTCCTCTTCATTTATTCCGTCGTGCGTTTCGTAAGTCGTAGAATCTGACGCTAACTCCCAACTACCAACTACCAAACTACCACTACTATATCGTAACTATAACGTGCGTACTGAACGCGCGTTACATACGGACGTGTACACTCATGCGCGCGCGCGCGCGTCCCGGACTCGGCAGTCCGGCGAGTGCGGAGGATGTCTGTTTGATTTTAATTAACATTAATTTGCATAATAGCTGAGGTTAGCCCCGCAGCACGAAGTGAGCGAGCAAGCGAGCGGGCCTCCTTCTCGGCGGCGCAGCGCGTTACGTCACACCGCGACTCTCCTCTCGCGCGCGACTCCTTTTGCCGCTAATACGCGCCAGACCGCGGCTCGCAGATCCGCGATCCCGATCGCGGCCGCAACATCGCCTCGCTTCGCAATGGGAGCGTTAACGATGCAGGGTCACAGCGCGTCCTTTTTCTGGATTGGCTTCACACGAACGTGATCGTCGGCCGTCGAATGTCCGACGATTGCGACGGTCTGCTGCTCACCTCTCGCGAGTTTTACTACCCGCCATCCGCGATTAAGACATTATTGCGCGCCGATTATGCCATCCGACCGACGCGAAGTATCGCAATAACGGAATTACCTTGTCATAATCTGACTTGCTGTGATGGACGAAAAATTGCTCTACATCTCACGTGTATTTCGTATTGCGCGATAAATTAAAATTAATTGAAATCAGACGGTAAGGTAAAAAAATGAAAAACAAATTAAGCGTATTAGATTATTGAGTTATATAATCGCTGGGAAGGCTTAGAAGAGCCGAGCGCAGGTTGTTGATGCGAATAAAAGCATTTCAATCAAATCAAACAGGTGAGTAATTTCTGTCGAAAATTAAAAGCGGGATATTACTCGGCGCACTTTTACGGAAAAGAAGGATTAACTTCCACAGCTAAAAATTAGCTGTCCCTACAACTGAAATTTAGTTGATTTAGCTCATTTCTTTTCCTTGCTTTTTAGCTCCTACAATTAAAAAGGGTAAACATTAGATCTGGTAATTTAATTTCAATTGTGGACATGTCGATTACACGGACAGCTAATTCCTTTTCCCGTGAATTCGATTTTTATTTGACATTCGAAGCTTTCGCGGTGCGGAAAATACTGAATTCGGTCTCCGAGTCATCGGCGTGTTTTTTTTTTTTTGCGGATTAATTCCCAATGTTTCATAAAGTAATCTCAGTTCACTCGACCGTGACTGAAATGTTCGCGGGACGTCGGAATAAAATCCGGGGAGTACGCTGCTTCCTGCTGCGATCGAGAAAGCCAAATCTATCACGATCAAACTGAGGTTCTTCCTTCTTAGTAGCGAAACACGATTCTTCGGGGTCTCCCGTTCAGACATCTGGGGCGAATTTCGAAGTATCGACATCGACGTTTATTTTCCAGCCGGCGAGAGAGCCACAGGCTGCACGTGACAGCCGCACGTGTGCGCTCCCGGCACCTTGCATCCGCTGCTCGTCGATAGTCGATGCGGCCGATCCGATTTCGCAAGCCCGCTCTTGCCTGCACGTCGGCACCTTACTTTCAAATCGAACGCCCCCGTGAGAATTCGCATAATACGCGCGGACACCTCGGGATCGCCGGTGGCTCGCGTCGGCTCGATCGACGTCCCGGCCTCTCTGAATATGCATGAAGCGCGCACGCGGCTTCGACGGCCATATCGCAATTTCTAATTGCTCCGTCGGGAGATACCCGTTGAGTGTTCGCTATAAATTGGCACGGAATTGCGCTCGCGAGAGACGCGAGAGAGAAGCTTATCGCGGCCCAAAACCGCTCGTACCGTGCGTTAATAATGAAGAGACGACTTTTCGGTCTCTATGGGATGAAATACATCGTATCTCGGAATTGGATGTTTATTAATTTCACATTACCTCGCGGCAAAACAGCGAAGAGGGGCCGCCGGTGAAATGTCAAACGGCACGGTTAATTTCTCTCTCGTCTGCGTCAAGTTCTTCCATTTTAGCGACCGATAATCTTCATGTTTCGTCGGAGGTCAACTCAGACGACCGATCGAAAGGAGGAAAGAGAAGAGGAATAAAGGAGCTTGTCAGTAATAAATCTTCTCGAAAGAGAAGAATCCGCCATGTAAGTTTCACTTCTACCTGTTCCAAATTCTATCATGAAAATATCACTGTGGAATTTTGTCGTTGAATTAGACGGGTATCGTTAATATAAGTGTTATTATAGAATTTTCTTTTGAAATTATTTCACCGACGAATTTACCGATTTACCCCGCCTCAATTTTTTATTCTCTCGTCTCATACGCGATTTATATTTGAATACAAACGATGAGTACCGCTTCGAGTACGTGGCGCGCACAGTCCGACTCTGATCGTCCGTATCCCCTAGATTCGCCCGCGTGTACCTCCCGCGAGCGAGCGGGCGATCGGCCGGCCGGCTGATTAAAACGCAATTAGTGCGGCACTGAGGAACGCAGCGCGCTTCGCGTTACGCGATATAGAGATTTTTTCGCGCGGCCGCGTTGCCGTTCGCGCGGCTAATTGCGCCTCGCGATTCCCGCCATAGCGTGACGGGACCTATTATCCATTTCCCTTATCTGCGATCGGCTAACCCCTCTTTATGTATTAGCCCCCTTATCTGCGCGACTTTATCGCCTCGCATCATCATCGTGTAGTAATGAGGATAAGTAATCGTTCACCTCCGGCAGGATGTAACGTTGTAACGTATTAATAACCGTAATTGGCTGCCCTTAATAACGGTAATTGCATCTCTTATGCTGATGACACGTCCGTGCGCGGTCGCGATCGTATCTTAATCCGCGGCGATACTGAAAACTCCGTCCGTATATCGCGAACATAATGTCGTGATATACTCCGCCGAGGGCGCGCGTCTTCTCGTTTGTTAAACTAGGCTCGCGCGCTTCAAGCGGCGACGGCCAGAGAGAGAGGGAGGACGCTTAATTAAAAACAGATTAAGTCGTAAGACCATTATTTCATCGAGATAGCCTGGTATAGCCGGAAAATTTCATGCATTTTTTCAACTCCAACTACCGTACACCGTCGATCAAGTTCACGCAGGGAAAGGTTCCTTTAGATTTAGTATTTCTATTTACTTGACTAAAATTTGCTTCACAGTAAACAACATACGCGAGATATTATTAGTTTGAGTAAAAGTTTCGTCGTCTCATTCGGGAAAAGTCTATTATTCAACTGAAGGAACTCTTGTTTGAAATAATACCTTTCAACCGAATAAAATATTATTCGGTTACAATAAATATACGTAAAATGAAGCGAATAATTACTTCGTGGGACAATTATCTTTCGTTTTAAATCAATTTTTATTTAAGACAAAGATATATATTCGTTGGAAAGTCACGGAACAGTCGTAACTTATTAATCGAAACATTAGTTCCTTCGGTGCGCGCCAATGATGAAATTTGTTTGGACGCAATGAAATTGATTAAACTTGAAGGAACCTTCTCAGTGTATTATATGACAAACAAATTAGAAAAGAGAGAGAGAGAGACTAAAACTTCCCGGTAACTAACACCTAACAAATATAACCGTGCGGTCGCGGGTTTAAATTTCGCTCTGGACTCTCGACATCGCGTCGGCCGCAACCGGACTCGCGCGTGATTCGCGGCTAGCAGGCGAAAGGCGCCCGTTTCCGACGATCCCGCGCTTCATCGCCCCTTTACCGAATGACCACAACGTGCATCTCGGCAAGCAGGAGGAGAGAAGGGGGAGTGTACCGCGCGTTTCGCATTTCCATATATCATTCTACGACAGCGAGCGATGCGCGCTCGCCGTTTTGAAAGCCGGCGCTCTTCGGGGTTGCGCTACGAGGCGCTACGGCGCGACGGCGATGGGCTTTCTGCATATCAACGAGCTATTGGCAAATCGTAACCGGAGCGGGAATGGGAGGGGAGAAGGAAGTGCCGATCTGGAGCGCGTTTGTGCCGATCGCGCTCTCTCGCGCGCAGAAAAGCCGTTTCGGCCGGAGGGAGGAAAAAAGAGGAAAGAATCAGGCGAGAGGAGCCGACGAGAGCGGCGACGACGACGAGCCCCTCTCGCGTTCCCTTTCTTACGCCGGGGACGTGCAACCTTTCACGTGGCGCGGCCGGGAACCCGCGGATGTGAAAAAGAGATGTATCGAAGTGCGGCGCGCGGCTCGTCATAACGAGCGCGGTCTCGCGCGCTCGCTTATGTAACGCATTAGATATATATTACGTAAAAATGCCGGCGTACGAGGCGGCGGCGTTACGTAAGCCGGAGGGAGATATTATAATCTGCGGCGCGCGAGATCGCCCGCGCGCGGACATTGATTTCCCCCGCGGACCGCGCGGGGATTTATTTCGGGTGACCCGGGCATTTTCGCCGGGTCGTTCCCGATGCGGGAATGTTGAATTCGACGGTGCGGGACGGTCTCGCGTATCGACGACTTGCTCGTCGGTTATCTTTCGGTCCTCGGGTAACCGTCCCTTCGCTAAGTGAATCTCGTTTTCTGCCAGCCGTTTCCCCCGGGTGACACGATCCGGCTGTATTCGCTGCGACAGCAGAATTGTGGTTAGCTTAACGGGACGTCGATCTTAATTACAGCTGTCTGGCTGCAAATGTTATATCGCTTTTAGCCGTAAAAGCGTTGCGACCGCTGGCGAAAAGGTCAAAGTGCGGTTGTAGCTATTTTATCTGTGCTAATAGTTGTACAGCAGCTGATAGGACGTATTAAAGTATCGTTGAAATGACATTGTTATGTATTGTTTCAGTAATAATGAAAATATTACTTCCAATGACATCGTCGTCGAATCAGGTCGTCGTTGAAAATTCGATCGACTCGACGGCATTCTCTTCCATCTCGCGAGCTCTTTAACATCGAGCATCGGCCGAGCACAGGTGTCAATTCATCAGCGGTTTCTGTAGAAAGCGCATCCAGCGAACGCAACATCGTCTCGACTCAGCCGGGCCGATCGCACCATGATCCTTTCTCGCGGATCCTGCGCAAGCTTCTCCCGATCCTGTCGTAGCTCTACGGTACGATCGCATTCGTCACGATCGTAAACTGTCTTGCCCGGTTGATATAATGGGCGCGGATTGACAAATCGTGTCGCGGGGAGTCGGGGGCAGCATTGAATGCAGAAGGTGCTGCACGGTCGCGGACGGTGTGGGAGAGAAGTTGCAACACATGCCCGTGTAAATTTCATCCGGCGTGGTGTAACACGACGGGACGGAAACGGCAATTAGTAGTTCCAAATGCAGCGCCGATTATCGTCGAGGAGGCAACGACACCTTCTCACGTCGTCACATACTGAGCGTCACGTTATTCTTAGACACGACGGGTGGAGTAAAGAGCGAGGAATGAAATGTGAGGGATTAAGAATAACATATCAGATATAAACGGAGAAATTAGCGAAGCCAAGAAATAAGCTTGTAGCTTTAAAACATCACTTAGAAGCGTTCAAACGAGATCACCGCTTTTAATCAAATTCTCGGACGAACCTCTGTTGTTTCAGAAATCTCGCGCATTCTTTGAGCTGTTTTATTATACATCGACACGATACTAACAAAACGTCACACGGGTCGCTGATGCAGCGTCGGTTCTCCTCTGCATCGATGAAAAACCTAGTAGTTATCAAGCCGAGTCGGTCCGGAAAATCAATCACCGATATCGAATCGATCATCAACTTGCGGACCCGGGCAATCTTAGTCCTCTGTTCCATTACTGCGAATTGACCAATAGTCGTCCATTTCTCGAAATTGAATTTCTCGTCTCTGATTTCCTAGATTTAGTTCCTTGTTTCTTATTCAATTCATCGCGTCCTTTAGTTTCTCTCCTAAGCGGAGGAGCAAGACCGCCGGTGCATTTACCGAAAGTGTCGGGCGTTATCTCGATCGTGCATCGTCGTCGTCGTCGAGTCGTCCGCAATCTTATCTCGCGCCGCTTCTGTTCTCGCACGACCTCGTTCGTCGCGATCGCAAATTGTCTCCTCCGGAAGATCTAATGGATGCGGGATTGACAAATCGTATCTCCGCGGAGCGGAGCCGCTCTCTCGCCGTTCTATATAGGGCGGCACTTATAGTCTCTCTCTCTCTCTCTCTCTCTCGTCGAGAGAGACGCAATAAAACAACGCGAACAATCGTGCCGCTTCACGGAGTGAACGCCCATTTCTTCGTCGCACCGTCAAGAGGCCCGTATTAGCGTCAAATCGATGTAATTCCGGGACGTAACGGGAACGGCGAAGTGACGACGACTCCGGCGCGACTCGCTCTCCTCGAACGCGTTTACGACTCTTCGTCGAGGAGAGAAGCGACGTGTCAGCCGCGCGAAGGCCGCTTAATTGCGAATTACACGTCGTAAATAATATCAGTCGCAAGTGTCGATCGATCTTCCTTCCCCCCCGTCTCGCCGCAACGATTTGTCGTCCGAAGGCGAACATTTTCGGCCGAAACTCGGGGTCTTGACGGAAACGACTTTCTATGCACAGAAAACGTCCGACCGGGCAATAATCACCTTTTTTTACGTAAACGATCACCCGGGGTCGTTTTGTACCTCAACGAGGTTTTTACAGATACGAGTTCGTAACTGAAGTTTATCTCGGAGTGAGCGATATTTTTTTCGCGTCGCAACTATCGATGTGTGATAATGGAACGATAAATGATAACGATTTACGATCGCTTGATTATAGGATATTGTGAAACTGCATTTGTACGAACTTGAAAGGCGGAGCGTGAAAGAAATGATTCCCGGCGAAGAAATATCAATCTCGGGGGGCCGGTGCGCGGCGGCGCGGCGCGGCGATTAAATTGCGAGTGTGGATTAATTCGCCACTTTGCGGCTCGCAAAAGTGACGATCGCGATAACGGGCGTAATAAACGGGCGGTATTATATCCGCGGGAGCATCGCCGCCGAAGCAGCTTCGCGCTTGACGCCTGGTGGAAACGTGAAATTTAACGAACGGTTCGCGCGGCATTTACGCCTGGAAGAAACGCCGCGAGAGCGCGCCGTGATTTATGGCATTTCGTGTCGGGCCTCCTCGTATCGCGCTCCCCTTAGATTACGGCGAGTTTTGCTTACAATGAAATATCTGCCGGTAATGACGCCGCGGGATTTTTCCCCGCGACCCGTCGATTTAATAAACCCTCTTCGCACGCGGCGGGAAGGAAATTCCAGATTACCATTATTGCCTGTGCACTCCCCCCTCATTTGTCTAACTAAGCGTTCCGCGAAGGAAGACGTTATTATTGTTAATTCGATGCAATTATCATTAGATAATTATTATTATTGTTAATTGTTATTACATCAATGTTAACGTGGCGTTAACGTCTTTAACGACAGCTGCCGGCGAATTTCGGGAGATCCTTTAGATATTTGATATTTGGAGACATCCTCCCTGTACGTAAATCCGTACATCCAGCTTAACAAAAGGTGTCCCGAAATCGCCGTGTGTCTTTAACATGACACATTCTGAGGTGATGATTCAAATAGGAAGGTGATGAAGCTGCTGCAGTGTTTGAATTATAAGCGATTAGCGAGTCGTTTCGATGTTCGTCTAACAACTGACAGATTTTCCACGGGACAGCATAAAATCTGCCCTTCCAGCAAATTATTTTCTTCCCCGAAGAACATACGGTGGTTTCGGGGATACCCCGTGATATTACGATTGTGAACTGTATTATCAAGCAATATTTCCTTACAAGGCGACAGCTGCCGGCGGAATGAAATCACCGCGACGGCGGCCGAAGTGTCAAACTGCGCGCTTCGCGCGTGCAAGACGGGAGCCCAAGCATCGTCCCGAATATCGCCCGAATATCTACGGGAATATAATAACTCGGCGGACTTTGGCGCCGACCGATCTGCGATAATTAATTAATTCGACGAGATCTCGCGCGGTTGCGACAGGCTGCAAGCCTCGGCTGCTCGTTTACGGGCATGAAATGGAATATGGCCGTTTATGCGCATGCACGTCTCGTGGGAGCGGCGCAATGATGATGATGATCGAACGGCGTTATCCCCAGAGAAGTCGTCGTCGGGAGCGCAAGATTTATTTCGAATGAAACGTTTCGCGAGGATGACCGAAACACCGTGACCCGATTTTCACCCACATTACGTCCCTCTCTTCTTATATAAGAACAACAAATTCACCTATCTTCGAAATTTCGTTATCTACACGGAGAGAAAGGTTCCATTAGATTTAGTATTTCTATTTATTTGACTAAAATTGCTTTCGTAGAAACGACATGTACTTGTACGAAATCTTATTTGTTGTCTCGAGAAAACTCTATTATTTAACAGAAAGAACGCTATTATTCGAAATAATATCTTTTGAGCAAGTAAAATATTATCTGGTTACAATAAATATATAAAACGAAACAAGTAATCTCTCGCCCCGCCGGCGGTAGGTGGGGTTGAAAAGTAACTTTGCAAGATATACTTTTTCAATTTATTGCCTTTTTAATTAATTAATTAAAAATAGTAATAAATAAGAAAACTGAAGAAAAAGTGTTGAGATATTGTTACCAAACATTCAAATCGTCGAACATGAGGGTTCCCCTTATGATATAAATCATCGGGTCTTAAGTGACGCCAGCTGTCACTTAAGACAGATGGTCCGGCTATTTTCCGGGGAAAAAAGCTTGGTAAATTCTGATTTTAGGCTTCCCGAATTTCTTGGGTGCCAATTATCCTAAAACGGCGCTTGGATCTCACGGAACTAAATATTTCTGCAGCTCGTATCCGAAATGGGTTGAATTCGTCAACGGAGGAACGGTGTTTCGGGCGAGTCGGCCCAGTTTAGGCTGACCCGGTTGAGAATAAACCGGCGACTTTTGTATCCCGATGCGTACACGTCTGGCGGTTAACGCATTCTCGCCGGAATATCGCGAACTCCGTCGTCCGAAAAAAGCTCCGCTCGCGACACGTGTCGCGCGCTCGCTCGCACGGCGCGGTTAAAAATACGAGCGCGGCAGCGAGCACCGTGTGTTTAATCCGAATTAATATCCGAATATAATATCCCCGCATGCAGAAATAATAACAATATCCGTGCGGTCGCGTAAGAAGAAAATGCAGCCGCGGTGTGCGGAATTATCGGTTTCCGATACGACTCGCGCCGAACGAAAGCTCTCGGCTGATTCCCGCCTCCGCGGCCTCCGCGCGTTTCTAACGGGTGAGATCCCCGGCTTTCGGTCGGCGATGTAAATCAGCGCGGATTACGCAACACCATACCCGCGTGCGTACGTAGGTACGTAAGTATACGGTATCTCGCGCTCTCTCGCGGAACGGAATAAAAGAAAAGCCGGGGCTGATTTGTAGATCGTTCGCGTGCGGTGCGTTGTAGAGCGCGCGCGCTCACGCAGATTGAAATCAGAGATGCGACCGAGATTACGCGGCGCAAGCGTATATAACGGAGACGACGCAACGGGAAGGGGGCGGGGGAGGGGGATTACGTTGCCGTTGCGTTGTGAGCCGGGCAAAAAATTCGATTCATATTCTCGCTCGCTGTAGCATCGAAGCTGTATATCATAAATCATGTTTACAAACATTTAGCACAGATTTTTCGTGCTTCTTCCTGTTGTATTAATCATTACCTGTCTGACGGTATCGTCACGAGGTAACCACCTTAAAAGTCGCGACGGTTCGTCCGCCGGCGCGCTTCTGATGGATAAGTTAATTCACGGTATTGTCTCGCGGCGTCCCTCGCGCGCGTACGTCTCGAAAGATAATTAATGATTAGTAATTATAATTCGTGTGGGAACGAGGAAATGAAGCGGACGCGGAGCACACGCGTCCCCGTCGAACGATGCGGTAACCGCGAGAAGTTCATATCGGTGCGAGCGCGAATCTCTCCTTTTTCTCTTCTCATCGAGTTTTACGTTGCTTTCGTGGCTTCCGGAATCGGCGGGGATGCTATTTCTCCGGGTGTTCAATTGTCGGTCGCGCTCTCCCAATCGTTAAACCATTCGCATCGTTAGGAAATACGGTAAATGTATGTATACAGAGAAATATTGTATTGCTGATTTGTTTGTTTTTCCGGACCTTCGTTAAATGTAATAAAGGGGATCGGAAACATCTGATTTTTGTGAATCGGCGTATCTCCAGTAAGAAAAATCGCGATTATCGTATATTCTCTTCCATGATAATCGCCAAATGTTCCTTGGATCGCGCGAGTGACGTCTGCAATACAGTGACGTATTTGAAACGTTGCGATTTCGTGCGAGCGATTCGGAACTTTCGGGCCACCCCTCGTCACGACGAGTCGGCACAACGACTCGTTCGCGCTCAGCGCGAAATGTAAACTCCGCTTGTTACCACGCATCCTTTATATACAATGTGGAAGGTAACTTCACTCGTTTAACTTATTTGACGCGACGCTACGTGTCCGGTAACTTTGAGTGCCCATTAAAACTTTCGTAGCTCTGTCAGTGGGTGGGACGGTAAGCGGCAGCGATGGCGCAGATAAAAGAAGAATAAACAAAAGCATGCGAGCCACCAACGAACGTCCTATCGAATTGGCGACTCTGCGCGACATTTCGCGAGTAATTAATAAATTCCCCAGGGTGGATACGCAGGCGAAACGTGCCGAGCGCGAGGCGCACACGAATCGTCGAGCGTGTACCGAGGAGAGCTTACAAAAATATCCCGACGAAGATCAGAATTACAGAAATATTCCGACGGAGGGAAATTTGGAGAGAAATATTTTACCGACACAGCAAATTGTTAGTTATCGTAGGGACAGCGGAGACGCGCGAGCGGGCCGCGACGACGTAATTGAAGAGTTCGCGAAAGGCGATACGGCGATCCGTTGACGACGACGACGACGTTGACTGGCGCGCGTGTTTTCTCAAAGGTACGATACGAAATGCGATCGTAATTTGCATTATGAAAGCCGGAGCGACCGCAAAAGCGGTCGCGGCGGCCGCCAGCACGCCGATTTCGCAATCGGTCCGAGCCGTGACAAATTAAGGGGAACGTAACTCGCCATTCTTCGCCGAGCGGGGCTAGTAAAATCGACGGCGGGCGAACACTCGCACTCTCTCTCTCTCTCTCTCTCTTTCTCAGTCACGATCGCGAGGGGAAACGCACCTGCGAATTCCCGGGGCGGCGAAATCTCGCGCGACTCCCGACGTTGGTGCTCTCTGAAGTGCGATCAACGTTATCGTCGAGAATTAGTCAATAGTCGGCCAGGAGTCATAGTTACGAATGTAGAACTGTAAGCCGGTAAAATTGCGCTGAAAGTCTGTCAGTAGCAGCGACCGTTGTCATCGGGGAAATCTGATCGGAGAAACATTGAAGAAAGATTATTATTTATTAGTCTTCTTCATGATGTTAATCACTTTTAAAGTTGTCGGTTGATTTTACCTGAGACATCTTTCATTACTTCGGTTCCGTTGGAGATTAACGAACGCTCACTGATTATCAATGCAATGCCGTCTTGCTGATTGAATCAGTGACATTTTCACCGAGTCGCAATCATTATCGGCCGATCACGCGCGGTTCCTTCGGCCGCGAATTATTATCAACGTTAATCAGATATAAACGCGAGAAAGTAATCGCCTGCGCGCGCGAGATGTTTCCCCGCGCGGAAGGTGAGCTCGCGAGCGTGTCCTCAGCGCGAGCGGTTATTATGAATAACGCGCCGTTAAAGTGCGCCAGGGTCCCCGGGCGCTTGCACTTATCGTAAAGCGCCCGGATGTTAAAAGGCGGTAACGAGGGAGTCCTGAATAACGACGATGACGGTCCTTCCTCGATTTTGATGGACTTCACCGCGCGATACGTCGCTGGAGTACCTTAAAATCACACGCACTCTCGTCTATTTCTATCCGCGAAGCGAAAGGTTGTAAGCTCGATTATATATATAGTCGATTTTTGTCCAGTATAAAATAAGCACGAGTAAATTCGAACGATAGGTTGCTTCATGAATCTTTCCCGAGGAAGGTGTTCAACGTGGGAAGATATTTCGAAAATCTTCTCAGAATTGAACTTTTGCTCGCGGGAAAATACATTTCGCGTTATTAAGGGGCGAATAAAATGGCGACGCTGGAACCGGTCGTCGAAAGTGCCGTACGTATCCGCGGTGTAATCGATCTCGCAGAAGTCACAAACCCTGAGAACAAGAAAAACAAGGGAGCTTTGAAATGTATGATCGAGCTCGCAGGAGAGTGGCGTAACCTCTAAATCCGCGCCGCCTTGATAAATCAATCTTGAATTTTGCCGGCGAAAGCACCGAATTGCCTCACACAACCCAACTCCAATAATCTTCTCAATGTCCTACACCGCTCGCGTTGAATTATTATTCTTAACTTTGACGAGAATCGCATGAATTTTGTTGACGACGGTGAAGCAATTCACCGAGGATTCTTTGATTAGACACGTCGTTCGACGCGAGTAGAATTCACAATGTCGAGTTACGATTCACCCCTCGAGGTGGGTTTTTGCGCGAACGCGCAGGAAGTGATCGCCGTTCGTGGAAATCGCCGTCGGCACGCTCTATTTCTCTCTCTCTCTCTCCCTCCCTCCTTTCCTCGAATGGCGCGTTTCGGCCGAGTGCAACGTCGCGTGCGGCTCTAATTTATAGTAATTGATATCGGCACGAGTGGAGTTTTTGCCACAATTACGACGGGGCGATATTTTTTAAAGCCATCTCTCTCTCTCTCTCTCTCGCGCGCGCGAATCGGGCTCTCCATTGACCGAGAGCGCGCACGTTCCACCTGCCTCGCGTGGAAACGACGCCGGCGCATACGTCAGGGAAGTAAAAGCGACGACGACGTTGGCCGACGGACGCCGTCAATCCGCCGCTTGTTATCGACGTTCATTCAGCCGTGAATTATGTCGATATCGCGGGCACGCGACCTCGCCTGCGCTCGATGAGCGCGGCCACGATATATCTCGCTTCCGCGATTACCCGATTAAATCCATTAACTTCGACGCGACGCGGATTCATGCGCGGCTCTCTCCTCCTTGTTAAAGTGTCGTGACGTCGTTCAGGACGGAAAGGGATCGAGCGAGCATCCGTGAACCGTGACGCGGCGAAGCTCCGGACGCGGGCAAATTGTGCCAATTAAGACCTCGCCACTTAATCAGGGGCTTTCTGTCAAAAAAACTGACGGTTACGCGAGCCGATGATCGTCCCGGACTAAATCGATCGCGATATTATGTGTTATTCTCCGCGGGATGAAGAGATCCGCGGGAGAATGAGAGAGAGAGAGAGATGCTCGTTACGCTCAATTATGACTGAGAGCGAATTAATTGAAGCCGAACGTGCGCTGAGCGTGCGTTTTATCGCGGTAACACGTCGATCACGGTGCGACGATCTCGTTAAATCTCAAATAAGGTCTGTTCTTGAAGCGAATGACATCTTGTCACTCGAGGAACCCGAATAGAAATCCTCTTCTCTCCTCCTAACCCAACCTAACCAATCCATCTAATAACTGGCCAGGATTTCTGGTTATTGTCCAGTATCTGTCCGCTGTTGCTACCTGCATTCTAAAGTACATTTAGTGCATCATCACAGAGAAGCGATCCGTAATCGCTGATTGTCATAGTTACGAGTGTAACACTGTAAATCTGGCTGGCGATGAATTTTTCCCGAAAACATTTCCACCCATCAGAGGCGAGATACCTCTTGCCTCTTGAAGCGAACGCTCTCTTTCGCATCGGAGAGATCACAACGTTCGCTTCGCGTCGCAAAAGCCGCGGAAATCGCGCGGCTTTCCCGGCTATTTTCTCCGTCCCGTCGAGACTCCGATAAAAATAATGAATGCAGCTCCGCACAATGCCGCGCGACAGGTCGCGAACGGAAAGAGAGGCCGCGGGCGAGATTTATTACGCGAGGACGCGTGGGTATCTTTCACGCTCGCGCGCGTCTAATCGTCCGCTTCGCGCTGAGGCTTAGAGGCGCGTCAGGTGTTCTCGAAAGAGGATCACATCGGCGAGCCGCTTAACGCGCGTTGCATTATCATCGGCCGGGCCCGCTCGGCCCGGAGCGCCGCATGCGGCCATCAGTAACGGCGCTTTATGATATTTATGAATAGTTGTTTAACTTGCACTCCAGCTACGTTTGCGCCACGTTGTATGCGTGCACGCACGTGGGCGCGCGTACGGTCCACTACGTACTTGAATAAAACGAGCCCGCGTCTTGTACCGGCCGAGCGGGATGCACCTGTACGCGTAAATCCGACCGGCACTCCCACGCGAACGTTCCGCGAGGATGATGTCGTACTAAACTGTACAGCTGCCATGCGAGGAGAGAGGCGGGAACAAGGAGGCCGCGCCGAGCAAACTCCGGATTGTTTCGTTCCGATTCTCGTTCTCGTTCCGATGTGACGGATCGATCGTCGTTTCGTGCGAAGCGGCCGGATTTCGACCGGTTTCGCGGGAGTAGCCGAGAACTCTGTCTCGGTGACTCGAGATTAATAGTTCGACGTGATCCGTGACGGAGGTGTCGACTACTTCGATCGCGACCGTCGCGTTGTACCCCCGGCGGGAAACCCCTCGGGGCCGCAGGGTTGACTTCAAGGTGGAACGACGACCGGTTTTCGCGAAGCGAAAAGATTTTACGCGAATTAGAAGATGCGACGCCTACTCTCTCGAGCGCACCTCGCGTTTTGCCCGGCCGGATGAGAGCGCGCACACCGCTCGCGCACCTCTGCTCGCGCCTGTTCACGTATCGTTCGCACACTAATCTTCGGGATAATGTATTCCGCGGCTCGAAGATACCGCCACGGCCGCTCGCCAACTCGCGCCGCAACAACTGCGATCCGCAGGTCGCGCAGAGACCAAGGTCGGGCCGGATTATCGGTTAGCGTGATTTGTTAGCGTGTGTCGCCTGTAATGAGATCTCTCATTCGTAAGCGGGACTCGCAAGGTATCGATAAATCCGGTATCGGCCGGCAGAATTCACCGGACTTACGTTCACCACAGACTCCAATTAGGTAATCCAAAACCTTTTGTCTCCTGCTTCGTGAAGATCCTCTTATCGATTAATATTGAGTCATGAGTCATGAGTGAACACTCGGGGCTCAAAACTGAGCTGAGCGTAATCCTCGAATTTTAACGCTACTTTGACGCTACTTGTAAATCGATATCTCGATATTTCCGATTTATATGTTCGAAACGATCGATTTCAACGGTAAAAACAGCGAAGGTGGAGATTTGAGATATCGCGATCGTCGAAGTAGGAGTGAATTATAGGATCGGAATTGAATCCATCTCTTAGCCGCTATCGCGTGGCAGAATGAAAGGTTCGACGCCGGGGAGAAAATTGCGACTCGGGAGTCTTCTGAAAAGGATCAGATCAAGAGGAAGATCGATCTGGTGGGAGGCAAATGAACGAAAGAAGAAGAATAATATTGAGAAACATCGCTCTCGGCGTTTTCTTCCTTCGGGCCGTTCTCCCTGTGACTGAAATCGTTCTCATGCGTTCGCGCCGGCAGGCAGTGGCGACGTGCATCGGCTAGATACGCTCTTACTTAACCGTCCGGGGAAAGGCGTATCGCAATGGTTCTTATTAAGAAAGTCCTGTCGACGGCGCGTCTCGCCGTATTGCTAATTAATTACCCTTCGCCCATATCGCACGCCTCGTTAGCTCGCGTCGCGACTGAATATCTCGCGGGTGTTGCGCAATCCCGCTTCCCCGGTAAAAGCCGTAAATGGTAACGGGCGGACGGAAAAGCGTCGCGAGACAAATGCCGGTTGACACAGACGCTTAATATCCCGGTCGTCGTGGCTGCGATCGCGGACGGAAAGGTCGACCGACGCGGATCGGTCACAAGCGCATTAAGCACAGAGAGATGACTCGCGAAAGTTTCACAATCCCTCCTCTCTCGTCCACGGAGTCGAAATTATCAGTCTAATTCAGTCCTACATTTTAAGGTGTTGGAAGGTCTTCCATTGACTCAACCGAACTGATTTCTCGACCGTTACCTGAGGGAAAATGTCGCGACGCAGCAGCGAGACGCGACCGGTGGGAATGCAATCAAGTTAGAAAACGAAACGAAGAAGAAACTGTGAAAGCGAGCTGAATGAAACGATCGAATAATAGCGAAGCCGATCACTTTGGTTCGCTGCTCAATTAATGCCGTCGGTTTGAGTAGGCGATATTACGAAACGGCCGAACCGTCCGGTCGGACAATTTTCTCGTGCCTGCGAAAGCGGACGGCGCGGAACGTGCCTCCCGCGAATTCGTATGCGTTCGGAGACCTCGCGGATAGTAACGTTACCAATTCGAACGGCAACTACGACATCGATCGATATATTTCAGAACGTCTAATGAATCGCGGAATAGAACGCAGCAGCGCGTAGTGGTTGCGCGCGTACAGGACTACTATTTCTACTTTTGGGCATTATGACCGTCGTGATCCATTGCAGGACTCATTTCCCAGTCGGATTGCTATTTACGTGCGATCGATAACGCTCATTTCCTACTGCACCGCCGCGCTGCGGATTGCATTTATTTCCTTGCGCCGACCGCTGTCGGGGACTTATCGTGGCTAAAGATTAGCCCGATAGTCCAGCTTTAATGATTAAAGAAAAGAAGAAGTATCACCGGGCTCCGGGTTTTCATTCCCTTCCCGGGATGTATTGGTAACATCCTTTTTTGCGCGCGCGCGTGCGCCGATAGTTCTCAATAATGATGATTAAATCGCTTATCTTCATCTTGATCCGCCGACCAACGTAATCGACGGAAAACAGACCTTCAGTTTTATTCTTCAACCTAACCACGCGCGCTTAATCCAATTTATTAGAGAAAAAACCGATCAAAACAGACGTGCTATTGTGTGTGTTTTTTTTGTACGTGCGCGTTGACGTGCGCGCGACGAATACGGGGAAGATAATGAATGAAACGCGGAAGGTGAGAGCGGCGGTCGTGGGGCGGGTCAAGGGTTAAATATTACTGTCGGTTTTTCGTGAAAGGTCGTTACCTCAGGCGGAAAAGTTGCAACCCCAATGTAGACCGAGAGAGTCTACATCCTTCTTCTAACGATGCGAGCATGCTCTAACGAGCGTTTACCTTGGTCCCGGTCTCCTTCCGCGCTCCTTCGAACTTTCACGTCGCCGCGCCGTATTACAGGTGTAAGGGGTCGAGTGCCATTAGAGTTTTACGAGGTTAATGTGCAAAACCGCGCCATATCGGGTCGGACCGCGGAATACACGCGCGCTGCTGCGAAGTCAGGTCGCGCACGTAATCTCGTGATGAATTATACGGCTCGATAAGGTCGTGCGCGTTAATTTATTAGCCGTGTAATCGCTGCCGTCCTTTTCCCGGCCCCGTGTGTGTATATATATGTATATTTGCGCGCGTGTGTGCGTCTCTCTCTCTCTCTCTCTTTCTTCCTCTCTGTGTGCCTGTGCATACGCTGCGAGCTGGAAAAAAGTCATCCCGCAGGATGACTGGGGAGGGGATGGGAAGAGCCGTGCCTCGGAAAAATCTCAAATTTATCGACCGCACGGCCGAGGAGAAATCCTCAGCGCGTTTTACCGTACGTGCCGTGCGCGTGCTCTTCGCGCGGCTCCCCCCCCCCCCCCNCCCCCCCCCCCCCCTGCCTTCTCTTCCCGCTCGGACGGGCGCGCAGGTGAAACACGCCCGCGCTAGTTCTCGCGCGAAGGTTAAACACCTGCGACAGCGCGTCGTCGGGACGCCCGCGGCCGTCTCCTCGACGGGTCTGGCCAACTCGCTATTCACCGGTTATTTTTCTAAGGACGTAGGTTCATTTCTGGGTTATGTGGATTTGTAATTGTAATGTGAAGTGTAACTTGATGGAAAAGTCCCTCGTGCTGCAATTAAGCAAGACGTTTCTTTAAGGAAGAGAAACCTTTTTTGTGGTGCTGGGAGCTTCTTATTATTTATTCGATCTTCTTAAACGTGTTCGTATACAGAAGGACGTTTTTTACGCGATCTTTCTTTTAGTTTTATTTTAAATTTTAGTCCAATTTGCTCCTACATTCAGTGTTCGAAGGTCTTCTATTGTGCTCCTTTGATGCTAGACATGCGGAAAGTATTGCCGTTTTCTCCATTCGAGGACTGAACATAGAATGAAAATGTATACCGCTCTCTGGAGGTCTTAACTTCCGTTTGGGGCATTAAAAGAGCATTTATTACGCTCCTTTGATGCTGCAAATAGGGATTTATTTCCGTTCTCCTCCCACTGAGGACTCAACATAGAATTTTTAATTTCGACTTGAACGGTGAACGGAATACGAATGTGGAGTATCTTTCAGCTCGACACGACGACGATGCAAAAGGGCCGTGCGCGATGTGGAAATCGAACGCGAGCCGCGTCGTCGGAGGATCGTCGGCTACGTCTCGGGTATTAAATAGATAAGCACGCGGAGAGAATTACCGACTTATATCGATTACTTCGTGGCGGCGATTCTCGATTTCGCCGAGCGATACGCCGCGATGTAATTGCGCGAGATCGAGGCAGATCTCCGCGGCGCGAAGCAGCGCGGCTATTTTGTTTTCCCTACGGGGAAGGACGCGATCGTCGAAAGGTCAAGCGTCAGCGTTGCAACTTGTTCGACTAAGGCGTTTCGTTCCTGCGAATGATATTTAGGATAATCAATGACACTTTGTATGTAGATTATCGGCGTAACAATTGAATTCTCACCGTACTTATCCCGTGATACGTCGCTCTCCGTGCAACCTTTCGCACAAATGCCGTCCCGATATCGGCGATGAAGCGATTTTATTACACGATCGTAAAGATTGTTCGACGCGCCGCGAAGATGCGAGCTTCTCCTCATCGATGAGAATTAACTATCTCGCGGGGAACACTCGGCTTGCTTGCGCAATCGCGCATACGCCCTGAGAGCGGAGAGATTGCCTTAATAACGTCACCTTTTCTTGAACATCGGACGATCACGAAATACGAAATTGAAACGTCATGAAAGAACAGTTGGCACCGAAGTAACCAAAAGGTCCGGGAAAGTTATCTGGAAGGAGACCCGTTGAACCATCCAAGAAACGTTAGGAGAGAAATAGAAATACGTAATTAGCCGTAAATCTATCATATATCTCGACGAAGAGAAATGTTGCTACTTTGCATTCATACATTTATACGCATAAATTTTAATTTTACACCTTCAACAAGGAAACTTTAGGAACCTGAAAACGAAAATGGTATATCGATCGTAGTGCTTTTCTTCCGCATTTCGTCCAAAGGATCGCACTTTCTGATTGAAATCCCAATTATACACTCGTCACTCGCGCGAATATCGCCGATCAGCGTTTCTCTTTCCGTCTTAATCAGCTGTCACTCGTCTGCGACGGGATTCCCCACGAAGGTGAGGGGTTATCGCGAGTTGCGGTGAACTACGACCAAGTCTAGTCGTGAATAGACCGCACCTAATAGTCATCGACATCGTACACGTAACCGCGCTATTGACCTCTGCGGTTCCCGCGAACTCTCGAGTGCCGCGCGTCGGAAAAGTCAACGCGCATACGGTAAACAGTGGGGGGGAGGGGAGGGGGGACGACCCGACCGTGCACACCGTGTCTTTTACATGCCTTAAATCGTCCGCAGACGATTACAGGCGAAGGTGTCGGCTAGGACGACTTATCTGCACGCTGCCGCCGCGACCAACAGGACTCTCCAAGACCGGCACGATCGTCCATCACCTGCCGATAGATTTCTCAAGTATCGCCGCCTCTATAATTTATACCTCTATAATTTATTGCCGCAGTTCATCTCGCGTAAGAGCCGGACGTTACGGCGGAGCTTCATAACGCGACTCTCCATAACGAGAGCCGCAGATTTACACGAAACAGATTCGCGTGAAACCTAGCCGCGAAAATCTAAGCGCGCCACCTATGCGCAGAACTCATGCGCAGAACCTAACTACGTAACCTGGGCGAGAAAATCTAAACGCGCCACCTATGCGCAGAACTCATGCGCGGAACCCATGCGCAGGTCCATTACGCGAAACCTAAGTGCGAAACCTAAACGCGACACCTAACCGCGAAGCAAAAAAAAAACGCGAGACCAAAAAAATGAATACTAAAAAAGTACGTGAAACGTAAAAAACGCGAAACCTAAAAAAGAGGGAAATTAAAAAAAATCGCGAAAACTAAAAACTCGAAACCTAGAGAAAAATACGCGAAACCTAAGTGCGAAACCCAGTCGAGAAAATCTAAGTGTGCAACATATGCGCAGAACCAATGCGCGAAACCTAACTGCAAAATGAAAAAAAACGCGAAACCTAGGGAGCCGCGGATTCGCACGATACCTGCTCGTATCTGCCAGATTTAAAGCCTCGACGGAGCCGACGGAGTGTTGAAACGCGAAACGTCGAGATCACGGCGTTCCTCTCGTGGCGCTCATTATACTTATAATTGCCGGCGGATTTACAACGAAGATCGCGCATAGTTCTTGCGGCGGCAGCTCTCTCGAAGTTCACGAAGTTCGATGTTCGCGATTTCGACCTTTCTCGTGACCACCTATTTTGATACCATTGCCATCGTGACCGGTAAGCATCCGGGGGACGACGGTGAGAGAGAGAGAGAGAGAGGGAGAGGGGTAACATTTTACCTCGGTAATGCATTCGGACGGCACGGTGTTCTCGGGCGCGATTAATCACGAGCATCCTGGGCGACTCGAGCTGTATATCTGTTAACGCTCATAATGCGCCCCGCACTGCTATAATCCATTCGCCGGGCTCCTCTCTTTCTCTCTTTTTCTCTCTATCCGGTTCGTGTCATCAAGCGCCGATCTCCTCTTATTATGCAGTTACGCGTGCGCCACATAACAAGGCGCCCGTCCATCTTAGCGGATTCTCCAATTAATCGGTCACACGCAAAAAATTTCTCAGAGATTAATTGGAATTCGATCCCGATTTCCCAAAATAACTGGTGTATTCTAGTTCTATTCTAGTTGGGAGGTCCACGCGGTGAAAAAGATCGCGGAAAAGATCGCTTCATCCCGTCTTTGGGATAAGAATGGGATTCCCAATTGGTTTTGAGACAATCTCGAGTATTTTAATCAGAATCCATGCTACGTACGGGAAAATCTGGGAAAATCCCTACGCAAAGTGTTCCCGCGAAAAGCGTACGGGATCGAGCGTGGTCTCGTCGCGCGGATAACCTCCGCGACGATTCTCCCGGACGTTTATGCGTGATCAGCGTGGGCGGAACAATTCGAGCCGCTGCCGGTGAGGGACTTCTCTTCCGAACGGTTAACTCCCGCGCTTTCACCTGGTACGTACGTATTCGAGCCCGGGTCGCTCGTTTAGCCTGGGCTTTTACCACTCTGTCGAGAGAAGAGTACATTGTCTTTCGAGAATACAACCACCGGCTCTAATTGGCGCGAATCCTCTCTCTCTCTCTCTCTCTCTCTCTCTCTCCCACTGACGTATCGTTATCGCGCGGTTTTTCTCGCGCTCGCTTGGCAATGAATCCGATTGAGTTTGATTACGCGCGCTAATACACCGCGCGAGAATTGAACGGCACCGTTTGGTTTAGCGCGCACTGAACACACACGGCGCTCGCGAAACGCAAATTGTGAAGCGAGTATTATTCAGTGATTAGTACGTGGGGCGAGTTAATAGACGAGGCAATCGAGAGGATTGTTTAGCGCGCCGGCCGGCCGACGAAACGCGCGGTTTCAAAATGTGATTTTACGCGGACGCGGCCGGGACACGTGCGTGGGAAACACGTTTAATGCGCGCGCGTCGTCCTCGCTCGAAGGAGGAGAGGAATAAAGTCGAACGATGTTGGACCCCCATCGCGCGATGCGATAATATACGTCGCGATTTTTATTAACGTTGCGCGATGTCTGGCCGCTCTCGCGAGCGAATAAAAAGTGTGACCATCGACAACTGCAAAAACCCGCTCGCCTGCATGCGCGTGTTACCTTTGATAGCGCGGTATTTATACGACGCGTTAAAAGAAAAATGGAAAGTGAGAAGAAAGGACGAGAGAGAGAGAGAGAGAGAGAGAAGAAAAGAGAATCCGCGATAACGAAGGCTCAATTGATCGCGCGACAGTGAGTGTCGTAAAGGCACAGTCGAGATTAATTCAACGTGCATACGCGAATCGATTACCTGCCGACGCATATCTTAATCTGGACGCCATCGCGCTCCCGGTGTGTGTTTTACGAGCAAACGAGCGCGCGCGATGTCTCTTCCGGGTCGTTAGTGAATTATGCACTTTCCGTGGCGCGCGACGTTCCCCGTAATTAATCGAGATTAATAACACCGGCGGAGTGAAATCCCGGTTGACTTCGTCGGAGGATCTTATTCTCATCGGCGAAGATACGCGGTCGCCGCCGGGAGAAATCTCGACGGTGTGCACGGCGAGCGAGGAGTTCGATCGCGGAAAGAAAAAAAGGCCGACGGTGTAACCGTTGCTATCGTACGCTCGTAGATTCGAGTCACATCGCGCCATGCACGTGCATGATAAATCGAGCGATCTCGCAACGCCGACGGTATATCTCGAACCGAACGCCGGTCTCGCGCGCGCGCGCGCGCGACGACCCCGACGAATCGGCGCGTGTGGCTTCATTTCCGCGTTTACTTTCACCGCCAGCGCAATTACGCCTTTGTCAATTAGCGTGCACGAGGCGGCGCTTAATTATGATAAAGACACGCCAATGCTTGACAAAGAGATAATCGCCCCCGCGCCGCATTTGCGTCACGAGGCGTTGCGAGGCCGCCGCGAGATCTCGGCTCGCGAACGCGACGAAAAGCGAATCTTAATTGCTTCTCGAATGAGATTCTCTATCGGTGGAGCGCGTTGCGACGAGTTAAACGTCGCCACGCTCGAGCCGAAATCCGGGTGCTACTTTCAGGATCTTGAGGATAGTTCGTGTCCTGTTTAGACGGCTTATAAAACTGATGAGCGCCTACTTTGATGGTACTAACAACAACCGCTGGTCGACAAGGTTTCGGCAAGGTTGCATAAAATCTACTTTCACGCTTCCCTGTTGATTCTGTTTTTCTTGATATTCAAAAAATTGCAGCGCGTCATTCCTGTGTACTCTGGTGCGACTGATCTCAGTATAAAAAACTTATCCTCGCGATGTAAAAGTAATCGAAGAAAAATAAAGCGGGTTAATAGAAATACGATATCTGCTTTATTTTCTTTCCATCACGCGAGATGGGTTTATATCCATCATATGAAATCAGTCGCGATAGAGTACACAAAAATGACGTGCTACAATTTTTTATTATATATAGTTGCCTTATTTTTTTTTTTTTTATGTAAACGATCACGAACACTTGATGTGTTTATTCAGTTTTCAAAATATCTTTTTGGTTCCTTCTCATTTTTTTTTTTTAATTAAAGGGTTCAGCATACATAGAGCGCGAGCGTGGCATGGCAGACAGCGCACTGGTCTACCATACTAGCGGTTCCCAGGTTCGATCCCGGTAGAAACCAAAATTATTTACGCTCGTGTGTCCTCTCGGAAGGCAATGGCAAACCACCGAGAGTATCTTTGCCAAGAACACCTATCTAAATAATATACCGTTTGGAACCGGCGTTAAATTTGTAAGTCCCATATGCCTGTGCACAAATAGCTTGCGCGCACCACAGGCATATGAGAAAGGTCACCTACGTCTGCACAGGTACGATATTATTAGAAGATACGGCCAAAATTCCGACTCGGGTAAACATTGCGACGCGCGAACAATCACAACGCTTCCCTGTGTACAATGGATGGCAGTTTTTACAAGTGTGCACAAAATACCATGTTTATCACACGAGAAAGAGAGAGAGAGAGAGAAAGAAAGAGAGATATGGGTAACGCAAAAATATACACTTGTCACGCACACGTTCGTCGTCGTTGTTACATCGGCCGTGTGGAAAACGGTAAAATAACACCGACACTGTGTATCCTTCGCGGTTATTCCGCACTTCTGAGGTATCGCACGATCGTAGAAAATTTTCGCGAACTTCGAGCGCGCGCCCACGTGCCGCCGATTGTTTCGGCCCACGTGCTTCTTTTTCTCCCCCACCCCCCTTCTTTCCCATTCCTGCGAAATGCGGAGATATCCGCGCGCGAAAGTTTGCAGTGATCGCGTCCGTGGGACCGCAGAACGCAATCTCTCTCTCTCTCTCTCTCTCTCTTTCTCCTCTCAACTGTGCGAGCGCGCCTCGCCGGTGAACTTACGGTATCGAGGGTGAGCAACGTTTAGAGACGTTATCGCGCGTTATCTTCGCACCTGACGGATAACCGGTACTTTGTACCGGCGCGCCGGCGCGTCGATAAATTCTCCAAACGTCGTAATGGGCCTGCGTCGGGGCGGCATGAGAAATAATACACACGGCGATTAATCGACGCTGGCCCGAGCTAAGTTCGCGCGCGCGAGCGGATTAGCGCGAGCGACCGGAAACTTAATTGAAAACACCTAGAGGCTTAACGAGTTCCGCGACGCGGGTGGCACGTCCACCCACCTTCCATCGCGCGCACGCGAGCCGGCATATGCGCATATTTCCGCGCACTAATGCGCCCACCCGCTGGATTATACAATGTGCGATAATCGACGTTGCCGCGCGCGGCGAACGGGACCCGCCGATCGTCCGCTCAGCGCAGCTGATACGGATGTGTTCAGAATCGTCTCTCTCTCTCTCTCTCTCTCTTGTGTACCTAAGCTTCTTCAATTTAAATAAGCGGGTCAAGATGGAGAAGCAACGTTTCACAAGCCGTTAATTTCGAGAGAGTTGTGCGTTCGCTGTTGAAATTTTTTTGCAACTCGAATGTAAATAATGCGATGCGTAGAGGAGAAGCGCCTAAACAGACGTGCCATTTTGTTTCCAGGCTGTAAAGCCCTCTGTCGAAGGTGTACAATTAAAATTTCTGTTTTGATTACGCGTCACTCGTTCCTTTATCTATTAAATTTCATCGTCTTTTCGTACATCACGCGGATATCCGAAAATACCAGATAAATTGTCGCCACTTCTTCTCGTTCGCGGGAAGATCTTTCAGACTGGCATTGAATCGAGCAGTTCGCTCGCGCATCTATGCATCGTGTTGTGAATTTTTCGCGTAGTCTTTCGACTGACCGCGGGTCACGAAGTCAAGCGCTTCATCCTCGACGCGGTCTAACGCCACGATAGATCGATTCTCCCAGTCGATTCAAGCACCCGCTCTTTTTCTCGGTGGATTAGCGGGGGCTCCCCTTTATTCGCCACCGGACGCGCGCGCGCGAGAGAGAGAAAGAGAGAGAGAGAGAGAGAGAAGAGTGTCATAACCTCCGAACTCCCACTTATCTACCTTGATCACCCCTTCAACTTATTGCACGCCGGGCGCGATCTTTCGCGGCGCGGCATTAATGTCGGACGATTATCCCTCAATTTAGCGGATTCTAAAAATTCACGGCGCACACTCTGCCCATAAATCGGCGGATTAACCCCGGCGTTTAACATTATCAATTACCCCCTGGACGTAGCCTCTCGCGCGCGCCGGCTGCGTGTGTGCGAGAAAAAGAAGCGTTCCGAAGGCGACGGAGGAGAGCGCGGGGGGGGGGNACGAAGGTGAAGCGGAGACGGGAAGGCAAAACGCAAGCGCTAAAGCCGCATTATTACCGGTAATGCTCGGGATTAACCCCGTTGCCGGCGTGGGCGAGGCGACGATGTAGTGAATGCGAGACGGATGGACGGATGAGGAGAAAACCTTCCCCCCTCCCCCCCCCCGACGAACAGACGGAGAGGGCAGAAGCTCGCTCTGATGAATTCGCGACCGAGAATTCGCCGGGCGATTATCGAACCAACGGAGAACGACTTGCGGTCGCATTTGTGACCCATTCGAATCGTGCGCGCGCGGCGAGAATTGTTACACGGAGAAAAAGGGAATCAGCTGTCCATGTGATACAAACTGAAATTTAGTTACTAGATGTAGTTTCTAGTCGTGGGAGCTGAAAACTAAGTACAGGGATCGCTTACTCGAAAGAATTGATTTTCTTTTCAGGAATATTATAAACTTCATCGAAGAAAAGTTAAATTCGATTGATTTGAATAAGCGATCGGAAGTTTTTGTTCTTGAACTTAATATTCTTGAGTCGAAGCACTAAATTCACTAGGATTCAGCATATATTTTGAATATATTTGATGTTTATGATGTTTGTCGGTGTATAAACTTACGAAATACTTGAAACGAAGTAATATCTACTCGAATGCGGTATATGTTGTTCCGTATGGTACATCTGTTAACTTACTTCTCTCTTGAATCCTTAACTCCACAGATTTAATTTTAATGCTGCCTTGAAGCTACAAATGTTCTCGACGATATTACATTTTTCGACGATATTACATTCGTATAAATATTCGAAACAGCTTATTTTCGCGCTAAAAATAGGGAGAAAACGAAAACTCAAGACATTATATCGCGGTGAAACTAGGAGTAAATTGTACCGTTAGAATTTAATTTGCCCTGCTATTTTAGTTCCTGCTGTGTTGCGAAATTTAACATAGGGCTAAAATTCCGGCTCGGGTAAATTCGCACTTCCTCTCGATGTTATAAATGCCGTTACAATGTGCGACAAGAGAGGCGGTGAATTATTAATCCAAATTTAACGAAACCAGACTGTCTGCGCCCGTCTACTTGGCATCTGTAATTCAACCTCGTACCGGAAGCCGGTTCCTTTTCAGCTCGGCATAATTAAAACGCGTTCGCGACAGCCCAACCTGCGAATGACGTTAATCACGCGCACGCCGATACGTATTTTTACACGAGCAACTAATCACGTCACCATCGTAGCCGCTAAAATGCGACGACAGAGAGAGAGAAAGAGAGAGAGAGAGAAAGAGTGAGAGGGGGGGGGGGGGGAAGTCAGGAAAAANAGAGAGGAGCAAGAACGGCGCGTCGAGGCGTTTCTGTCAGATCGTTCCGAGTTCTGATGACTGCGTGCCCCATTAGATACTGCAGATCATAGGTTTCAACTAGAGCTACGAGAGGAGTTAATGGCCCTAACGAGACGTCCGGAACGAGACTTGGTGGGAGAGGGAGAAAAAGTGTCCGAAGCGGCCGGCTAATTAAGCGGAGCCACCCGGTACGCCCGTACGGAGCACGGAAATTGCGGTTAATAATACCGCCGTTACCACGTCGTGGCCCGACCGTAGCTGAATTCGTAATGATTCCCCGATTCGGAGGCGCTTCTCGATCGAGAGAGAGAGAGAGAAAGAGAGGGGGGGGGGCCAACCGCGAGATTTCAGGCTGCGATAAGAAGAGAGGGAAATCGAAACGCTAAATCGACCGTGAAAGCGCGTGAAAACATGCGTGCGTGCGTGAGCACGCTGAGTTTCAACGGCTCGGACACTTCCTCTTTTGATGCAGTTTGGAACGCACACTGAGAGAAAAGTCTAGTTATTTTCGGGGACAACGATATCCTTTCTTTTTTATTTTAACCACAAAAATAGTAGTAGCAACATGCACGTAAGGTTATTGTCACTAACATTATAGTAACGCACTTGCTGGAAAAATAGTTCTCTCGACGATTTGCGTGGTTAAAATGAAAAAGGGATATTGTTGTCCCCGAAAATAACGATATGTTTCCCTCGGTGTAGCCCGATAGTTAGATGAGAGAATTTACTTATCGAAAACGAGTCCTCTCACTTAATTATCGTTCACGTTCCGAAGTGTATCGAAGAAAAGGAAGAAGATTGTTCAGATTTCGACAGCCAGCGTGCACGCTTTTTCGTCGTTGAATTACGCGTGCGCGTCCTCCGATTTCTCCGGGAAGTCGAGCGTCCTCCACCGACGCGCTGCTCGCGACGCGCGCACCAGGTTGAATTTAACGCGAGTCCATCGGCATACGTGACGTAATAAGGCGCGCGTAATGTCGCAAGAAGCGCGGAGGAGCCACGGTACGTGTCTTGTGGTTGTGGTCGGGCTGTTCGAGTTCGCGACGAGGACGAGGGGGAGGCATTAGGTTTCATATCGCGTCGGCTTAAGCGATCGTTCCGCACGAACGTTCCGCTTAACTTACGAGCGTGCGCCACGTGCTAACTCCGCGCGCTGTCGCGTAACTCCTGAATGTACGATCGGCTCGAGTCAATTTAGACGTATCAGCGCGAGCATAGATTTTCGCGCGGAGATTTGCATCTCGCTTCTTCTTCCACGGTGATAGCATAATTCGTGTTAACATGTTGCGCGAATACCTCATCCCGCGACTCTTCTGCCCGGAGAACGGGCGGGATTTTTCGACCGACACAGCCTCGTCCGTCAGCGGTGATCGATAACGCATAACTGATGAACGGTTTCTAAATTAAGGGGATGCCAAAGCCGATGATGAACTTGAAGCGCCGTCTCCCCTTAAGGGGATGACGGAATACTGAATTTTTTTTTCTGCAAAGGTTGCATCTTATTGATCGCGTAGAATTGCGTAAGTGCTTTTGCACGGTGAAAATACGCGCGAGAATCAATTCGAGCATCGCTCGGTATCTGGCGGAAATGATTACAATTTCCAAATTGATATCTCTGTCCGTCAGTTAGCGTGAATATCTACTTGATAGAGAAATCCTGCAGCTTGTACGTACCGGGTGTGTCGGTGCTTCAGTCAGGAAAATCCCAAAGGACATTATTATACTTTTTCGATGAAATTTAAGAGGCTAAAAAGAAGCGGAACAAATGGTTCTCATAACCGGAAATTCCGTTTCCTCCGACCAAATGCATCTTGGTTGTTCCCTTTCTGCCTAACCAAGCTTCTTTTTCTTGTACCATCTGACGAAAGTAAGCCATTGTTTACATTCACGGTTATATTTATCGTTGTTCCTTCTAAAACAACTACGTTTGTTCTATTGCTTATCTTGAACATCATATATTTCTCTTGCTGCAATAGTGATTTCTGCAGCCTTACAAATATCGCAACGCATACAGAATAAATACAAATATCAGTCTCGATAACGTGTACGAGCGATGCGGCGGTGAACGTTGGAAAATCAATCAACGACAGGGACGTTAAAAATGAAATTTGCAATGCAAACGTGCCGCGACGCGGCCATTAACTGGTAGATCCAGCGAGCCGCGGAGACGGTCGCGCGTTTGAAATTGCCGTAGAATCACAATGATGTAATTTAACGCGGCTGTAAAGATCAATTTGTTCGCGAGGTTCCCCCCGATTACCGTCGCGATTACTCGCCAAACGATGCGGCTCTAATTCCCCGTATCGGACGATTGAATGGAACGTGGGAAATAGTTGCACAAAGAGTCCGGCGGTTGTTTCGGTGTGTAATCGGAATTACACCGGCGCTAATCACATGTTTATCGGCAAACAAGCCGTCGCCGGCGAGAGCCGCGTAACAAGGTGAGCCTGCAAATTACGATTTTACATCGATTACGCGCCGAGCCGATCGAGAGCTCTCATGAGCTCTCTCTCTCTCTCTCTCTCGGAACGACGAAGGGCCGCGTTGGTCAAAATATTATCGGCGGCCGGGAACGGCCGACTCGCCGCGTCCGTCCGCTCGATCTCGCGAATGTATTGGCCGCGCGGCTAGCGCGTATTAATTAGTAACAGCGATGTCACGGGCATTTAGCATGCCTGTCGGCCGGCGCAAATCGCGCAAGGAGCGCGCAAGGCGCATCGGCGCAGCGCCGCGCGGTGTCAACGGGTCGCGGAGGTCGCCGAAACGCGGCACGGCGAGGTGAATCGGCGCGATGTTCCACGGTAACGCGGTAATAAGCCGCGGCTGCCGATTTTTCCGAGACGCACGGCTTCCCCGCTCGGCAGGTACACACGGAAAATGAGGAAAATAGTCGGCTGGCGCGAGCAAATTTTATGCTGTCGCAAGAAAATTTACGGCGGAACGATTTGTTAAGAATACTGATTGCCATTCGTTGGATCATTCTGCTGGATCTACAAGTTGTTTCGCCGCAAGCACAAATCAGCGAACGTCTAGGGAAACACTATTTTGTTCTGAAGCTTTTCTGGCGAACTAATTGAAATTTAATGACCTAACGTAAATTAAGAAGATATTGCCGTTTTCTCCACTTGAAGACTTAATGTGAACGAAAATTTCGACTTGAGCAGAGTCTCTCGAATATGACGGGATTCGTAGAAGTGAGTACGGAACATTTCGACTCCGACATGCCGGACGAATCCGCCGCGGCCGGCGGTGATAAACGAACGTGTTTTACGTCACGTCGCGACGCGATCTCGGCTTTGTGCAAAAGTAATCATAAGGCGATTTATAACATGCCCGTCACATCCCGGGAAGGATTCGAGCGGGCAGGAAAACGAGCCGTTGCGCGCCGCTGATTTATTCGCGAGAGAGGTTGCATGAGCCTCGTGCATCGTGCTCGCCCGGCATCGACCTTCGATCCTCGATCGCTGATGGATCGAGGGCACGGTATCGTGACTGCCACGACCACGGCACGTTCGCACAAAGTAGCAAACACACGTCGTACACGAAAGAAATTATACGCTGCTCTCATTATTATTCGTTTTTGCATTTGGCGTCTTCGCGCAACATCGTGACGCGCAATTTTATCCCCGGCTAGAAATAATAGCAATTACCCCCCCCCCCCCCTCCCCCACCTTCCTCGGCACATCGTACGCTCTCTCCCCGTGAGATACGAAAGATACCGCGTAATTACCGCGAAAACACCGTAATCAAGTTGGACAGTAGGTGTGATGCCGGTTCTAAGAAATGGGTTCCCAATCTGCGAAGACAGCCTCTCTCCTTTAAACGGGTATATCCTTCCGCGTATTAGCACATCGTTGCACGTCGTTACGGAGTGACTTACGTTCCCCGTTAGGATTTCCGTTAAATCGGGAATCCTTATCGTGGGGATCCTGTTTGGATTAGCAACGCGCGTGCAGCTCCACGGACTTCCGCAGTTATGAATCTGCATCCGGATTAATTCTACTTTGCCGATGTGCGAGTGATATGTGTGAGACGTAGCTTAACATGATAGATAGATAGATAGATAGATAGATAGATAGATTATACGCTCTCTCTGGGAAAGATCCTCTTAAGCGCAGAAAAAGAGAGAGAGAGAGAGAGAGAAAGAGAATTTATATTTATGAAATTATACATTTATAGGCGTGTAAGTCAATTCGGTGCTTTCGTTGCCAAAAATCCAGATTTGTTTATCAGTGAAAGTTGTGCAATTTTAATGATCGAAATCTCCGTTATTACCGAAACAATAAAGTCACCGATAGATTTTCGAACAGACTTTATTGCTTTAAACTGTGTGTCAGAAACGGCGTTGCAACGACCGGAACAGACGGAAAATCCGAAGGGTGAGGTCTGGAGGATGGGCACAATTAATTTCCCAGGTTGCATTAAAAATACCGTCTTTCGTTCCTCTTATCGCGCGAGATTGAGCGTTGTCGCAGAGCAAGCTTAAGTTAAAACTGCCCAACAAACACATACATAATTCTTGATCCGTACACGTCCAACGAAAAAGCTAATTTACCCGAGGCGATTACCCGAGCGCGATCGGTGATTCGCGATCCAAGTACCGACCGCCGAGTGATATTAATACTGCGGCGACGGTTCATTTTTCAAGAGGACGAGCCGGCGACCGGACTGTCGCGGCGGCAGACGCGCGAACGCAGATAAACCGTGTGCGTGACGACGAAGGGAGTATGACGGGCACCTCCGTTTCTTCTTGCAGTGTCGCTGGGCGAAACAGCGTGGGACAGAGATCACGATCGAGGCCGGGAGAGAAACCGGGAGCGCGACCGAGCGCCGCGCGAGAGGAGCCGCGAGAACGAGAGGGAATGCCAACAGGAACGGGAGCTCGGCATCAGGGAGAGGGAGGCGCGGGATCGGGAGAGGGAACGGGACCGGGACAGGGACAGGCAGCGGGACAGGGAGCGGGACAGGGACGTGCCGGTGCGCGTGATGGAGCCGCCCGATTCCGTCTTCGTTTCCTCCTCAGCCGCCCTCCTCGCGTTGCAGAGGATAAAGGAAGCGTCTTTGTAAGTATTATTCACCTGTTGCCCCCCCCCCCTCCCCTGATTGGACAAATACGTATTTCACGTTGCGTAAGACTCGCTCGTGCGAGAAAAAGAGAGAGAGGAGGGGGGGGGGGGGNNNNGGGGGGGGGGGGGTGTGGAATAAAAGTAAGTGATTAATTGGCAATTGATGTCGCCGTCGGCGCGATCAGCCGGGCTTACCTCGCGGACGGACAATGCGAGAATAATTTAATGTCCTGCCGGCGACGTCTCCGGCGAGCGCGCGCCGATCGAAGGAATCGCTTTGTTCTCTCGGATACCCGGCCGTATCGTCGTACGGACGTTAGTTACTGAAGTCGTAACGTGCCCCCTTCGTCGATTAACACGCGGAAAACGAGGTAAATCGCGAGATAAGGCAGAAAAATACGTACCCGCGTTCAAGTAAACGCTGCTTGCTTCGGGTAGGAGAAAGGAGGGTGGGTGGACGAGACGGGTGAGAGATTGCGATTCGTTGAGTTTCCTACGGTAATAACAGATAATGAGTAGGTGCCCGACTCATTAGAGACTTTTAATAGTGACAAATAATCCGTTTCGTGTGATCATTGATAGTGGATAATATAATGAGAAATGCATTTTGTATACGTGTAATCCATATATATTCCTTATTGAAGGTGACTATTAAAAGAAGAAAAGTCAAGCGAGCAATCGCTTTTCTCAGCAGTGAAACACTTTTCCCTCCGTACGCTCGGTGAGAAACGATTGAGAATACCCGTGTCGTTGACTAATTGCGCTTTCTCGCGATGAAACGTTGCATAAACACCCATAAGTAAATCCGAATACGTTGCGACGACGAAGACGAACGCGCGCGCGCGCGCGAATACACGTCGAGCCCGCCGCGAAATACGAAGGCTGACTTTATTATCGCCGCAGAATCACTCGGAAACAGCTGGATATCGGCGATACACACACACACCTATACACACACACGCAAGCCCGATGCTTACGTACCGCCGTATTTCATCGAATGCATAAGCACGTCCAGGGTTAATAGGACGAGATCGTGCGGCGGGCTCCGTAAATCTCTCGTTTAATTCGCTCTCTCGCCGCGCGCGCTCGCGACTGTCGTTTTCCATTGTGCCCGGGTGCACGGCAAAAGGCAGCCCCGAACCCGAGGAAACCGTAGTATCTAATCTCGTGACACCCGGCGCACGCTAACAAACCTCATCTTACACGTCCCGTCACGATTTCTTCGCTCGAGCACGCGCGTAAGTAATTTCGACTCTCGACTCCTCTCGCCCAATTAGCGTGACGTCGATCCATTATGCTCCCCGCAAATCATCGCCGTTCACGTGAGGCGTGTTGAGCGCGCACGAGCTCCGTTTTTCGATTCGTACCGCCGCGGCTCCGAAGCGTCCCTGACTTGAAATTCGTCGCCGCATCAGTATAAAAAAAGATTCACACTATTGCGTAAATTGATATAAATCTAACGATTGATTCAGTACGGTGGATTTGCTTTATAAATGTAATTGAAAGATTGCCTCACGTCGTGATAATCACCTGAAAGTCTACCCGCGTCGTCGTAATCGTGAAACTCCGGAATTCGGGATTCCCGATATTCGTGTCCGTCGACCATGCAATTACACGGTTCGCCCCGCAATTCGGCCGTTATCCATTTCCATTTCGCCGCGACGGGTCGGGATGTACGACGGACTGGGAATTAGGCCGGGAAGCGCGTCTGATATGAATTTTAAACTGGTCTCCCCCGCTTGCTCTCCCGCACGCGTTTCTATCTCTCTGCGTGTGCTACGCGAGTCCGCAATCGAGCGAACACGAGCACCTTCACGCGGGTACGGATACCCACATGTCAGCGCGCATCTCCTGCGGCGGATCCGCAACGGACTCAGCCTGGCGACAAATGTACTTCCCGGTCGCTCTTCCCTCGTTCATCCATCCGACCGTCGGATCTACGATGACCGACGACGACGTTGCTTCTTCGCGGTTTTAATTTCTCCTATCATGTCATCGCCGAAGCAGCTCGTTTTCGAGTTGCCCCCTCCCCCCCCCTCTCGTTCTCTATTAAACCCGAGTCGTGCTATACCCTTGCTATACTCGTACTATATCCACCACGTGAGCGACGTCGCACAAACATACCCTGTCACGTTTTATTTTATTTTTTTTTTCCTAAGCTAGGACTTATTGGTAGCGCGAAGTATCCGCGACGGTTACTGGCGAACGTTTATTTTTACTTGTTGATCCGATAAGTTCTTTTTTTTTTTTTTCCATATAAAATACATCGCGATACACGCGCGCTTCCGCCACGTGGCTCGCCGACGTAATTTTCTGTACGCTAACACGAGGTTAACGGACTGTGACGTGTGCGGCACAGTTGTTGGAAAAGTTCGCGAGAAAGAGAGAGAGGAAGAGTGAGAGGGAGGGAGGAAGGGCGCGATATAGTCGTTAGTTCGTACCGGAGTGCGGAGAATAGCTGATTTTCGCTGCTGGCGTTTACATTCGCGACGGACGAGCAACAGAGACGGACGCTCTCCTCGGTTCTCCTTTATGAGGAACGGATCAAGGCAGAGACGCGAGCCGGATTACCGCGACTGCAGAACGGATTTACGTCACCGTACAGTCGAGCACAACCGTTTCGTTCCGCGTTTATTGCGCGAATAATACGAGGTCTCGCGCACACGGTGTTCCGATGAAATACGACGCGGCCGGGGACGCGTTGGTGGATACCGGCGCGCGGTTTTGCCGAGCGGACTTCAAAATCCTCGCGATCCACGCTGCCACGATGTAGTAGATCGGTATCGGCCGCGTTATTTATGCCCCGACGAATTTATGTAAGGTACGAATAAAGCCGGCCGTGGAGCAAAGTAAACCCGCGAGTCATTATGCCGACGACGAGATTGTCGAGGAAAAATACCGAAACTGACATCGAGGTATGGTAAATCGACATACCCATTCTATCGCAATAGATGCTTCAAGCTGTAAGCCTTAGGAAATTGATCAATCACAGTCGAATTGCAGAAGAGAAATCAATTATAATTGGTCAATTTCTTAAATCTTACGCCCCAAATTCTCTCTTTCGTTGAACGCTCGCGACGCAATCAGATCGTCTCTCGTCGTCGTTTGTCCCGCCTTTATCCGCAAATATTTTTGCACCACGTCAAATTGACCGGTACTAATACGGCAGGCACTAAGAAACGCGAGTCGATCTATATCGATATCACGTACGGGCTTCGCAGAAAAACAAGCCCCGCCAGAATTCAGTGTGTCAAGTTGAGATTGATCGAGGCGGACCGGCGATACGCTTTTCTTGTTTCCACCGATCGATCGATCAGTCGAGATCGGATCAGGTACCGCTCGACGCTGCGCTTTCGCAGGATCGTTCGGTTTTTCGCGCACCTATAAGAGAGCACTCCGAACTCTGATAACTTTACATCGCAAATAAGACGTCATTTGATAAAATAACGTTATTTAATGAAGCAAATATATATTCATGAAGGCGTCGTGGCTAACAAAGTATTCTTCATTTTGCTCATCGAATGCGAAAATATCACGTCGCGTATTTTTTATTAACGAAAATTGCGTGTGTCGTAGTTGATATTTATGTAACATAGAGTTTACATAGAATTGGATGTCAGAAAGATAATTCCGTTAATTAATTGGCTGAAGAGTAAAGTCGTAGTTAAAGACGAGAGAAAATGCATTAAGTTGAATGCGGATCCAACAAATAGCCGAAGTATCGAAACTAAGTAAAATAAAAAACCACTTAATAACTCGTGTAGTAACAGTTAAGAAAAGTATCGTATTCGTTCTAAGAAAAGTAAGCGAGTGAGAGATCATCTGTCGTGGGACACGCGATCGAATTGATACGTGACCCGATGAAGATGTCTCCTCCATATGAGGATTCAAATTGGCAGCGATTGGTATCGAGCTCGAGCGTCGAATTTCTTGTCGCTCGTGTGCCCCGTCGTAATCAATGTCATCACGAGTGCATGGTGTATAGTTATGAGCAACGGACGGCAATCGGGCGTAAAAAGACGATCCCAGGCTTCGACTCTTTCATAATTCGCTGTGTGTCGCGTTATGCCGTTTTATAAGTCGCTCTCGATTTCTTTCAACGGGACGTTACCTTCGCGTCTGCTCAATCGTCTCATTTCGAACGATGTTAAATCGTCTCTCCAATCAGACGGAAAATCGAAAGAATCGCCACTCAGATCTAGCTGCAATGACTTGAAAATAATTTCTTAAACTATATGTATTAATTCTACGCGGGAAACACATAATTTTTACTTTTATAGTTAACGCGCACTTTTCTCGTTCTGACTATGTATTTTTTTCTAAGTGTGCGAAATGGCTCCTTGACACCGTGCGATATTATCTCTTTCGTATTTGTCCGATGCAAACATGCCGTTTAACCGCTCACGGGGGGTTTAACCGTCTAATTACAGTGTGTTCCACAAACGCCCGGCGCTAGCGGCCGGCATCGGACTGGGCGGTAGAGGAAACGCCGGGGTTGGCGGCAACGGCGGTAGCTTGGGTGTCGACAGCGAGTGCGGCGACGCGTTGAAGAGACGCAAAGTTCACAGATGCGATGTACCCGGCTGCGACAAGGTTTACACGAAGAGCTCGCACCTCAAGGCGCACAAAAGGACCCACACCGGTGAGTTAATCAAAAGAAACACTACGGCTTCTATGTACACCGCTTTATAAAACTTTACAGGGAAACTGATGTACATATGTGTATATGTTTAGGTACGCTCGATTTTTCCTTTTCAATCTGAACATTGTCGACGATGTACATGAAGGGGAAAATATTGCAGTAAAAATGACCACAAAATTTTGTAAAAGTATTCCTGAAGAAAGGTTAAATTATGAATAATATTAATATTTCTTTATTAGACGCTAAGATTACACGATCTAAAAGTATTGAAGACCCTGTATTGAGAGCGGTCATACGAAAGTACCGACGTTTAAAACCGTTGAAATTACGATTTGATATGAACATTGAAAAATACACGAGAAGTTAGAAATAACGGATTGATGCCGACTCTTAAAAAAACTCGGTTGCATTTTCTTCTCGCCCTATTTTCTCAGCGCCCATATTTTTCGCCCAGTTATGATCTTTCCAAAAAAAGGAACGTTTTCCCCACGGGTAAGGCATGGCTCCTTGCATCTATCCGGGTCGCGTGTGTATCGTGGGAAACGCATCTCTCCGTAAAACATGCGAAACATAGAGACTCGTTCATACGAAAGTTATCTCTACATCTCTCGAATGCGCCGGTAAAAATGAGAGAAAAAAAGAGAAAAGTTAGTTAAATTACATAGTATCGTGTCGCGTCATAAATCTCGCCATTCGTACACGATCAGGAGAGGTTACGGGTAACTTATTGGAACTTTAGTTGGAGAAGCTAATCAAGATCGAATAAATCAATCGATTCGAGAAATAAACGCGGCTACATTGTCGACGATCGTTACGCACGTGATCGTGACTCACGCGTGTGCGTCAGCGATCGTCGAAACGACCACGCGCTTCGTCATTTTAACACCGGCCCTTCCACCTTCGCGAATACATTATCACTGATTTTATTTTTATACTCTTTAAAAGCATATACATTGGTGAAAAAATGGTACTTGTTTGGCGCTTGTAACTATAATACCATAACTATATACATCTCAATAAAAAGAATCAGAGTAGTCAGTGAAGTGGAGAATTAATTTTTCTAGAACGTGTTACTATATTTTGCCAGTAATAATAACTTTTACACGCATATTACTACTGTTGTCTATGGTTAAAATCGAAGAAAGGATCGAGGTCGAGAATAACTATAATTTCTCTCAGTGTCGAAGAAGAAGAAGGGATTTCATCTCGCGCGTAGAATCGTCGTTCTCGACTTTCCGCGTCGAATCGACGACCACTCGCCGAATATCACCGTGAGATCGTACGCCGGTGTAATAATAATGTTTAACTCGAACGCACAGTCGGTAGTTAACGACCTGTCGCCCAGCTGGGTCAAGTACTCGGCGGTAAATCATTAGTCATCGGGCATTCCTTTAGTACCTACGGGAGCACAGCGAGGCCGGCGCGTTCCTCTCGAACGAGGTGCTCAAATTGGTCGCCGGTAACCGGTAGTCGCTCGCCGCGAGATTTACGAGTCGACGACTCGAGAGGCGATGGACCGATTAGAACGGAGAGGCGCTTTTGGCAATCGTTCCTTCATGCGACATGCGCGATTCCGCTCGATCGGACGAAGAACCTCCGTTACGTTGTTAGAGGAATTGCTTCATGACGAATCTGAATCGCGTCTCTCGGGGATCAAGAAGGTCCAACGGATTCCGTACGCATTTGACATATTTTTTTTCATCAACAGAGGGTCAATAAAGAGTGGCTTTTTTGAGTATGAATTAGTTATAGAATTAGCTCTGTTTATTTTGTCCCGTTAACCGTTGACTTCCGTTGAGACGGTGAAATACGCGCCGGGAGGCTGAAGTTGTACAGCCTTACAATAAGGCGGTGGTGGTAGACAAACATATCCCGTTATTCCGTCGCGTCCCGACGCTCGTCGACGCTACCACGCAGCGTTCGATCGTCTTTCTCTGGCGCGCCTCGCGATTTCACATCGGACAACCGGCGGCGGACTCGTCGTCGTCGTCTACCGGGATAAACGGCGGACGCGCGTCGGCGCGGCGCGGCGCCGGGACTTTTCCTGCGCGCGACCCGCCGAGGTCAGAGGTCGCACAGGCGTTCACACGCCGGTGTGTGCATTCACGAGCGTGGAGACCGCGCGGAAATTCGATACCGTTCCGAGACGTCCCCGTCGAGGTGCCTCCGTCCGTCCCGTCGGGAATTCGCACTTTTTCCCCGTTTCGCGGGCGAGGGTGCCCTCGCGCGGTACACCCCGGCCATTTATTACCGCGTCACGAGAACTCGGAGGAGGTCGCGCCCGTTCCGTTCCTGACCGTCTGCATACACGGCGCGGCTGCTTCAGGAATTTCCGGTGGATAGGCACCTTCGTGAAGGCATCGCCGCCGTCTAGAGAGGCTAGAAACGGCGGGGAGAGGGCGTGGTCGTGAGAACCAGGATCTTTTGTCTGGTCCATGGTTCAACTGAGAGAGACGCGGCGCGTCCGCGGTGCTCAACTCTCGCGGGAGCCGAGGAGAGGATCGTCCTCCCGCAGGGAGTCTCTTCTCGTCTTCGCTCGGTCTTTCAGTTACGCGCGCGCCTTTCAGATATCTCGACGCGGATACAGGGGGACGGTTTTTATCAACAGGACGTGACTTTTCTTTCATACGTAATTCTGCGTACAATACAGCGTTTCTTACAATAAATCATCTTTTCAAAACTTTAATCCATGATTAAAAAGGTTGTTTATACAAAAAACATACATATATGAACACACTTTTGCACGATTAACATTTAAATTTAATTAAATTAAATTAATATATTATTTATATTATTAAATAACGATATGATTTGTTATCATATAGTTTCCCGATTAGGCAACTTTTAACTTAACTAAGTTAATTTTACAGGCCCTCAACTTTGAACCGAAGTGAAAAACAGTTAAAAATTTTAGTTAAAGATATGGTAATTCACCCAACCCTGGCTGTAAGTAAATATGTTATTGGTGCTTATCGAGAAAATATTGTCCGTTTTTTTAGATACTTTTTCTCTCAGGCGTCATTTTGTGTTTCCTGTTTTCGCTTTCGGGAAATTCACGCTATTGCCACCTTCCTACCGCTTTCGTTTCCGCTCGATGCTTTAGTTTCCACTAGGGGAGAGGGGCTCGCAAAGATCGCGGAACATGCTTCGCGCATTAGGACGCCATTATGGTGGACGGTTTTACGAAATCCATAGCTCCGCCGGTGATCGGGCCCGGCTGGTACACGAAAGGCCAGCTCTTGACATACAGCCCGTGCCGTTTGTAATGTCGTACGCGCTTCGGCTCGGCTAATAATTGTTTCAACGACCGCGCAACGGCTTCAGCTCGTAGCGGCGAACCGTCGCCGCCGCCCATCCATCATTCTAACGCCGCGGCATTATGCGGCCATCGAGATATCCTCAACGGAGACGCGGATACCGGCCGGTGTACCCTGAATGTGGGAAATGCCAATTCATTGATTACCGTCATTTCAACGATTCTACGGGCGTAACTCGTTCGTAAATCGCGCGATCATGACGGTCGTTGCGAAGCCAACGGCACAGGAGCGACCGTAAAATTGTCCCAGTTCGAGGAGGCTCGACGGGCCTGCTAATTCGCTCCACCACCACTCGTGACTGCGGAGAGCTTTGTGCAACCGAAGTTCGAGACGTGGTAACGGAAAAATCCACGTTGTCGGGAAACGAGCGAAGCGGTGTTTCGCGAAGTCTCCAACGTGCCACGCTCGGTTGAAATTACCTTGAATCGGCAATGAATTCTCGACGAATGATCTCGAAGCGAACTGGACTTCACGGACTTCGAGATACAAGATGCTGTTTCGAGTGTTTTATGATATCTTTCGTTGCTGCTTTTACCGAGATGAAGCGCTCAGATTTTTCGATAGCAACGTTTTGGTTTCGAAAATACAGACTTTTATATTCGATAATTACACATTTGCTCTGTGCATCTCTTTCAATTTTAAATTAAGACTTTATTTGATTTCGTATATAAAAAAATTCAATACTCATATTCTCATATACACGATAAAAATTTCACGTTAAAAACCATCCACTGAAATTTTGTGTGTTATTTTAACATGAGGAACGTGCTGAAAAATACACAGATATAATGTTAAATTGATACATTCACCTTATCAGCATTACATTTATTATATTTGTGTACTTTTTAACACATTTCAACACAATTTTTTCACTGCACCAAAAGAATAGTTTTATCCGTGTATCGCGATACACAAATTCAGTTGTCACGTTAATTAGCGTTTAACGGGGAACAACGTGAAAAGCGCATCGCGGGTCGGGGCGGTAAAGCGCAATCGGCGATATTAATTGCTCCCGCGAGAGATCGTGACGGACGTTATTCAACATTACGCGGCTCATTGACGACGTATAACGGAACAATAAGACGGTCTAATGCCACTTCTAATATTCACGACGGGAGAGGAGCGTGCGGGCTCACGTGATGCACGTTGCCGTTGTTGCGTGTAACGAGAGTTGCATTACAGGTAGAGAATCATAGCTCATTATGAGCCGCGCACGGTAAATCGCCCTTGCACGATCATATACGGTGAGAGATGTTTCCTACGCCCATTAACGTACACATGAAATTCTTTATCTAACTTGTGAGAAATCGCTAGGCAACATGTGTATCTACCGGGTATCTCTAATTATCGCATTATTTCCCTCGGGCCGATTCCCCGCGCGCGCGCGCGCGAAACGACTGCCGGGGCTGTGCGCTTCTTTCAAAACCTCGTAACTCCGCTCGCCCCCCCCCCCCCCNGAGCTTTCCGCGAGTCACGATTTTGATTCAGACGTAAGACCCTTAACGAGGCGCAATTAAATAGAAACGATTTGAATTTAGGTTTATTTGCAATTGACTACGGGCGCGATTACCGTAAGCGATACGCGCGTGGGAAACGCGCGCGCGAAACACGCCCGAACAACGTCCTTCACGAGCGGCGATGCTTCACGCGCGCTGCAACGTATTCCGCGCTTGTTGCTCGAAAGCTTTGATTTAGATTAGTGGTAAAATTGTGAATTGGACGAGAGCAATTATTTCGTCTTCACGCGATCGTTGCCGTCGTTTCCGAAATTTCACGCGAAAATTTCACAATTAAATTTCCACGGCTCGTGAATTTTTAACTCAACTCGAGACACGCAAATTAACTCAACCCTGCGCATGAGGGGAGAACACGCGACGGTGGAGGAAAACAAGAAGACAAGACCGGAAGAAATATCGCGGCCGCTGAGAATCACTGCGCGCGCGCGCAACTATCGGCGTATAGACGCGATGTCAGCCGGCTGGCGTGACCGTTGATAGACGGACGGAGGTTTGGTGAGATCTCGCGTATTAATTAAGGCGAATTAGCCTTGGCGCAAGCCAGTCAACGACGACGGCCGATCGGTTCCCGGTATCGTATCGAGCCGATACGCCGATGATCGGCCGGCATCGCCGCTTTGTGGATCTCTTTCCGCGAGCGACCGCGCGCCCGACGACAGACCTGTTATTAACAATATGCGCTTATGCACCAATGCCGAAGGCTGCGATTACCTGCTCGCCGGGTTAACGATTCCCCGGCGAGCACGCTCCCGCATTGTTCTCGTTAGTCGCGACTCGCCGTCGCTGCGTCTCTTTCCCGCGAACGTCGCTCCTCTCGCTCGATACGAAACGCTTCCGATAAACAACAAGCGATTCTCCGCTGTACGAATCATTCTGCTGATGAATCAAGAAGGTCTCCTTCAATTGTGGCGTTTTCGTTTCAATTCTATCGACACAATTTTTCTCCCGTCTAGACGCGCACCTCCCCCTCTCTCTCTCTCTCGCGAGAGCGACGCGTTACGGACCGATGATCCCGCCGGGGGTGGGATAACGCGACGTTAATCTACGGCGCAATAAACGCCACGGGTTCTCTCGCGCGAAAAATGCGATCGAGATGCATTAATAACGAGGCAACTAATGCGACGCTTTCCCCGGGTTGCGCCCGTCGTACCGAGATTACGTACGCTCGCGCGGCCGCCTCGTAAATGGACTAATTACTCGTGATTACGCAAGCGCCCGCGCACACCTTCTTCGTCATTACACGTCGTGCACGTGTAGGTATCGCCGCGCATTGCGCAATAATATTCGCCCGATGTCGGGCGAAGTCGGGACGTTAAAACGGTCGATTTAGATCCGCCGGTGAGCGGTGGATGCCTTCGATCATTCGGCTCCGCGGCATCGAGAGCTCGATCCTTTCCAACCTCGATCTCGAGCGGATCGAGAGGAGCGAGGAAGCAACCCGACGTCCCTCCCCCGATGCCGCATCGCGCGTCTAATTACACCGGCTTTCAGGAACGCGCGAGCCTGCCGCCTCGTTAATTACCGTTCGGTAATTAGCCCCGCGGTTACTGTCAAAAAGATGACGTTAATATTCCGAGCGATTCTTTTTTTTTTGCTTTTCCTTTCCCTCTCTCTCTCTCTCTCTCTAGCGCGCGCGATTCTGCTACCACGGTCGTTACGGACAATGCGACGTTAACTGTGAAACGCCCACGCGGTAACGACGCGATATGCGTTTTCCGAGATTCCGCGCGTCCAACCCGCGTCGTTGTCTTCGTCGCTCGGACGGTAGAACAATCGCCCGCGGATGAGATCTCCTCCTCTTAAATTTATCTCTCCTCTCTCTAATTACTTCGTCTTCACGGGGGAAAAAGAAGTGCTTGAAAATATACTTGTGGGATATAAGGTTTATCTTTATCTTTATCTTTATGAAACTTAACTAACGAAACCTCTCGAGACGGCGTTACAGTTATACCTCGGTTGCTTATCTGACAGCGTGAAGTCGAGGAAAAAAAATCAGGTACACACCGCGTCAGAAATGTACAGTCGGATCACAGAACGGTTGCGGACTAGCTTTTTCTTTCTCACATACTTCAGAACACGCGAAAAATATGAGACGAAGTGAACATGTGATTCGCAAACGTGCGCGATAAATGGTCAGACAATCGTCTAAATTAGATATGCGCGTGTCAAAGTTACATGTGCGCATGTAATTTTGACAGCTGTCTGACTATCTACTGCGCACGTTCGTAAATCACAGGTTCGCTTCGTCGTATTTGTTTTTTTTTTCTTGCGTGTTCCGAAACATGTGAGGGAAGAACTGTTGCAACCGTCCTGTGACCGACTGTACTTCGATTCAAGTAAGAAGTAAATGCTGACTGCGCAGGAAAAGAGGAAAAGTGCCCAGATTCAAGTAAATAATTACTCCAATACTTATTAGCACATTTCTACTAGGACTAAGCGAATTATATTTGCATCAGGTAAATATTTTACTTGGATTATTTACTTGTGAAATGTTTTACCGGGATCGAGTAAATAGTGACATCTCCTGCCTCCTTATTAAAAGCATCGATGATACCGTGAAAATCCGTATTTCAGTACCGAATCGAGTACTCCGCCAGTCTCCAGTATCTGGACGAACACAGACGATTCTTCGACAGGAAGAGTAAGAAAGAAATCCGAGATCTCTGAGGAGAGAAAGCCCCGGGCGGTGATCGGCTGGTAAAGACGATCTCGGATCGCGATTTCCCCGCGAGGCACGCGGTAATTAAAGCGTCCAATTTATAAAGATTAATCGTCCCTAATGCGTAATAATAAATGTGCGTACGCCAGGGCTCGTCTCGCGGGGCGAATCGACGGGCTCACGCCCCGCGATAATTGTCCCGTCCGTGGCTTAACACCGGCCATTTGCAAGGGCAAATACCGAATTAAGGATCAAGCGTGGATCCCGCCACTCCGCCCAATCCCCCCGCCGGTAATAACACTCCTCGTGTCTTGACCCGCTCTGACTTACGACCTGCGGGGCCGGTCTGCCCTCTCTGCGCCCGTCGTCGCCGGGGCATCCCCGTAAATATATCGATCAAACCTCACGGCGGTTTCCACGAGATCGGACTTAGAGACGGCACGTCGTCGCCTCCGTCGTCGGACGAAGAGCCGTCGTCCTCTCCGAGTGCCCGACCATTATCCGGTGCGGTTAATGGGATCGCGAGCCGGCCACCTGATCGTAACGCTCGATTCGCCGTTCGATTCCGTCTTCGTCCCGCACGAAGCTGAACTTGATGGCGATTACGTCACATCGGCCTCGATGTTCCAGCCGTTTCCATAATGCATCCGGACCGCACGAAGAAGCCGATTCCTTCCCACCCTCCTCGCTCCCTTCGGCCTCGCTTCCCTTTTCGCTCGACGGATTTCCTCTGAGACGCCGTCGCGAAATCCGTACACTCCGCAAAAAGGATTAGCCGTAGGAGCTAAATCTGCTTTAGCCGCGGTAGCTAAAATGTGTCTTTGAAACGGGGACTGCTGATGCTACCGCAGATAATAAATTTAGCTTGCGGTAGCAACGATACGAGCTGTTCCTAGTTTCAGCTGCCGTAACTAGATTCTAGCTCCTACCTTTTCTACGAGTGTGGACATTAGACGAGCACACGAGCTGCGGCTGAGTATTGGCGACGAAGTCCCGACGGACGTTCTCGCCAGCTCATTGTTTTCGTTACACGACTTCCCCAGGCTTCAGAATCTAGTGCCTTCGCCGTGATTTAGCAAGTAGATCGTAATAACAGAGGTTTAGCGAAGGCAAAATCATTATGATAGACAACGCTAACTATTACACAGATTGTTTACCTCAACGCTTTTGACCGCACAAGTAATCGAGGGAACTATTTTTCTAGTAAGTTTTATTATAGCGTTAGTGACGACAACACTGTGTGCACGTTGCTGCTACTATGTTTGTGGTTAAGATGAGAAAAGGACATCGTTGCCCCCCCGAAAATAAGTAGATTTTTCTCGGAGCGCACCGCAGTGCGTGGGCGAGGGACTCGCGCGACATCGTACTAATCCGTGCTTTCTGATCGATCTGTTACAGGCGAGAAACCGTATCAGTGCACGTGGGAGGGCTGCACGTGGAAGTTCGCACGGTCGGACGAGCTAACGCGGCACTATCGCAAGCACACGGGCCAAAAGCCGTTCAAGTGCCATCTCTGTCAGCGATCGTTTTCGCGAAGCGATCACCTGTCGCTGCACATGAAGAGGCACTGATGAAGAGAGGAGGAGGAGGCGGAGGAAGAGAGAGAGGGCCGTTTAACCGCTGCCGCCGCCGCGCGACGGAACGAAAGGGAGGAGCGGTCCTCGGCAATCGGTCCTGATCCCGAGTGATCCTAGACGAGAGACGGACGACGATGATATTTTCTTACATTTGGGACCTGAAGAGCCGCGCCGCGAGCCGGCCCGCGCGGTCTCTCGCGCACCGGCCGGCCGGGCGGTCAGTAACTAGGGAAAAGAGAAGTATAATAGATCGACGAAGTTAATAAAGCAATTCTCGTTCGTTAGTTTTTAGCGCTTAATCGCGAGCCGAGCGATCGAGTCGGCGGTCGAGCTCGAGAACGGTCTAGAGCGATCGCACGCGCGATTCTCTCACTGCTGTGTCTCTCTTTCGCGCGCGCGCGCGAAAGAGAGAGAGGGACTCCTTTCAACTTTCGAGTTGTCTCTCCGGTCGCATCGCGGGCGATGGCGCGATGTCGTCCTGCCTGACGACAAGGACGACAAAGGCCGTGACAGGTCGGATCGATGAATCCGCGAGAGAGCGTCGAAGAGGTGGTGATTGTTCTCGCTCGGCGATTCCGACAGGAGGCGCGCGCGCGTCGTTCGTCGCTCCGCGGCTTCCCGGCCGGGAAGATCCGCGCTTGTTTCGCGCGGCATCGAGATCGTAACGCGCGCGTGTGTGTGTCGTCACACTCGCGTAATCTTGTACTCTTCTGTTTCTAGCCAATTTCTACCCTGTTCGATTCTTCAGTTTCGTTCCCCTCCCCCCCCCCCCNTCATCTTCTCCTTCTTCTTCTACTATTTCTTCTTTCTTTTTGTACGTTTAAGTAAGTCCAGCTCAACTAGTCTAGAGCATCATATATCGAGGATACATCGTGAAGGAATAGAGCCAGTAAATGAATTAATCGACATTAAGGCAATTATAAACGGACTAGGATGTAAATTAAAGAGTTAATATCGAACTCCGGTGACGGAGCTTGGGACTTAGCATGCTCAGTTAAATAAACTACAATCGTGATCGTAGGCACACTATCGTGAAGCATATATATTATATATATATAGCGATCTTTCGATTATGCACAAAGAATTTCGCGTTTAGGGACGGACAATCATCGACCTTTCGTTAACGTGCTGATGGAGCGGCGGGGGAGGGGGGTTTGTTATTGAACACACGTTTTCTTTCTTCGACATCCCGAGAGCCAGTATTACCAGTGCAAGTATAAAGAAGCAATACGTCATCGGCGAGACGTCATCGTGCGACGTTGCGACCCACGAGTCGTGTACGGGCTCGTCGCTCATCGAAATCCCCCGGGTTAGTCGCGAAGGTCGCGCGCTTTCCCTTTCTCTCGATCGCGAGTCCGACTTCGCATCGTCGACTTTTGATCCCACGTGTAAAGGTGCCAAAGTAGAAGGTGCAATCGCGACGATGTCGTTCAATACTTCGCCTCGCTTTTACGGGAAAGCGAGCGCATAATCGAGCTGATAAATTATTATCCCTTCTTCTATCGCGCGCCTTGAGATTTTCGATCCCGAACGAATCGTGTCGTGTCCGACGCGACGACGACAACGACGGTGACGACGGTGCTACCACGCAGCGTCCTACGTATCGGGGTAACCTGGAGGGAGGCTACTCGACACGGGATCAACGTAAGAATCCACGGGGGACGAGGTAATATACACGCTCAAACGTCTCCCGTTCTCGGGGGAACGATTCGCTCCGTTGGTCTCTTCGTTCTTCGCGATTTCCCGATTAGAAGCACCCGATTCGTAATCCCCCCTCAGGACGCCTTTGACACGTCGGACCGGCCGATTTCGGGATTGCCGATATGAGAGCGTGATTCTCATATTTATTGATTCTCATTAGCAACGCGTTAATTAGATTAACGTACGCGAGCGGCTCACTTCCGACGAGATTTCCTTCTTCCTCCATTTATATCTTAGCTGAAGATTTGCTCCGGAGAAGGAAGGAAAGCGATGCCAGAATTGATCGGTCGTACGTCGAACGTACGTCTGCGCGCTTTGTTGTGAGCAACGCGTGCGTGTGACAAATTTATCAATTTTAAGATAATTAGCGAAGATATTCTAAACATCGAACTCGCCGAGACCGCGCGTGTGTGTGTATGTGTGTGCAATGTTGTGTGTGTAATGTCATCGGTCGACAGGTGTTGGGCGCGGGATACGAAAATCTCAATGCGACTTATCTCGCTTGGTATCGCAAAAGAGAAAGAGTGGAATATACACGCGCACACACACACACACACACACACATACACATCGTGTATGTATAATCTCTAAAAAAACTTTTGAAACACGCATCACAAACACACATAAATACACACACATACTCGTACAGCCATCCTCTCCCCCCGCGAGAGAGTGGATGACAGACGCAGCGTTAGCCTGTCTCTTCGAGGCGTGTTTTCGCCGCTGCATAAAGCCACGACTAAAGCTAATAGTTTGGACACTTTAACCGAAGCTAGTTGAAAACGAACGGAACAAGATGCCAGTATATGCTAGAGCCAGTTTATATCATTAAAGAGAAACCTCTCTCTTTCTATGCGCGTATGATTAATAATAATGCGAGGGTTGATAAATTAACATTTGTTACGTGTTGTATCTCGGAATAGGGAATAGTGCCTTCTAATGTTAAGGAAAGAGAGGAGACGCGTTATAGGCCTTAAGTAATACTGTTAGTGCCTTAAGTCACGCGAATCTTCGTGCTTGTACACACACATCTCTCTCATAATCCGATCCTTCGAATCCTCGCCCGGAGGACCAGTTCGGCGCGCTTCGCATGGTATCTTCCTTCGCAGAAGTTACAAGTCGGACGTCGCGTCGGCACAATGTTTCCGCTAAACGTGCGCGCGAAGCTTCAATAATAAGAGGGAGGGAGAAAGAGGAGAGACGGATGGACAGAGGAAGGAAGAATGAGAGACAGTTCGGGAACAATACATCGCGCGCTCGAGAGACCTCGCTCTTTTTCTCTCTCTCTCTCTCTCTCTCTCTCTCTCGTAGCGAAAGGACGATTTACGAAAATGCACATGTTGCGGCGTTTCTAATTCTCATCTCCACTCGAACGGTACTCGAGCGAATTGCATCGACCGATACCGTGAGGTGTCGACATATCCCCGTTTTTGGTACAAAACATACGGTTTCCTCTTCCTCGGAACAAACGCAAGAATTCGTCGATTTACACGCTCGAGGCGTTGGCGGGATCGTCCGAAAAATCTATATCGACGCGCATCAAGCATGAAGCACATAGTTGATATGTGCCTGTCATCGTCATCGTCTTGTCGTTTACACCCGTTTCACCCAAGTCCGCATCAATAGTTGTCACGTAAAACTCGCTTCGTATGAGACACTCGAATTTGAATTCTTCCATGTTAGACCTGAGTATTTCAGTTGAATCGTATGACCTATATTTGACCTCGTATCTGTCTATTTAAATACCATTCAATTGAGAAATTCGGATCTATAATTCTGAATTGAAATCTGAGTATCTCAGATTCTTGAGGCGGGTTTCAAGTAACGGCTATTATCGCAGAACTTAGACGGTCATTTCGCACAAAAGTCGAGTGTCGTTCACGTGTTAATTCACATTTCGTTCTATCGGAATACTCAAATCCCTCTCGAGAAATGTTCAGAAGCGTTAATAACGGAACACCTCGAGCATTAGGCTGTTGAGGATTTGGACGGTCGAGGCTTTGTTCTTCGTAATCTCTCGGCGAGATTACCGCTCAATATTGAAGTTATCTAATTCGACTATGAATTTTACGATCGATAGCGTAAGCGTGCACGACACAAGAATTTACAATTGTGCGTGTCGTAATATATAAATTTATATTTAATTCGTCCTCCCCCCCCCCCTCTGTATAGGCTAAATTTCTAATTTCTAATTCATATGTAATATGTAGAACTAAAGAAGCACGCTGCGTCGAGAGCATGCTGTCAATAAAACGAAATGAGTATGTGATAGTGACGAATTTATACGCGATTCTGCACGCGAACCGCCGTCGTTTTCATCGTCGAGCGTTTTCCCCTTTCTCGGAAAACCCTTCTCGTCTGCGCCGCGACGAACGTCTTTCAAGATTTAGAGAGAACTCCCGCGCTTTCGGCGAATATTAGCGGTTACAGAGCTATTGTATATAAAAATATCACTTATACACTATACATTTAACGCGGTAGAAAAGAAAAAGAGAGGCGGGGGGGGGGAGAAGAACCCGTTCGATGGACGCGCGTGTAACGTTCTTTCCACGAGAATACTTGCTCACTCGCTCACACTTACACTTTCTGTATCTAACGATTAGATAGGTAGAGAGAAAGAAAGAAAGAGAGAGAGAGAGAGAGAGAAAGAAAGAAAGAGATTGAATTTATCGAAGATGTTTTTATATGTATTCGCGCGACACGCACGAGTACGCGACGACGGTCATCAATGTTCATAGACTTAAGACGCGCGGGGAAGTGCCGTAAGTAGGGTAGAGCTCTATTGTGTATATGTTAACTGCCGTCCTTTACGAGGGGATAAAACGTGCGCGTTACCCGGACATTCCCGCTGCAATTAGCGCGGCGAAAATTTACGACGCGGCTGATCCTTCGCGCGTCGCATCGTCGATGGGGATTTCGATATTCCGCCGGAATAAGAAAGCCGATCACGGTGGCTTCACATCCAAATCCCCCCCCCCCCCTGAGAGGTACACNCCCGTCTTCTCTCTCGTCGGTACGTGGAGCTCGAAGAAGATGCGGCACTTTACGCGCATTTTAGTGTGTTCCTCCCTCCCTCCCTCTCTCCTTTTTTTTCTTTATATATATATATATATATCGGCGCTTATTTCTCATGTAAATGCACGGCTATTCAGTTTCCCGTAGAGAAGAAGGCAGCGGAGCCATGAATGGACGTGGAAAGTAGGTATAAAGCGAGTTTCAACTGAATTTTCTTCGACGGTGCGCCCCGCCTAAGGGAATTAGCATTTCAAGTGCCTTAACAGACGTCAACTGACAGCCGACTAATCGAGGTTACGCAGCCGGCAGCTCGAAATCGCCGCTCGAGTCGTCGGGCTCTCGCGCGGACACGCGTCATTTATATTTGGCACGCCTCGCGGTCGGAGATGACGCGAAACGGATATACCCGGCCATTTGCATGTGCGACACGCGCGTCTAGGAGAGCCTCGGTCCGAGCATCGATCGAGCGAGCTTCGGCGATGCTTCACTCACCGTGTGTTCCCGTAACCTCGAGACAGCGATGTATTCCGGAGTGCACGAGATTTAGATTTCATTTCATCACCGATTTTTATTCCATTTCCACGGCGAGCCTCGGCGAGATTCGGGGCTCCGTTTCGAAGGGAGAGCGAGGAGTGAAAAATCACATCGGCGGTTCGGTGTGATGCGGGAAGAATATCCTCGTGTTATATCACACGCTCGCTGCGTTCCGCGCGTTTTCCATGGAGAAATATGAGTTGTTTCGAGGAGAGAAAGTTACGTTTTACCCTGAAGGCCCGGGCTTGACTTTCGTTGTCGTCGTAATTGGGCACATTATCTTAGAAAGAGAGGGGGAGGGAGAGAAAGAGAGAGAGAGAGATGAAGAGGTAAGTCGGCTGTCTGATCGGTTTGGAGGTTTCGCGGTTTATTCACTTTTCGCGGTTCCAGCCTCCCGATATATCTTGCTTGTAACTCATACGCAACGAGAAGTTCCGTTCTTACGTTTTAACCGAACTAGATTGCACCTCGGAGTGAAACAAGTACGTAAAACCTAAAGGTGAGGAAAAAAGGAGGGGAAGTTCCGGTGCAACACTGGTTCAGCTAAAACGAACAGGTCTACACGCTGCAGATCCAAATGTGTAATTTTTACACACTCATATGTGCAAACACAAATAGTGGTAATACGCATAAAAAGTGTGACTACGTGATTTTATACACATAAGTATGTAAAACTGCACGCTTGGATCTGCGGTGTAAGGATCGCGAGCGTATCGAGAACGCTAAGCGGGTGCGGGGGGGGGGGGGGCGTCACTTCANTCGTAACGAAACAGTTGGCTGTATCTTTTCTTCTTTTTATCGTCCTTCAGCCTCGATGGGAAAGCATCGTCTGATTTTCTTTGCAGCCTGTCTCTGCGAAGATGTGCGTCCGTTGCACATTTCTCTCTCTCTCTCTCTCTCTCTCTCGATCGCGTCGGTGATCGCGTGCGCATAATTCGGCGCTCCTTCGTATTCCTTCGTTGAAAAATCCGCGTCGATACGCAATGGTGTCGGGAAGATGCCGGAACGAGAGAGACCGAATCACGGTTTCACAACTCGCTTGATCTCGCGTCAGTTATTTCTACCTGATGACGAGAGAGAGAGAGAGAGAGAGAGAGGCACTTCTAGCGTTAATTTACACTAATGAGACCGCGTAATTTTACGTCAAGCGTTTCTTACGACTCGTCTAATCCATTTCTTTTTTTCGTTTCCTTTCTTTTCCTCCGGTTCTCTGAAAGATCGAATTCCCGCTCGGACGTTTCTTCGAATTCCGATTCCTTTCCGCCGGATATGCCGGAATATCGCGGCATACGTGTCATGAGGCGATCTCCCGAGTCGAAATTCCGGCCTTGCGTTAAACCTTTAATTCTACAGCATAACAGGAGCCAAGACAGCAAAATAGGTTTATTCTCAATTCTTATGATATATTATAACCCCCACTTTGATGCCCCGATGATGTTCTTAAATTTCCGTATCCGTTGTTTCATCATCGAAATAGTTTATTGAGGGTGGCGTGAAAATTCGGTCTGTAGAATGAAAGGTTCAAGAGAGAAGTGGAAAAAAAGTGTCGATATATCATCAAAGTAAGTTTTCATTAATCCATAGGCAACCTAAGTAGGCGCGAGCTATCTTTAAGAATGTCAGGGTAACATCAAACGTTTCGAGTCGGGAACGTACGTTATACCGTTTGATCCTACAAAGCAGATATATTTCCATTTATTTATTCGTTTTCCTCTTCACTTCACACACCGCACGCGCGCGCACGTGTGTTTCGCGGTGCTAAGAGGTGCAAATCGCGATAATCGCGTAATCGTCTCACGGCAAGTCACGAGCGCGCGTATACGCGCGGGCTCGGACGCGCGGCGGACATTCACGGTGAATTTAACGAACGGAACTATTAGTTCGTAAGGTAGCAACATAGAAGGAGCAATAATTAACTGTACATAGCGTGTAAAGTTCTGCATCGTGTTTGACGATCGGCCCGGCGGTCGGCCGGCCGATCGGCGAACTAGGGATTAGCGTAATTCTACTTGGATAATGTAATCAATGGGGGCCAGTAATTCTCTCTCGGATCTCGCACGGATTTATATATATAAATATATATATATATATAAATATATATATATAAATATATATATATAAATATATATATATATATACTGCGGTGCGCGCAGCGCAGCCTGAATTGCAAACTTCAGCGCGCGGCGGCTTCGTGTTCTGAATCAACCTGAGATCGGATCGCGTCACGATACCGCGTTTGCAAACTTTTCCGTGACGAATAACTTGGCTGCGAATTGGGTCTTCGTCGTTGATCACGAGGATCGCAGGCAGCGACGTTTCGAAAAGTTGCGGCGAACTTCTTTCCTCTCGATCATCCTCAGACAGATATGTTCCGACGGAATTTTCTCGCGAGCGTGAATATCGCATTCTCGGGGACTTTTGTTCGACGACTCGATTACGACGGCGAGCAATAGCGAGCTGCTGGAATTTGGATGAAGGGCGAGACAGTTGCGCGCCACTAACTATTATCTTTTAAGCGTAATTGTATATGTTGCGTAGGAACACGTAGATCAATAATAATAATAATAATAATAATAATAATAATATATGAATCACACACATACACACACACACACATACACACACACACACACATACACACAAAACACATTGTATAAACGAAGGCGTTACATGCTAACTTGGTATTTTCTATTGTACCACGCGGCGCTTGTGAGGGCGGTCCCTATCGTACCGCGCCCAGGGAAAAGTTTGTTAGTACATTAATTGAAAAAAAAAAAAAAAGATATATATACATATAGAAAGAAGAAAAGAGAGAGAGAGAGAGAGAGAGAGAGAGAGAGAGAGAGAGACGAGAATATAGATATATTGTAAATGTGGTTGTAATCATATTACTGTTATCGATATCGATGTCCTTTATTTGGATAATTTATTTATTGCAGCGAAAGAAAAAAAAAAGAATATGAGAGAATGTATAATTATCGTATTCCGCGGGAAGATTAATAGCGAAATATATATTATACGCGCACGAAATTATATACATATATATATATTACATATATATATATTTATATACGACATTATCGTAAACGCGTCCAGCGACGTTTTTGTACGGGAAAGTCCTAAAGGGGGAAAAAAAAGAAAAAAAAAAGAAGAAAAAAGAAGGTATATTTCGGCTGGGCACAGAGGAGGCCGAGGATTGTGTGGACTACGATAACCTGCAATTCCTATCCACGGAAGTGAATCTTATATCGTGAGATAATCCGGGCGGTACCGACGGTCGCGACGATCGACGTGATTCACTCGAGAGCAAATACGACGCGCCATCGAGCAGCGCGTCCGCAGCGACGTGTGATGTACATACACATGGCATGCCGTGTTTCGTCCTGTGTGTGGTACAGCACCACGCACCTGTCTCGGTAACCACACTATCGAGAGACGTTGGTTACATATTTTAGATAATACTTATTATCATTATCATTATTACGATTCTTATTATAATTACTACTATTGCTACTATATTATTGTATTTGGCAGGGTTACGACATTAAAAGAAATCGAAAAAAAAAAGAACTGACATCACGTNGTAGCCAACGTTAATTACGCTATATTACGCTAATATGTTGTAATATTATACATTACGGCTTTCTCCGTCTCTTTTCGTACGTGTATGCTATATAGCAAAGCGTGATCGTACCTGTCGAACCATTCTCTGAAATTATGCATTCCGCTCGTAACGCATTAATCGCGTAATAGCACGGTTCAAAAGCGAGATTAATAGTAATTCGTGTTGCCCGACGCGATATCCTCGAGAGGTGATCGGCTGACACGCGTTCCAGCACGTACAGCGGCTCTAAGATAGATATTTCTCAGCCGAAACTCATTCTTTAAGGTCTCACCTCAAATTGATATAAACGCAGGTTTACGATGTCCTATTAATAATATAAAATTTACACCATTAAAATCGGTTATATGCGCTTTTTCTGAACCTCTTGAGAAAATTATTTACCTTTTCTAAATCCGTATATTGTAATATGTTCGATTTCATATGGTTCGGATTTCATATGAAATTTGCAGAGAATCAGAAAATAAAAATCTTCCCGAGTAAGTACCGTAAAGTCCTTCGTATTTGGAAATATCGTAAAAAGAAGGTACGACGCATGTTTAGAAGAAACTATTCGTAAGAAAACCGAGTTACTTCGTAATTATCTGAAAAAGAAAATGAGATAAATGTTGGATCCCTCGCAAATAATTACTTTTCTCCTTCCTAAGTGCATCTTTCGTGTATGAAGGATCAGTTTCGTCAGGATTCAGATTTTCGGCCAAAAGCTCTTCCCTCGATCCTTCTCTCGATCGTCGCGATCGCACGAACTTATCTCTATTTTCCGTCGCGCTTTTTCCATCCGTTACAGGCCGAACGCACGACGCGAATTCCGACGCGCGCGGACGACGGATAAATTCGGACGGACGAGCGAGCGCCGGGTGCAAGTTTCGCGACAAGCCAGAGGCCCACAATACGATCATTAGGCCGTTTTCCCGCGGCGCCCGGAGAATACGCAATGTCTCCGCGGAGTAACCCGCGTATTTGTCCGGCTACAACGAGCCTTTCCGCACGCTGGCATTGCTGGCGAAGTTGTAGGTAGTTACCATAGTAGGTAAGTACAAATCCCGCCGTATACATACGCGTCACCGTACGCAGCGTACGCGCGGGAGAATTTGTAGTCCGAACGGCGGCTATAAGCGAGGCCGTAACTTAAACGGAATACCGCCGCTGATTTCCAGTCGACGGTGGAATTCTGCAGAGCCGGCGCAATCCTGGATATCAGGATTGTCCCGTGACGACGACGTGACGTCGCCTGCTCGCGTATGGACCGTAGCTACCCGAGGAAGAAACGCCGCGAGGCATTGCGGCGGGCGTAGGCGCGCCGATAACATCGTCGGATGATTTAATTGAATCCGCGCGAGTGTTTCTTCACGACGTCTCTCTCTCTCTCTCTCTCTTTCTCTCTCTGCAGTTACAAGTTCGACAAGAAGCGTTGACCGAGTGCCGACGCGCAACGTCTCGTGCAAAATATACGTCGAGTGTGTACATATATTTGATACCTTATTTATATTTATAAAGTTATTTAATCTTTATTATGTTCTTTATCATATGTTTGAGTAGAAAAATGTCTTCCAGCTTGCACCAATGCACGTAAATTAGAATTTTGCACCTTCAGAGTCGTTTCTTTCGTCGGAAGGTTCAAGCGTTCGTTATAGAGAAGTAACCGGTAAGTCGCGAAATATTACGTTTTTCCGCGGCGTTTCCAAACGATTGAACGTATTGAAATACGCGGGATTAAGAATAGCAGACGCGTCTCTCAGTGAGAGAGACGCGCGGTAGAGCCGACGCGATGTTTTACAAGTTGCGTCGGAAGCCGAACAAACGTTACACTACCCGATGCCAAGTTCTCGGACAATGTTAACAAAAAGAATACGCAACAAGTACGCTTATGGTAGCGGCCGCAAGAAACTCGTACTGGTGGCCATACCATTCGTATCGCGTCCACACGTCTTCCGCGTCACTGCGCGATTGATGACGGCCATTACTATTAGAAAATGGTGTAGTCGCTATAAAGTAGACATTAAATACCCCGCACGTGTGTGGTTTGCGCGGGTCTCGCGAGATCTGTGGGATACTTTCGGCCTTAAATCACGCGATTTAAAGAACGCGAGGACGATTTACTCACGACGTCGAGTCTTATGAGATCATCGGGCTAAATTCAACAATCTCGAAAAGAGCTGCACAAACGACGCAAATGATTCCATTCGAATTGCCTTAATTAATACAGATTTCCTAATTAATAAACGATAGATGTGTATGAAATATTTTTTTACCACAATTTAACTCACCTTTTCTCGGCCGATGCTTCGAAGAAGTAATTTCATCGAACGATCGATAGATGTATGATGTAACAATATGACATATACAGTACACAATAATTTGTGAACAAAGGTCGTTTCTAAAGAACACAAGCGCGAAACGCTTTCGTGCTGCGCGAGATCGAAATCCCGAGATGAAATCGGAGTAATAAGGGCCGGAGATTTCGACACGGCCACTTTCTACCGATCGTCGTAAAAGCGCTGGTACGACGGACTGAATCGCGACGGCGCGCACCATCGGCTCGCGATCCGCACGCGGCGGCGCTAATGAGACACTCGGTCGACGGTAATCGCGGCATGATTTCCTGACGATTATAAATTGACACGTCGCGCTCGTCGTGAGTGTGTCAAACTCGCGGGGAAAATCGGCGCGACTCGAAAGATTAACTCAGGCCGCAAATAAGGGTATCCCGCATAAAGCTCGAGATTACCGCCGCAAGTAAAATATATGTTTGCGTATAACCCGGGTACATCCACTTGAACGTAACGAATGGCCGATGTGTCCGCGAAACGTTATTAATCGCGAGTAGTGCCCCGCGCGGGTATATATTTGTCATCATTAGTGGGTGCGAGGTGTACATATATTTGTATACGCGGCATAATCCGAATCATACGAAGCCACTGCATTAAAGCTGTCAAGCCTGCTTACCGTCTCCCAACATAATCCAGCCGCGTCGCGAAATAAAATCTCACGGAGCTTGAGAGTAGCAGCGACTACACGCGCGCGAGTTGTGTTCGTAGGGCCGAGAGGCGCACGACTGAGTATTCTCCACACTTTCGATAAATCGTTCAAGAGTCGTTCTCTTAGTTAGACACGGATGTGACGAGCCGATTAACGCGTGTTCGGAGGCCGCTCGAATTTTAACGCCAGTGTTAGGCCCACAGTGTGCGGTCGGTGTATCATTTTCACGCGGTGCGAGCGAACTGATTTCTTCCCGCTGAAAGTGAGAAAATCGCACGGAATTAACCTTATTTACAGCGGCTCGGGAGTGTGCGGGCCCGAAGGGTCGACCGAATTCGAGTCAGAGTGAGTCAGAGTGGTCGAATCAATGAAATCCAGATTTCATGCGGCAGGAGGCCGCTGTGTGTGCGATCGCGCGAGCGAGCATCGCGCGCCGCGTTGTAAATCATAGCTCGCGGGCGCGTTCGCGGCGTGGCCGCGCGATCGGATCGCGTGCGTAGAGAAGGGAACGGGATAGTACGTGGCGTGGTAAAGCCGTGCGGGTAAAAGTGACGATATAATTTCAGCTGGGCATTAGAAAGTGAATTACGAAAACGGTGCGAGCGTGCGCGAGCGAGCGAGTCGCTCGTAAAAGGGTCCGGCGCTTATTGCGCTTAGTCGGTTTAATTTGACGCGCCTTAACGCCCGCGCGGGTAAAAAGATCGCGCGAAGCGGACGGTCCGTGATCTCGCAAACAGGTTTCCACGGCGCCGAGGAAAGTTCGTTTCGATTCTTTTCTGTTTTCTTTTTTTTTCTTCTCTCCCCCCCCCCCCCCCCCCCCCNCCCCCCTCCCCCCTCTACGGGGCGCACACGACGTGAGAATGTAATGAGGCACTAATTTCATTATCGGAAACCGGCGACACTAAAAGTATCTTTTATCGGGTATACGTGATGATAAATATCTCGCGCGGACTCGCGGGACTCGTTAGTGGCAATTAAAGCAATTACGCCAATTGCGGTAATTACGGCAATACGTCGTGTGGTTTCCGGATCGTTGGCGGCTTTCTAAAAAATCGGCTTCGCGTATATACCCGCGATTGGATTTTTCACGAGCGGACCGCTCGGCCGCGGCGTATTAAAACTTCCGCCGGCTGTGCACACATAACGAGTGTCTCGTAAAGCGGTTCTATTCGAAGAATGCCGTTATTATTAATCTCCGAGAGATAATACGGCGCTTTAAGCCGATTATCGTGCGTCGGTCCATCACACGCGGAATTTCACGTTCGACCGATGATCCGTGAGCGGCGCATCGAGAGTTCGTTTCACGAATGCACGTCCGTTATCGTTGTAATGTAGAGGAAAGGCATCAAAACTGACACAGGTGCGGTAAATCGACCGTATTGTCACATGTTTCTCGGCTATAAAGTACTGAACTCTGTCCGATGAACAGTTTGAAATGAATTATTCGTTTTGTTCTGCCGTGCATTTTTGTACTATGAACTTTTATAACAAGTAACTAGTCGATTTACAAAAACCATTAATCAAATAATTATAACACATTTATCAAGCTTCACATCATGCACCGTTCTCGGTACACACACGGCGTGAATTGAAAGTCACGTAAAAATGGCAGGGAACGTGTCAAGATGGTCGAAGAAAGGAAGTCGGGAGATCCTTTTCCACAATGTGCGTTGTAAAATTTGTAAAAAATATGTAAGATAAAAGGCAACTTGTAATAATACCTAATAAATTAAAAAAAAAATGATGTCATTTCGATGCTTTTTACTTTTTTTTATCATTTCTTATCTTAGGCATCATAGGTGTGTCGATTTTGGGGTATAGTTTTCAGAAGCATCAATGCTCAGGCATCTCAAAAAATAATTATTCGCGAGGAAATACATAATAATTTCCATAAGACTGTCATATATTTGGGTAGAGAAGTGTTGTTTGCTTGCATTCACGCGCGAAAATTTCGACTTTACGCCTTCAACGGGGCTTCAGAGCCCGAAAATCCCACGTATTACATCGGTTTCGGTGCTTTCCCTCTATTCCGTAAATGACATCCTTTTTTTCTGTCGCTATCGCTATCGGCGGAATCGCGCGCCACTGGGCTCCGGTGAGACAACAATCTATTTGCAGAAGGCAGGCGGCCGCGCATAATGGTATTCGCGTGACGCAGCATCGCGGAAATTGTATAGCTGTTGCCGGTAACAGCTGTCATATCGCGCGATCTTTACGACACGATTCGATGCAGATTAACAGTGTTGTAAAATGTTGCAAAGCGGAATCGCGAGTCCGTATGAATGTACGCTTAATGAGTTGCTACTTGATTAAAGGCAGCGCGGCGGCGGCAGATATTCCACCGTAGATAAGATATTAACTGTTAAGCTTTGCACACTACATGCGTACGCAAACTAATCGCGCGGCATTAACGGAATATAATTATGCGTGCCCGGCGAGAGAGGGAGAGAGAGAGAGAGGAGGAGAGAGAAAGAGAAATGTGACGTGCATCGCGCGGATAAATTCGGTCTCTCCGCGGTTTCGCACGCGTGTCGCCGTAACTCAGATTCATCGCGTCTGAAAGTACTTTCTCGGGGCAGTGCGTGCGTGCATTTATCGCGCGTGCGTTAAATTTCTACGTTTTATTGTTGCGCCAGTACACAGCAGTATCAAGCGGCACGTTGGTGTGATCGCGACGCCAAGTACGTGAAAAAAATTACTGATCGATCGCAAGCCGACTTGCGACCGGTGCTCGGAAACGGCCGCGGAACTAACGAGCTTATCCAGAGTTTTCACGTCGATCGAACTTTCGACTGAAATACCTTAGAAACTAAAGCCATGAAGCGGAAAATCTATATAGCAGCGTGTTTCTCGTACAACAATGTTACTGCAAACTTCTGGGAGTTCATTTTGGATCAATTCACAACGAAGTCCTGTGTTTTCTTTTAAACAAATACTGCGTTTTAATAATTATTCAATTATCCAATTGTCACTCGCGCGAAATCCGTGTCTCCCGAAGTCCCTCTTTTCGCTGGTCCGCCGAACGGGAGAGGCTGCTTTTCCGCAACGAACGGTCCGGGAAGGAAACGCGCGGCCGATTCGACGGGGGGGACGCGGGTGCGCCAGCCGCGTGACACGGCGACGTGCGCATGACAGGCGAGTAAATTTCATTTATCGCGAATCCGCGAGTCGAAGGTTCCTACGGCTACCGACGACCTCTATATCTATACTCGAAACGGCCTCTCGGCTTTAGGAGCGAGCTCGTGTCGCGTTTCCCACGACGCGGTTGCATACGGTAGGTACGCGGCGCATGCGAGAAACGCCGCCGCCGTAAAACGCGGCTCACGCATTTCGCGGCTCTCCCCGTCGGCCGCGCGTGTTCTCGCGACGTTCTCGCGGCCAGTCCCGAGCGAAAGTCGCCGCGGTTTCTTTCGGCGTCTCTTCCTTTTTTTCTCTCCTCGTGTCGCTCTCTCGTCGCTCGGCCGTTGCCGCGCGATATCGCGCGGATTTGCGCAACGCGCTCATTAACGGCTGTCGTTCGCAATTAACGTCGATCCGGAGCCGCCGGGAGTATCCGCGTCGGCGGATATTCGCGAATCATGAGCCTCTCCGCGCCAAGTCGAAAGTCCGCTCCGAGGAGAGGCGAGAACCCGAGCGGAAGCGTAACTAGCTCGGGCTGAGTCAAAAGCTGGCAGCCGGCACGGAATGGACACAATTTTCCAGGTCGTTGTTGGCTCGTTACTGGCTGATTATTCACCTCGAAATCTAGACTCGGCAAAGCCGTGAATCGGAATTAGCTTCCGCAGCTAAAAACTAAGTTTGGTTACTGAATTTCAGTCGTGTTATATAGATAGCTAGATTTTAGATGCGGCAGCTTACTCCTTTCCTCCCGTGCAGCCGTTAGGAGAAATGAGCTTTACATTGCTGAATGGTAGCGACGTTAGACACAAATTCGCAGTATCGTGACTGGACACCCGCAAGGTTCAATTTTTGCGATTTTTACCGGGAAACGAAACGGTGCTCTCTCTCTCTCTCTCTCTCGCACCGTCGTTCGTTTTCGCGCCGAGAGCTCACCTGGTGGTAAGCTGGCTGTGAGATAAAATCGTCGCTTTTTGCCGAACGAGGCTCTACGAGAGCTGCACCGCTCGTATCGGGGCGCTATTATTAAGCCGTCATATATGGCGCTAGGTGTTCGCGCGGCGTAAATCGAAAACGGTTACGGACGGATAATTAAATTGGCGCTCTCGATGATATCACCGAAGTGGTGGTGGTTCGCGGTAGCCCAAGGTCGCACCCAGCGACCGATTCAATTGCACAATTATCTGGGAAATCAGTTCACTGGCACGACTCGCGCTCGTAGAAAGGCGGTGCGCGCGCGTATATACGCCACCGTCGCCCGTCGCGATTACTACCTTTACCTTATCCAGTTACTTCGAAGGCACCGCCAAGGTTACGAGAACGTTGCACCGTTGTATTCGACGATTTCCCAGGCGAGGATGGAGAGAGAGAGGGAGAGAGAGCGGGCGATCTCGCGCTCTCTCGCCGGCAAAAAATAAAGATATATATATATATATATATGCGCGATGATAAATATTGCCGCTCGAGCCGCGAGAAACCGTCCCGGGTGTGCAGAAGAACGATCGCCGGAACACTTCGGCGCCATATTTAGAGGGGAGCCGAGAGGAGAGCTGTAAAACCGAGCGACTAATTTGTACCTAGAATCTCCTAGGAAGAGAGCGATCGCGAAACGTTCTCTCGCTCAGCTCGGGGGATACACAACGGCGGCGGAATCGCTTCGTCCGATTGCGTAAAACCGCGTTGCGCATTTCGCGCTCACGCAGGTGAGGGAGACACACGCAGGTAGGCATACACGCAGACGTGTAACGCGCGCGTAATCTGTGCTGTTTGCACGCTCGCTCACCGAATTCCGTTGGCGAAATCCGCGAGCGAGTGGACGATCGCGAACGGGCTCGCGTCTTCTATCCAAGAAAAGCACCAAGACCGACGTATCACTTTGTTTCTGGGCTCTGATGCCTTCTTGGAGGTGTGACAAATTCAGATTTGTTTATATATTCGCATAGACGCAAACCAGAAACATTTCTCTACCAAGATACATATGATAGTTTCATGAACATTATTACAATCTCCTCGCAAATAATTATTTTTTTTTAATGTTGGAGGGGAGTGACGCTCTTAGAAACTAGACCTCGAAACCGACGTATTCATAACACGTGCATTATTAAATTATCTAAATTATGTTAGTAAATTAACAAAAATTTCCAGTAACTTTTATGAACAGCCAAGAATTCGATTCGAGATCGAGTATCGTGGACATAAGCCCTTAGTCGATTAAGCACGTCTCATTCTCTCTCTCTCTTTCTCTGTACATCGCGGATTTCGCGCGACTCCTCGTCAAATTCGATAATCAGGCCGCGGAGCGTCGCCAATCCGCGCGACGCTCCCGCCTGAGCTATCCCACGCTTTCGAGCTCGCTCGCTATCGTATAGTAACGGCGCGCCCGCGATAATTACGCGATACCAATTATTATTTGCGCGGCTATTAATGAATTAGTGGCGGTCGATCTGTGCGCCGGGTCCCACGTTTATCGCGCATGAATCCACGGGTGTCACGGACGTCGGCGAGCGTCAGTATCTATCCGCGAGCGAGCCGTATATCGCGCACGGACTTTATCACCTGTCGCGGCATCGATGAAAAACGCCCGCCTTTTCCCCAGCTTTAATAATAAGTATCGCCCGCGGTGAGCACGACGCCGCGCCGGGGAATTGTTAATGTCACTGCGCGCGCGGTAATACAATTAACCGCGTTATGATATACGAATTCGGAATCGCACCTCTTTTCTTCTTCCCTCGCCAGTCGAGATCTCTCCCGATTGTTATCTTACAGAACTCGAGAATCGGGCCAAATACGGCGTCGTTGCCTCGGCCGGCGACGGGATCTAATTTTCGACGGCGTCCTCGCGCGGTTTCGCTCGTCTCCCGGCTCGCGAGAGGTCCGGCGATCTCGCGTTTCCTCTCGCGAACCCGCGACGCGCGGCACCGTTTTATCGCGGCAGTAAACGGTAATCGCGGTGCTTATTTACCTATTTGATGATTCCATCCGGCGAAAGTATAATACGTCGGGCACCGTACGGCACGGCGCACTAAACTTGTCCGCCGTTAAACGCGAACGCGCGCACTCAGGGCTCGCTTGCTTCTACCGATCGCCCCCCAGCGATAATTAGCTCCTTAATGCCGCCTATCACAAAACATGCCCTATCAAAACCGCCGTGTAAGTGCGTCGTAATAAACGATCGGTTTTATCGCCGGAGGCGTGTTGCACTCCCGATCGGCGAAGGAGAGAGAAAAAAAAAAAGGTACGACCGCGCTAACTGTTCGCCGTTCAGACTCGTCCGAGAGATAATACGATTGTCTGAAATATTAATTCTCCTCAAAACGTCTTCATCCGCCGGCGAGTAACATGCCGACACGCTCGTTCTCTCGGCATCGGAATTTTTATGTTTGAACAAAGCGAGAGAGAGAGAGAAGGAGAGAGCTAGATGAGCAATAAAATACGTTCGTATCAGACGAGCGTTTGATTGCGGAAAAATTCGCAGAAAATTGCCTCGGACCGAGGCACCGCTCGATTCTTTGCTCCGTCCGAGCCGACGTTTGCTCGCTCGTTACTTCGTGCTCCGTTAGTCACGCTAAATTAGAGCGAGCATTTCCTCGTTGAGAGGCGCACGGTGCCATTCTTCAATTCGCGCTCGCGCGTTGGATGCACCCGAGAGTGCAGTCGAGAGTCGTCGTCCAATCTAGCGGCCTGCCCGGCCCGTTTTTAACGAGATATTTCCGTATTGTCGCGCTCATGCGCGCGATCACACACAAGCGAGAGAGCCTCGCCGTGCCTCCCCGCCGTCCAGTCGTGTCACCGCTAAATGGACCATCAGGGTCACCATAAATCCTGGGACTATCAGATCAGCGGCGACTCGGCTGTCCCAGATATAACGACGAGCCACCACCGCCCAGCGTAATGGAGGAGCTCTCTGTCGACGGGCGAGAGATACTCTCCGGATGGAATCCGCACGAACCTGTCCGCGAGGGCACGCGGACTACACCTGACTTCGTCGTTAACCCTTCCTGGACCGCGAACGACGAAGCGGAGCTTACTTAGAACGTCACGAAAATTCTGGCATGGTTTTCGGGTTCTCTTTTCGTAGCTCGACGTTTTTCCGATCAAGTCGCGACACAGGCTTTTTGAAATTTCATTACCGCGGCAACCGATACATTTTTGTTTGTCTAAAAAATATAGATTTTTCCAAGTAATATTTATGTACGAATTCGTTCCTCTCGAGGGACGTTCTGACTTCGGAACGAAATCCCGTCAGATTTGGAAAGCTCGCTTAGACGATATTCGGAGAAACGGACATCTTGAGTATCTTTGAAATGTAAGAGCAGACACAGAGAAAATTGTATGAAACGGAAATTGCACGGATGGTCGCAAGAAAAACTGCTTTATACGATCCTTCTCTAAGATCTGAAGGAGATTTCGAAGGGAGAATGTACAAAAAGTTGCCAGGTAAGAAACGCCTTAAGTCTCAGAGAGTCACGGGACGATGTCTGCTGACAGCATAATGTTACGCGTAACACAACAGCGGCCGTGTCAAGGTGTCAAGATACATCGGGGCCTAATCGAAGCGTCGTTACGACGTGCACGTCATGCGTCTGGCAACGCGCGAATCCACCGCGCGCGTTTATCATCCTCGTCGAGGCTCAACGACGGGCAGATCGGCGCGTCGATACACACGTCGCGGCATCTCCGCCACGGAATCCGTCCAGAAGCGCGCGCGGCGTTCCGCCGCGGGAGCCGGGTAAAGAGCCGGGGAACATTGTTAATTACACGCCGTCGTGCCGATATCGATGCGGCTACCGGCGAGGTAACCGGGCCGCACGGCCGCCAGTAAAGATGGCATCGTGCACACTAACGAGTAACAAGTGGCGTGACGTTTCAGTTAGGCTTTACCTCGACCGGGGACTGGCGAGGAGGAAGATATCGGTATGCCACGACGAACTACCTATCGCCTCGCCTCCGGAGGCTAATTAACGCGGAGATTCATTATCGACACCTCGCGCCGCCGCCTACCGTCTTAATTTCAACATTTCCCCGATCCCCGCTGCTTCCATTATTCGCGGTCGCGCCGACGACAAGAGGAACGTGTGACTCCGACCGCTTTATGATTACGATGGCACTCGGCGAGGTGTTGTTAAACGATTAGGACGATTCGTTATTTGGCGAAGGACATAAAGGTAGAAACAACTGTTTCTGGTGGAAAATTTATGCTCTCTCCAACGGAGCTCGATATTTTACAGCCTTGAAATGCAGGTATATCGGTTCACCGCATTTATGTTTTACCGTCCTCTCTTCCTCTTCCTGTACTTTCGACGATTATAAAAAAGAATTGGTCAAATAAATTTATGAAATTAATTTCTAGAGAAGAACAAAGCGGAGCGGACTTAAATAAAAATCTGGCGTTAAAGATCACTTGAGATATCAAAGATTGATGATAATGCATAGTTCAAAAGGAGAACTTCGGTACACTTTGAACGTGCGACGTTTGATCGCTTCCATTTCCAGGCCACGCTTTTCGTTCCGGCTCGAAAGTACTAAAACCGTGAGCCGACTGTACGTACGCGAGAGTACGCGTCTTCCTTTTACCGTAACTTTCGAGTGCTAATGCTACCGACCGTCGTTACTCTGGCTTATACGATGACGCTTTCGCTATGCAAAGTGGAAATTTGTACGAGGCGCAAATAGCAATTGGCCGCCTACCGCTCTGCCCATCGCCGTTCACAAACACCGGCTACGCGCGCGCTTTGCATACGGCGCATCTGCGTCCCGCATTAAGTTAGTTACGCTTAAATGCAAATTGTCGCGTTAATCGATCGTTTCGTACCTCGCGGCCGCGCGTTTAACAGGCCGGTCCAGTTCATCGCTTTATCGACGCCGAGTATCTTAAAGAATGCAGGGCGCACTCGTTGTTTCCGTTCCGAAGTCTCTTCTTCTCCCCTTCTCCCTTTCCCCTCTCTTTCTCTCTCCCCCTCCTCTCTCTCTCTCTCTCTCTCTCTTTCATTTTAATTGCTACTTAATATATATATCGTTTATTATTGTATTAACATATAGCAAGCGGAATTCATTTATTATTATTATAATTAATTAATTTGTAAATTGGTATATGGGAAAATTTTCTTACGAATGAGGGGAAATATCGGAGACCTTCGTTAACATGCCGGATTCTTAATCCAGTCGAAGAATTTGGTGTCGAAATAGAATTAATCCGTAACTTGGACTCTTGGAATTTGATGAAAGTTTAAGTAACCGTGAAACCTCTGAAAGATTTGTGTGTTGTAAATGTATGAATATATAAGAATTGGAATACAGATTCCAATTAAATCGCAGAAAATGTTCTATGTGGAAATATGTAACTTCACAGAATGCCAAATGGGGCTACTCGAAGCAAGATAAAACTCCGCTCCGCTCTACTCTTTCATTCTCGAGAATAGTTTCTCGTAGCGGCGAGATGTCATTACGTGGCTCGTAAAATTATGGGAACCGCGCTCTCAGCGTTGATTCTGAATTAAAGTATAACAGTACCGACAGGTGGACGCCCACCTGACGTCGGAACTAAAGCTGTGCCCCGGAGCTGATCGGCGGACTCGTCACAGTACATTTGACTCGATCGTGACTGCCATTCAGCCGGCAATAGCTTTCGACTCTCGCGGTTGTTTCGATAGACTTGAAACTAGAACGACTGGCAACGTCATTCCGCGGCGCGGAAGTAGAAAAAGAAAACGTCGTGCACATACATGCCGAGGTATACTGTGCGCGACGTAACACGGATAGATCAGGGAAAATGTAAAAAAAATAGACCGGCCTCCTGGTAGTTCCTTACCGAAATCCATTGAGAATATATAAAAACACTCGCTCGCTTCTTTCAATTAATTTAAGTAAAATGTTTAATATTACGATAAATTATAGAGAGTTATAGAAAACTTTGATCGAAATATCGCGCGATCGCATGGTGGTTTATTAGATGTTTTTTTATACATTGGGAGAAATCATATCTAAATCCCAAAAATAAAAAAAATATTCGATGAACATTAATAACGTATTTACTTAGATCTAGATTTTTTTATTTAAATAAAATGAATAATTGCTTTCATGAAAAACTACAGATTTAAATGGGTTTTCCGATCTTGGGGATCGGATCGAAAGATATATTCGAGAATTTTTTTATGAATAAAAATGCAGATATAATTCAAAAGTAATTGTAAAAGTAAAGTTATTGTTACATTTGAAGTTATATTATATTATATTATATATTATATATAATTATATTATAAGAAAGAATACACTGCTCCCCCCTGAGATTATGCAGCCCACTTGATAAAGTAGTGTAGCAAGTTGCCTTCTTCGAGGCGCTCTTTGAAGCAATTATAATAGAGACGTTTCCGTACGAAGAGATTTCACGACGAATAAATGATTATGTAACAGTGCAATAAATTAAAAAGAATTTGTCATTAATAAATATTATTTTATAAAATATAGAAATACCCTTTTATGACATTTATCTAGAATAAGTACGACCTAGAAATCAAATGCCTCCGTGGCGCAATCGGCTAGCGCGTTCGGCTGTTAACCGAAAGGTTGGTGGTTCGAGCCCACCCGGGGGCGGCAACTTGATTTTGCCCGAAGTCCTTTTTTTACAAGTACTCACAAATACATTACTAAAATTAATGTTCCTGCAATACCTATCACTTTACTCCATCTCGACTTAACGTTATACCAAAAACCTAGTTATAAACTTCGTCATACGTGAAATCTAAGTTAGTAATGTTTAAGTTAGATTGTTGTTAGTTATCAAATATTAGCAAGATTAAGTAATAAATAATAAAAATTTTAATTAAAAAGTTAATAATTTTTAACTTAATTTTGTTTTAAGTTTTAAAGGCTCGGAAAAAATCCGGAATTTTTCAATTTTTCCATGATTTTTCCGATTTCTTTTCGCGGATGAATGAAGAAATTAAAAAAAAACTGGTTTTTGCAATCTTGCCACACATTTTTCCAGTTTCTTTCCGAGAAGAAATGAAAGAAGCGTTTTTTTTTAATTATAAACTTAATTAAAATTATAAATGAGTTAATTTTTAACAAGTTATTTTCAAATTCATTAACTTTAGCTTATTAATTTTTTCTTACAGAAGTTAAAATAACTGATCACAACATCATAAAAATCATTGCCTGCTTAAACAGAGAAAAAAGAAATTAAAAGTAATGTCAATAGAATCTTCTGTCTTTTTCTCTGAGTGCTAGTGTTCTTTTTTTATAAAGCTTATATAAATAAGTTCTTTTTTTATAAATTCTGAGCTCAAAACGGCCGGTATTTTCTTATAATAGACTACTTCAGATTATAAGAAAAATTCATTGCCACCTCGAACGAAAACAGTCCAAAGTTCTACAGCGGACTCGATAAATCGTGCTTTTAATTTATTTCTTATTGGTTATCGCTTTTCTTAATAGACCCCTCCCCCATCAATCCTCCTCCATTAAATCTCGAATTTGACCTAAAAACTTTAAGAAGATAGCCTTTTCGCAACTTTTCCTCTCGGCTTATCTAGCCGCGTAGCACGGCGGAGCCGCTCCCGCCGCGCGTGTCGCCGACTATTCGGGACACGTGAGAAAAAACTGGTGACAGCGGTGGGATTCGAACCCACGCTCTTACGGATTAAGTCTGGTCCGTGTCTGATGTCTGTTCGAATCCCACCGCTGCCACTAGTTCGAATTACAACTAATCCGAAGTAGTCGTATGCGACCGAACGCCATATTGATTGATTGATTTAGTATCACTAAAATACGAAGATGGACTTGCATTCGATGGCGGCTGATCCAGTTCAATAAGTTGGAAAGAGTGCGTCGCTCTGGGGAAAGAAGAAGAGAGGAGGCGGCCCGATTGAGACAACTCAGGTTGGCGGCTGAGAGATCTCGTACCCTGCGAGACAGGCGGTTCCTGAAGGCACCTACTAATAAATTTAGACTTGATAGATCCGACTCGAAAGCGGGGATTTGGATCACAAGAGTTAGAATCTTACGGGCCATTAACTTTTCATTTTAATTTAGTTGAAAGTAAAAATCAACTTATATACATTAATTAACTCATACAACGTTGGATATTAATTGTGGATATTAATATATTGTTGGATATTAATCATATGTGGATTATTATATATCGGTTTGGTGGAATGAATAACCGTGGTAAAAAGTAAGAAGGTTATTAACGTACTTGTAAATAGTCCTCATCGCGCAAATTGCAGTCGACATGTTTACGACATTTCGCATTATCCGATGCACAAGACACTATTTACCATAATCTGACGATATTCGCGCGCAAAATTTACGTTATTCTTCCTGACTTTTACGATGTTTCATAAGACGAGAAATATACACGAATGTTTGAACGGCAGCCATTGATATATCGACAGTTATATCGATGATTAAGTCGATGTTGATTCCTTGCTCGGTACGCAGCGACATCACGGAAAACGCAATGGCCAATCAGAACTTCCTGCTCTGGAAATAACAGACACGTGATATGATTGGCCGCAGCGTTGGGTCTGTTCGTTTCGGCTGCACTTTGTGCACCTGATGTGAGACAGCGACATACACGTGTGTCGAAGAGAGAGAGAGAGAGAAAAATAAAAAAAAAGTGTAGAAGTAGAAGTAAAAAAACAGAGCGGGAGCTGTTCTTTTCGACCTCACCACCTGCACTTTTCTCTCATTCTCCTCTTCTCTCTTTTTCTGACCAATACCACGAATATGTTCATTTCACTTTTCGGGTGCAGAAAGTGTGTCGCAACAATGTTGGAAGGAACAGTTGCGTGTATTTCTCGTCGCGTCGCGTACGTAGAGGCCATTCCCAGCCCATTCCTCGGACTTGTTTAGAGGCGATCTTGTTCAGTGGAAGACCTGGAAGCGTGTAGTTTCTCCTCCACGTGTGGTTAAATCGCAGGGATCGCACGTCGTCGATCAGAGTCGGAATATAAAATGACGGAGGACAAGACGGAGTTCGTAAGTATCTAGATATCTGAATTTTCTTGCCCGCCCGATCCACCGAACCTCACTTTCCACTGACTTTGTTGACGATTGTGTGATACAGAAATTTATAGGGAAAATCTAAGCTTCTATATCATAGTATCAGCGTAACACGATTAAATTGAGCAAGCACACACTGAAATTTCTTCGCAGGATTGGGGAAACGAAAAGTTGCAACGTGCTCAGAAGACCGTCGACAAGTCATCCTACGACCTGGAAGCATGGAGCATCCTTATAAGAGAAGCGCAGAACAGACCCATCACAGAAGTGAGACCGGTGTTTGAGAGACTAGTTTCCGTCTTCCCATCGGCTGGGCGTTATTGGAAAATTTACATAGAACAGGAGGTAATGATTAGCAGCATTGATCTTGCACAGTAATGATAGAAATTGCTTCACCGATGTTCCAAACTTTGGAATGTAACGAAAAGAACTTTTGCAAATGTTGTGTCTTTTCATTAGGACAATTAAAGCATCAAAATTTGTGGTCGTATTTTAATCCATGTTTATCGTTTATTTTTCCAGATGAAAATGCGGAACTTTGAGAAAGTGGAAAAGGTATGTTAATATTAATTCTATGAATTTGTAAATTTAGTGTATATAGGTTTATGTATATTTACATGTTATTAATTAAATTAGTTCTGTATATATATATATATATNCACAGAAAAGTCGGTTTGAACGGTTTAAATAAATCAAATACATAATAAAGTGAAAGTAAAGTACTTTCTGGGTAACAAAACATCTCATAATAAGATCTATTTTTTCGTCGCGATTAAAGTCACTGAGATTTATATTCGTGGATCTGGAAGGAGGGTATGATTTCATACGATTTTTGTTGTATTATTTTTAACCGATTAATGACGTCAATTAATACGTCGGTTTCTTTTCGTTATGAGATTAACGCTCTGATACTTTAAACGCTGTTTCCACAAGAATAAATGTTTCCGTTTTGTTCTGTCACTGTAGCGTTAACAGATTAGAACTCTAGGGTATTACTAACACAATGTCCAAATATTATCATACAATATGTGACTCGAAGTACTTTGCATATTATATGAGGTGAATAAAAAGACTATTTCACCACCAGCCAATTATTTCATTGATTAATAACTGATCTGTTTATATGTTCGGGAGGTTGTTTTCTTTGGCGAGCGGAGAGCAGCTTCCTTTGCATTATTTGCTGTAAGGTTCACTTTCTCAAGATTGATGCGCCGTTATTACAGCAAAGCAAAGCCGAAGAAGGCAACTTTCTGAATGTAATAGCCTTATATTCCTTCCTGCAGTATATATTTTTGTTTTTGCTCAGGACGCGTTTTATTATAAGCCGGTTACCGTATATATACGAACATTATACAATCGTGAACAAGATAGAATTTTTTGTAATAAATCGAAGAAACGCACGGTAAAAATTGCACACATGTGAACATGAAGTCCTAAAACAGTTCAAGTCAGGGCAAAGAAGGAGTATGTTCTATGATACTTCATTCAACTATGAGAAAATACGAAAAGTCCTACTATTCACCCTCCCTCTTAACAATATTTGAGACAACTCAAATCTCACAGATGGAGGCTCAAATATTGTGAACGATTCTAGAGGTAGCATAAGGTGATAAAGTGATTCAATAGTTTCGGTTTCAGTAAATCTACACTTTTGTTTCACATCCTATAAATAATTATATCGTTGATCATCACCATATGCTGCTTCACGTTGTCTTCGTTTTTTTATAACGTCTTGGGATCACTCATTTCCGGATCCCGCACAGGTACATTCTTCTATAATCGGCCCCACGTGTAAAAAAATAAATAAATTTTTTCATTTTGTGGGGCTACTCCGTGTTAGCTATAACACGATGTTATTATTATTATTATTATTATTATTATGATTATGATTATTATTATTATTATATATGAAACTCGTAGAGAATATTTCTTTCGTTATTGCTACTGATAAAATTCATATGTTTATACAATAAACTATAATCAATTGATGCATTGGTGCATTATTATTTATCCCAATTTATACGTAGAAACACTATTGTTAAACGGCGGTGATTGTATATCGTTAGAAAAATTTCCGTAATGAATTCTGCCTGTTAACACATATATTTCTGATAACGATTCTAATGTACGATATATCTCGTGGCTCATGCAAATGTATAATGTTTAAAAATGTGTATAAGTAAAACTTGCCTGTATGGGTAAGTAATTCGGTAGATATATGTACATATATCTTCCTTTGGGACCGAGCTAAGATACATTTTTATCTTTCCGACGTATCTCTGTTACTAATTGCTATGACACGTTTCTAAAATGTGCTCTTTTGTCTAACAGCTTTTCCAAAGATGCCTCATGAAAATATTAAATATTGAATTGTGGAAACTGTACCTTTCTTATGTCAAAGAAACAAAAGCGAGTCTAGCTACTTATAAGTAAGTATATAATATAAGCAAATGTTCTCTTTTGAAAATATATAAATTGTCACAAGTGTACAAGCATAGTTTCTTTGCCTTTTCGTTTTGTTCGATCGCTATTGAAAGAGTTACGAATGATAGATTAGCATTTGAAGATACTTATTTAACTATTTACTCGTAAGACCAGAGAAAGAGAGAGAGAGAGAGAAAGAGAGATTAATCGTGACATTGTTTTAGAGAGAAGATGGCACAAGCATACGACTTCGCATTAGATAAAATTGGAATGGACATACACTCCTACAGCATTTGGAACGATTACGTTATGTTTCTGAAGAGCGTGGATGCGGTCGGATCATACGCCGAGAATCAGAAGATCAGCGCCGTACGAAAGGTAACATACCGCATGAAATATTTTCGCGTAATCCACTAGCGACGTAACAGATTCAATGGTTTTCTTTATGAATAGTAAAACTGAGATAAACTTCTATATTAATGTACTCCTCTAGGATGACCTCGATCTCGACGTATGTTGTTCCTGTCCTCCTACGCTGTAACTTTCAGAAGGTTTTAACCGTCGCTCATTGTTCATTCTGAAAAGTTATTAACACGCTGATTTCCATCGATCGTACAAACGCCTAATTGATTCAATCAAATCACTAAAGCTGCAGTAAATAAATATAATTCAGGATACGCATCTGTTAGCTTGTTTCATTAGCTCATTACTGGCTGTACAACCTATTTTGTAGATGCAATTAGTTATACGTCACACGTAATTTAATAAAACGCGGTAACATCATAGCGCCGGTCACCGGTGATCCCCGTGGCATTCAACGTGTTAATAAAATAAAATTTTCAAAATCTCAGTTCACACGTCACCGCCGAGCCAAGATTGAGATTATCTTAGGGGGATCATTAAGCATGTATTGCCCGTTAGTGCCGTATTTTCAGTGGCGCATCAAAAGGGCTACTAATAAATTTAATATTTATCAAACGAAATTATGTTTCTGTGCATTTATTTCCTGTACATTTCCTGTACATCCATTTCACTATCTAAATAATAAATGTTAATTTGAAACGGAATTGTGTATATATATACACAATATTACAAATTCGAAAGTATAATTTATTTTTTTTATTAACGTGCTTAATATTTATGCATCAGTTGGTCTAATAAAGATGCACAGATAATAGGAAAATGTATATGAATGTTCAAATATGTATATTTCGAATATTATTGTAAGTTATGAACATATATATGTATATTCCGCGATTGCAACCGCGATTAATTATCGTCTCGTAGGTCTATCAACGAGGTGTGATCAACCCCATGATAAACATGGAGCAGTTATGGAAAGACTACATGGCGTTCGAGCAGAATATCAATCCGATAATCGCGGAAAAAATGGCGATCGAGAGATCTCGGGACTACATGAACGCCAGACGCGTCGCCAAGGAATTGGAAGCGGTCACGAGAGGGCTGAATCGAAGCGCGCCTAGCATTCCTCCAACCGGCCATCCTGAGGAAGTAAAGCAGGTATTTTAATCTTTTTTTTTTCTTCCTTTCCGATTCGACGTATTATTTCTTCTTTTCGTTTCCGATCGACCCATGCGCTCTCTCTTAATTAGGTCGAGTTATGGAAGAAGTACATCGCGTGGGAACGTAGTAACCCTCTCAGAACAGAAGACACCTCACTGGTTGCTCGAAGAGTCATGTTCGCGATAGAGCAATGTCTCCTTTGTCTGGGACATCATCCCGCGGTGTGGCACCAGGCGGCACATTTTCTGGAACTGAGTTCCAAGATATTGACGGAAAAGGGGGACGTAAACGCGGCTAAGAATCTCAGCGACGAGGCTGCTACTATGTTTGAGAGAGCCACGAATACGCTATTGTCGAAGAATATGTTGCTATACTTCGCGCACGCGGACTTCGAGGAGGGTAGAGTCAAGTACGAGAAGGTGCACCAGATTTATCAGAAATTCCTCGATATACCCGACATCGATCCCACTCTGGTTGGTATATTTGTATGTCGTATGATAATAATATTGAGAAGAATATCGCTGAGAAATATCTGCTTTCTTTCTCACAGGCATATGTACAGTACATGAAATTCGCGAGAAGAGCGGAAGGTATAAAATCCGCGAGGACGGTGTTCAAACGTGCACGAGAAGACGCAAGATGCAAGCATCACGTTTACGTCGCTGCCGCGTTGATGGAATATTACTGTACTAAGGACAAGAATATAGCATTCCGTATCTTCGAGTTAGGTTTAAAGAAATTTGGGGACAATCCTGATTATATTCTCTGTTACATCGATTACTTGTCGCATCTGAACGGTAAGGGATTTTTGTTTCAAGAAAAAATGTGAGATATTCCAATATCCTGAGAATATATTGTAATGTAGCTTAATTAAACTCAAATGCCGCTTTTTATTTTATTCCATTCAATTTATTTGAAAAAAATAGATCTTTTTTTTTTAAGGGATTTATTGTATCTGAATATGTGCCTAAGACTAAGCTTGTAAAGTGAATTTGAGATTCTATGTATCATGTAACTTTTTTGTTTCTCAAAATCCAAATTTTGCTGTTCATCAGTTTCACTATAAGGTCAGTGTTTTTTGAAATTTTTAAAAGAACAGTATAATAGATAGACGATTTAATTTTTAAGGTTCAAAATTATTTGGAAAAGACTCGCTTTTTTTAAAGCTGTTTCACGTCAAAACGCTTACACGAAAATGCCTAAAAGTTGCTATTAAAATGCATCGTTATTACATTGCAGAGGATAACAATACGAGGGTTCTGTTCGAGCGAGTGTTATCTTCTGGTAGTTTAGAACCGGAAAAATCAGTGTAAGTTCATAACATCGGAATTCTTTTTTCGGCCTACCCTACCATAAGCCTTATTTGCGGCTAACGAACGTTTATTGTCACGAAATTCTATTTTTTACAGTGACATATGGAATCGGTTTCTGGAATTCGAATCCAACATCGGAGATCTAGCCAGCATCGTGAAGGTTGAGAAGAGACGAAGTGCGGTATTAGAAAAGGTTATTGTTACAGTCCGTTATTTTATGAGAAACGAGAAACTATTTAATTACTCTCAATACGATCATTGTTCTCCTTTCGTCCGTTAGATCAAGGAATTCGAAGGCAAAGAAACCGCCCAATTGGTAGACAGATACAAATTCTTGGATCTTTACCCGTGCACACCTATGGAATTAAGATCGATCGGATATATGGAAGTGTCTAATGTTGCCAGAAATTCCATAGGCACTTTGCCCCGCGTACCAGACCCAGAAGAAGCGATCGCATCTCTACCAAGGCCCGATTTGTCGCAAATGATCCCGTATAAACCGAAGGTGAACGCCTTGCCTGGTGAACATCCGGTATCGGGTATGTATTCGCATATACAACTTCGTTTCATTCGACAAATATTATCGGCAAACTGTACATTATTGTGTTTATTATTATTATTATTATTGTTGTTATAGGCGGTTCGTTTCCATTGCCACCGGCTGCGGCTCAATTATGCACTATATTGCCGCCACCCGGTTGTTTCAGAGGTCCTTTTGTCGCTGTCGATTTACTCATGGATGTTTTCAGTAGAATCCAATTGCCCGACCACGGTAATTAAATAATATATATAATATAAAATTCAATATAATATAATATAATATGTAGCAATATAAAATATATGTAATTTCTTTTTTGGAGAACATACAAGATTGAAATTATTCACAGCTCCGTTGCCAGTGGCGGACAACGGTTGCGACACGAAGCTGTTCGACCTTGCAAAATCTGTGCATTGGATCGTCGACGAGAGCAACGACGGCGCAAGCGGCGGACAGAAGCGTAGACGCACGCGTTTAGGTGGCGACGACAGCGAGGAGGAGGATCTGCCGCCTCCGCCAGCGAACGACATTTACCGCCAAAGACAGCAGAAACGAGTAAAATGAACGAGAAAGAAGACGAACAAATGGTAAACAAGTGTCGAATGATCATGAACATTATGTGTGTGGCGATATCTGATATCGGTGTGAATGTATTTTTACGTGTTACGTTACGTTCCTCGCGTAAACGATGCCGCCGACCGTTCGAAGAAACGAAGTTATTAATACTGAGGCATATAATAATGTACGATTGTTAAATCCATCATGTGACATTGTGCACGATACTTTCGAGTACTATGTACTCAGAAATCGCGTCATTGCATATTGGTTTCATTCTTCTTCGCACATACATTCGATTGTTTATACACGGACGTGTGATGTTTCGTCGGATAAAATCGAGAGAACAGATCAATCGACGTAATCGAGTATACGCGTGTCACACGATCACATCGTGTGAAATAAGAATGTAAGATTCATTCATATTAAATATGACAAAATTTTATTAAGTGATATACAAGATGATCATTTTCTAGGGACCCGTAGTGTGCAGGTAAAACAGGTGAAGCTGAACTAATTTGCATTTTGTTATGTACTATTTTACAAAATTTGTAAACACCGAGCATCAATTATATTATATCTGCGTTTCTCACTCAACAATGTCAATGCAATGTAACATAAGTATTATTGAATGAGGAATTAATTCATCATGAGCTATCGAGCGCATGGAGAGCGGTAGGTCGGACTCGGTTAAAGAAAAATAGCTTCTGGAGATTTTTTAACAACAATGAGTATTAATTGATTTCTAGAAGCGGAATAACGCAGTAAACGGTGACATTTCGAAGCTGCACGCCGAAGAAAAACAAGCCTCTCGCTGTCAGTTGATAACCATCGTTGCTACGAGATTTTCAGAGATGAGCCATTTTTCTTTATACAGAGTCCGACCTACCACTTTCCGTATGTTTATTAGGTCATACGAATCAATTAATTCCTCACTAACTATTTTGCGAATTTTGGAAAATAGCACATGACTTTCCTGTACAATTTCAACTGTTCTACCTGCCTACCACGGATACCAAGAAATGTATCCGACGTCCTGTATATTATTTGTTAAATAAACTGTAGCAATATATTTGCGATGTCGAGAGGGAGGGAGGAAGATACTGCTCATAATTCGTATGATAAAGAAAAACATATAATCCATAATTTTTGACCGATAAATCTACAAGTTCCGGTTTTACGTGGTAGAAATCGACGTTGTCGAGAGATTACGATGCATTTCCACAAATTGCTTCGGGGAGAGAAACGATCGATGCGCCCGGTGGATGAGCCATAAGCTAGCGTAAGAGTGATCGTTCAGGGAAGGATACCGTCAGATGAATACACAGCGACGTTTCCTGTATTTCCCGTTCACAATCTCGATTTACAATCTTATTCAATTTGTTGATTTTGTTATTAGCGATTGTCGAAATTGGATCAACCATTTTCGATTCGTATCTTTTATCTCAGTATCCATTTAAATGCATGTAACTTATCTTACAGGACCAATAAACGATCAATGTGATATGGAATTATTCCGTTTCAGAGTACGATTATCCTCCTCCGTCACATACTCGTCGTCTCCGATGTGACAATTTGAACAAATTTGCGCGTAAAACGCACAGAGCTACGAAAGGGTATTTGATGAGTCAGTGACGTTGAAATTAAAGAATTTTTTTTTTCAAACTGCGACTTACTTTTCAACATAGTTTCCATATATTCCAGATATTCCAGCTTCTTTAAGCCTTCCAAAAAATATGATTTCTCGAACTCCGCAAAATAGGCGTTTGTTGTCAGCGATTATCTCCTCGTTCGATGCGAATTTTTTCCCAGCGAGCCGTCTCTTCATGTTCGGAAATTCGACTAATTTGGTCGTCGACACACGAAATTCACTTTTTTCCGTTGCAACAAAACAACGCAAATTTATTAGCTTTCGAACGCTGTTAAAAATTTACTATTTGACGGATCTACCTGAAACCTTTGTGTGTATGCCGGCAAAGAATGGCAAATGTCACAAATAATATCAAATAATGCGATCTAAGCGTATCTTATTAAAGTCAAAACTGACTTATCAAACATCCTATATGTAGAAATATTAATTATCCCTCGATTTCTGAGACGGAATGCCTACGTAGAGATAAAAAAGAATACGATAGGATATTTTCTCGTGTCGCTAGTCAACTTCGTCGCTCTCGGAATGTAGCTCGGAGAAGCTCACTCCGGTACACTCGGTTAACAGATTCAAGGTATTAACGCTTCAATGAAGTAAATAGTTCGTCATCAGCGCTTCTCGCGGCCAAGGTAGACTTTGTTAGTAGGTACAACTTTACGATAAGGGTGCAATTAAACTTTGATCACTATTCCTAGTTCGAGTGGCTGGTAATGGCCCCTTTGGGTTAACGGTAAATTGGGCTGCGGGCTTCGAAAATAGTTGGCCGCTGTTAGAGCTGCACCGAAAACTTGATAAACGACCGAAATCTGCGCGAAACCGCGCGCCGGTTTGTCAGCCGTTTCCACAAATCGCCCCGGCTTCGAAAAAAGGAATGGAAAGAGGGAAAAAGTCGCTCCGCCGCTGGGCGAGCAAGAAGTTGGGCGCGAACGCGGGCTCCGAGGGGAGGAAGAGCGCGGGATACGGTGAATTAAAATTTACACGGAAAAAAAGAAGTAACTCCCTCTCACAGTTAAAAACTGTGACTTCCATGGCTGAAAACTAGTCATCCATATGATAACAACTGAAATCCAGTTAGCAGACCTGGTTTTTAGCTACTGGGGAATTAATTCTTACGACTATAGTCGTACACACGGAAAAAAGAATTAATTTTCACAGCTAAAAACTAAATTTCAGTTATATGTAAAGATGAAAATAACCCAAACTGACGGTAATTTTACGTCTCTATACAGTAAAAATTAAAATGTCAATTTTAACATTTTTCGTATGTTCCAGAAAGTCCACTCTGAATTTTGTGTTGAAATAAATTTCCGTCGTGCGTTACTTTTTAACACATTGAAAACGTTAATTACTCGACACAAACACGTTTGGTGCCACATTTACATATAATTACCGAATCGACGCAAATTTTGCACATGAAAACATAACATGAAAATAATAACATACAAACTATGTGTTGATCCGACATCGAGACATCCATCGAAAGCCGGTAACGCCCGAAAGTTTCAACGAGTTGGGCGACATTTACCGTGCAATTACACGAATAGCTAGTTTTCAGCCGTGTGGACCAAATATCTCCGTTCTGGCGAGGCTTGTTCGCCACCGCCGTCGGTGAGAGACACGCGACCGTTCCGTGAAGACTCGCGAGAAGGACCCGTCTGATTTCCTGCGGAGCGTTTAACAACCGCTCCGTTGGGCGAACGGAGACTCGTGGCCGGCGCGTTAAACTCGCGGCTAATTGCGCGTAGTACACCGGGCCGCTTTATCGTCTTAATTACCGCTGAATGAAGCGCACGTGATGAGCACGGGGGTACCCCGAACTCTATTACGCGCGCATAAATCCTCGGGCGTTTGACGCGCGACTACGGCATACTTGCGCGTCCATCTATCTTAGGACGGGATACCGGCTCGCGCGCCCGCTTGTACTCTTCCTCACCCCGCGCCATCGAGATCCACCCTGATGAGAGAGCGTAACTCGCCTCCCCTCCCGCGGGAAATCGATGTCGCAGTCCTGTCGGTGTAACTAATTACGCCGGCTCGTTCATCATATTTCGGTGAGCGCTACGAGATAACGCGCATAAGACGGGGATTTCCGTTGTCGCGCGCGTCCCGGTGTACAACGGATTCGATTCAGCGCGATCCGTCGCCAAATTGTTCAGCTCGGCGACCGGAAGGCCGCTCGAGCGGCTCCCGAAGGTCCGAAGGCACGGTAATCGGCGACGTTTGTTTTCACGCATTGCGTCGTTCGTTAAATTAGCGCCCCGAACGGAGGTAATTCATAGCGACTATTCCAGAGCCTTAAATTGAATTAACATTAGAAACTCGTATTATTTATAGAATGACGTAATCCACATCGCTTATTGATTATTGCTTTCGATATTCAGTCGCCTGAGATACTTCTTACAATAGCGCGATATTATCCTGCCAGACTCCACGTCTGGAACAGTTTCACGTGCAAAGATAGAAACAATTTTACCCTTCGCGCCTTTCGACCGCTGTCGCTTTTGTCAAAGAGATCGCTTAGAATTGGCGGCAAACGGATTTCGCTCGAGCAGACGTCTAATTTGAGTGAATCACGCGGATTAATTTAGCGTTGAAAAGCATCCGACGAATTACAAGTAGCAGCTTTCCATCGGGTCTCTCCCGCTATCGATTCCAAATTCGTCCCGAGGAATCCGTTAATGTGCCAGTGACGGTGTAATTGCACGTAACACGTACACGAAAGTCATCCTCTGTGTGTGCCACGCGTTGATATGTGACGAGGTTAATCGATCGCGTTTCGTCGCAACGGCGGAAGAAATTGGCCGTTTTATCGGGCGGTTTTTACACGACGCTCGTTCGCCCTCTCCGAGCTGGTGCGCGTCCGCTCGTAGCCACCTGGAAACCCAGGTGGATCCAGGTGTTCTTGCGTCGATTCAATAATGCCGTATCGGTGCAGTACTTAAACACCTATCCCGTCGCGTCCCCACGCGCGCGCCAGAAAGGCTCTCCTCCGCTGCTGCAGCTGCAGAGAGAGGATCTCGCGAATCTCGATAAATGAATTACGAAAGATTAGCACGTTGAACTGAATCGTCGAAGCTGTTGAGCAAAACGCGATTACCACGGCGCGGAAACGATCGCGACGAAAGCGATCGCGATAATTAACGCTCTCGCTTCATTATTATTATTCCAACGATTGTTCCGACGTACGATCGAGCTACAAAAATAATATATCACCAGGACGTTACACGAATTGGATAACGAAACTGATCTCGATTTTCCGTGTACACATCCCCGGTCTATAATAAGTATCTTAAACATTAAGGAATTGACCAATCACAATTAATTATTCTCTTCGCATTCGACTGTGATTGGTCACTTTCTTAAGACTCAAAGCTTAAAGCACCGGGACTTATATACTTCGAAGATGAAAGCAGCGTGCCGTCGATGATTTTTCTCCGTTCTCACCACACCGACGGGAGAATTAGGATCTATCTCCACCATTACGTACCATTACGTACAATCGGCTCTCGCTCTCTCTCTCCCTCTCTCTTTCTCTCTACCTCGATCTACTCGGTTTAAACTATCGGAACGTATATCGTGCCGCGACTTCCCGCGACGTTAACGAAGATTTTACAAACTGACGCCGCCATTAATTCCGCAAGCGCGAAAATTTAGGGTGACGTTGGCCCCTACCCACCCGGGACGCAACTTGGGGCGGTCTTTGGAACTTTGCTTCTATCTCGGAGGAAGACAAATGACAAGAGCCGAAAGCAGGCTGCCCCGGCAGCTCGTATTCGGCCTTTCATAGAACGCTAACGCATAACTCTCGTACTCGGGGAAGGAGAGTGCGCCCGGGACCGCTCCGAGATAGCTCGTGAGAGTAATTTCTTCCTCGCATCGGTAACGACAAGACTAACAACGATCGCGATCGTCTTCGTCTCGTCGAACTTCGGAATTCCCCCGGCCCGGGGGAAGGCGGAAAGGCACTCTCCGATAGGTCGATCGCGAGCTGCGAACGCAACATTCATTCTTCCGCGAACAACTTGAACCCGACGATCGCCGGAAGAAATTTTCAATGATCAACGACGCTTGTTTTCATCGCGTAATGTAATTACTATCGAGTTTTTGCCTTACGACATGTATACGCGAAACGATAGTTTATTTCTACGTCATCTTCCGCACGATGTATCGATGTAACGACGTAACAATTTGCCTATCACTCAGTTGTATGTACATACGCCTAGCCATTCCCCAGATCGAGAGAGACTACTAGAAACGGTTACTGAACGGTCGGAAATGTCCCGAAAATCGTGCGTTACGTGAACATCCTGTATATCCCGAAATTTTTTAGGTTTTAAAGAATATGTTAGATTAAGGGTAATAAAATATATAAAGATGTATAATAAATGTACAAATTAATATTATTTCAGTGCTTTTATTTTATTTTCTGATAATTTCTTGTACGTCGATTTTTGGACTTAATTTCTATAAACCTTAATCCTGAAACACCTTTAAAAGGTATTTGCAGGAAAATATGTCATCATTTTCACAAAGCCGTCGTATATTTTGGTAAAGAAGTGTTGCTGCTAGTTCGCATCCGTGCGCACAAATTTTCGCTCTTCAACGAGCCTTATTCAGAGCCCAGGAACAAAATGGCATGTCAATTTTAATACCTCGGCCTCTGTTTTTCCACCACCGGTGACCACTTCGGGAACGCCGACTGCACACGAAACAATAAAAGCTGCCGCGTTTACGCGCAATCTCGCGAAGTTTAGAGCGCCTCATCTCGCGCGCGCGCGCGCCTATGTGTGAGCGCGGTAGAGCGCGTAAACCGCGCTCTCTAAAGCGCGTTCTAAAGCGCCGCCTAAAATGAATTTTACCTCGTAAATAGAGCGCTTTGGAGTTTTAATTGAACACGCCGCCGGTTTATCGTCATCCCCCACAGCTCGTATCGCCGGCAATTTATTGTATTACTCGTATTACCGGGACACCAGCTCGCGCGCGCGCGCGCAGGGACAGATCTATGAGAGGGCGATAGTGCGCGGCTGTATTGGCGGAGTGATTCAATAGCACTCGTCATCCGGAGGCGGCATCGTTATCCTCACAATGGCTATCTGAGCCGCCGCTCGTCCCCGCGATAATGGCATTTTGTAAAATGAACGGATTGCTGCGGGATGCCGAGCACGTCCCTCTGCTTACGACGAGCCTTCAGATGATCGTCGTCGTCGTAGTTGACGGCAGCTCGAGTTAGAAAAATTCTCGAGGCCGAGGAGGAACGCCGCCGAGATATACATCCGATACCCGTGCGCTCGGAGAGAAAGAAAGACAGACAGAGAGAAAGAGAGGAAGCGAGAACGAGAGAACGAAAGAGAGAGGGAGAGAGGGAAAGAGAGAGAGAGAGCTCGGCATTGTCTCAGCCCTTCCTCGCAGAGTTCCACTTTATTCCCTCGGTATGCATTATCGACGTAATAAACTTCCAGCGGATATTTATGCGAGATTGCCACGTTATCCTACGTGAGGGATGCTCATTCGCGCGGGAAAATTGCACCCCGGGACGACGACGGCTAATGTATTAACACGCGAAAGGCAGAAGGAAATGACCGGCGGATGGGCGGCGGCGGCGGTGCGACTTGCTTTATGGAATAATAACGGCGCATTGAAGAGATGATGATATTAGTCGCAGTCGCAGGATTTACGGGGGCGCAATTGGACGACGGCGGTGTAACGCGTAGCGTTTGCGCGACGGAGGGCTTAACGAAGAAAAAACAGCGCTCTTTTCGCTCCTCGCGCTTTCGCGTCTTCTTCTTCTTTCTTCCTCCACCGTTCTCCCGACGAGCCTCTTGGCTGATTTTAAGGAGTTATAATGCCGATATCTCTTTGTTACACCTAGCCGCGCCCGGACGATCCTGATACGGCTAACTGGACGACCGTCTATTTGTCTTTATAAACTTCTACTTACACACACACACACACACATCGTCTTGAACGACGCGCGATTTAACGCCGCGCTTTTCCGAGCCACGCGCGATTCTTCCGCCAAGTTGATTTTTCCCGCCTTTCCGGTCGAATTTTTAATTACCACCGGCAACGTAAATCCTTTCTCGTCGCGTTATATTCACGAAATGGCGAAAGCGAGGGAACGTACGAGTGAGTGAAGCATTGTGAGATCTCTGTGTTTTTCTTCTAACACGCAGAACGTATTTTCTTTTGGAGTACAACATCAATTCATGCTTTCATTTACTTATATATTATAATTTCCTCCCGACCTTGACCCTTGATAACGCGATCGGCGGGTTACTTGCGCCCGGCGTGGAGGAAAGTCCGATGAAGGTTTCACTTATTCGTCACGGACTGACATGATGAACGATAACGCGAAAGCGGAGCGACAGACGTGCCCATGCATGCGTGCGTGCGTGCGTGCGTGGCAAGTCGCGCAAATGCACGCGCGCGATGATTCGTACAGTGCGCGTCGGGAAACAATAGTGTTAATTACACAGACCTCGTCTAATTCTAATTAGGCCGATACCTGTGCCGTTAATATTAATTACCCGCCGTAATTGCGCATATTCCGTTAAATTACTGACGCAGCCTCTGCACGCGAGCGGAGCGATGACGCGTCTCCGCCAGGCGCGCGCGCTCATTTGTAGTCGCGCGCAGTGTAATATTTACGCACCGAATTCGCAACGTCGCGCCCGCGGATCCCCCCCCCCTCCCGCGCGATCCTCGGCGCGCCCCGACGTCGCGGGGACGACGTACGGCACGTCGTCGAAATTACGATCGGGTACGCGCGACGCCCGGATGTTATGTACGGGTCCGGGCTTCATTTGTTCGAGGCACCTATCGAGCTACCCCCTCCCCCCAGCGCGACCGGCTCTCTCTCTCTCTCTCTCGGCTTCGGGCGAGAGCGGAGAGATGGATAGACAGGAGAGAAAACGGGGCCTCTCTCGCGAGAGGCAGCGCGTTGGCCGCCGGGGTTCGGGCTTTACATCGCCTGCAGCAAGCTTGCGTTATGCGGAATGATAATAGCATGCTTACGCGTAACTTACGCGCATGGTTATGCATCGCGTCCGCCGCGGCCCAATGCATGGGTAATAGCGCAAAAATCCAGCGCGCAACTGCCGCCATTCCGGAGGGTTGCTGGTCGTTTTATTCGGGACGATAACGACGGTCAACGCGAAAATTGTATCCGGGTTTCCGGGTATCGTATAAAAAATCGCCGATACCAGTCTATTTTCGGACGTTGATCGGAAATATAATGAAGTCGAAGCTTCGCTCTCGACAGACTTTTGAAAACTTGAATTATTAACTCGTCGAATAACTTCGAGAGAGAGAGGTTTTGTTAAATCTATTTTAGTGAGGAGGAGGGAGGATAGGAAAAATTAAAATTGAAAAAGGACATAATTCATGATATGATATTTGTGGACCGGTGTAACAGAATGAGCTGCGATTCGTTTGAAGTTAGAAAAAAAAACGGTAGAAATAAAGAGGACGATTAGGTGTCGATTTATCTCTGGCGAGGTGAGAAAACGTGAGCACCGACGGCACGGTTATCGGCTAACTTCAGCTAACGACTTGACCGACTCTGGCTGTGCGCTCTCTTGATGTATTAAATTGTGATGGTACACCTCGATACTTTTACATGAAACTAAACCGATCTTGCCATATCCGATTTTCTTCTCTCTCTCTCTTTCTCTCTCTCTCTCTCTCTCTCTGTCTCTCTCTTTCTTACTTCCTCACTCAGACCACTTATACTTGAAAAGCAATGTAAACCCGGCTTTGAAGCGTTATGAATTTAAATTAGGTATCAATATAAACTTATGTAACAAGATCTGCGAAAACGGGCTCGCGTGATTTCAGCGGGATTTGTGAAAATGTCGCTCGCGTCGCTTCTGGATCGAAGATTCTGTCTCACGACTGATTTAGCTAATATCGTCGTACAGTACCGTCGAATTTGAAATTCGACGAAATCTGGTCTTCGTCTAAAGGTAGACGAAGTAATAATAAACGAGAAGATCATTTGGTTACGTACACGATCCAGACGATGGGATATTTCCATCCTTTGCTATTGCACACTCGACGGATATTCCACGAGGGTAGAAAAATCCTAATGACCGCACACGGCAGTTTCGGATTCGGAATGAATGGCTCAATCTACGACGATTTTGCTACGGCCCGCTGGCAAATCCATTTCACGGCTTGCGAATAATATGTATATATAGACGCCGGATTTGTCGTTTTACTTCAGCGGGTGCCCGAAAGGGTGCCGAAGGGTGTACTTCGGCGTGAAACATCAGGACTAATGAATGAAAATAAGGATCCCGTTCGCGAGGAATTAAGCGCTAAAAATGCAAATACACCCGCCAATTTTATCCTCCGTTTCACTCCAAGCGGACTCTGATTAACCGAAACGCGGGGCCTCGAGTTGTAAGAGATTCGAGAAATACCGAGTTTCAAGAATTCGAGCGGTGGAGAAGTGTGTAGTCTGCATAACAGTCGGGGAAAAACAGCAGACTCGTTTTTAGAGTCTAGAAATGTCAAAATGATTTCCCTCCGCCAATTTTTCATCGTCGGACAAACGCCGGCTGTAAATTGGACGCACTGCGTGAACATAATTACACGATTGCACGATAGTACGTCGGACGGTGAATTACATCGCGACGAGGTGTGTCCCTAATTTCTTTTTTTCTCCCCCCGAGGATCAGCCATGCCGAGTCGAGTGACCTCGGTTTTTGATACACGTGGACAAAAATAAGGTTAAGAGCCCCATTTCCGTCGTTTTATCCGCGGGATCACCGGCGGAACGTCGAACTCCGCCATTGAAGGCCGGAATCAGCGCCGCGATTGCAACCGATGCATCCACTTGACCGACGTCCGGCCGTCGACGTCGACGATCATCGATAGCTCGAGTAGCTCCGCGCCCGGCTGGCATACGCTCTCGTGCATACGTGTGCGTACGTACATGCGCGATAATCCATATGTAATGCGCGTCGTACACAGACACGTACACGCGCGCGTGCTCGCCCGCGCGCATCTGAGCGCACGGCCGAGAGACGTCGGCGGACGTCGCAGCCGCTTCGTGCCGCGGCGTTTTTCCTCGCGCGATCCCAATTTCGCGGGGATATCGATCGCTGCATAAGAGGACCCTTAAGGAATTCCAATTTGCGCCGCGACAGAGCTCGCAGAGTCGTATCGCGATGCCGGTCACGCGTCCGCGGAAATTCTCAACTGTCGTGGGACACGGTCAGCCTGGAATTTGATACGCCGCGGCAAATTGCGGCTCAATTGTCTCGTCGTTGCATTCGAGAGTCCCCGCTGATTGACCTCCCCCCCCCCCCCC
>NW_014556140.1:980887-1156402 GCF_001313825.1 Dinoponera quadriceps
CCCCCCCCTCCCGTACTCGCGCGTTACTTCATCTACGAAGCGAGATCAAAAATTTTGTCGCGAGATCCTTTCTTCTTCGTCCCATGCGTCTTGCCAACTTGGAAACGCTCTATCTACCGGCCTATTTCGAAAGAGAGAGAGAGAGAGAGAGAGAGAGAGAGAATTTGCGTGTGAAAATATTTCAAGATCTAAGTTTAGCGAGTTGTTGGTATTATTTACGGGAGGAAATTTCGTTCCTCTCGATAAATCTTTAAAGAGACCTGAAAATTCGGAGAGAAAATAAGGAATAAATGTGGGGAACACACACATATATATATATGAGTATTAGAGCTGTAATTACTTCATGAGATGGCCGTTGAGTGCTGAATAAAAAGTTTCTCATTTCGTTTATTTCCCCTTATTTTTACTCGCGCTTTACCGATATTACCTTTCACGTCTCCCGATTGGACATCTATGAAAATAAACTTTGGGTTACGTCAATTATGCCCGCCAACTTTTATTATCACCAGTGAAGAGCGCGCCGTATCCTTTCTCATCCTTTTATTTGGAACATCACAAACGCGCGCTATTAACTATTTAGCCTCTACGCGTCCAACTTTTAAAATTAACCTCAAGAATATTTAGCATTGATTTCTAAGTATGGAATCGATTTAAAATCATCTTTTGATTTTGATAGTCATTAAAGAAATCCTCTTGTATAATTATTAATTTATATTTATGTATGTTTATGCCCGCACGTCGCATTGTCACCGCTAAAGTGGAAATGACGTTGGCGTATCACAATCAACCTGCTCGCCGCTCCGGAATTCGGGTTTATTGATCTCTTCGAGATGTCGGCGCGTCATTCGATTGGACGTCGCCCGATTGAAAAGGCGTCACGGCAAGTTAGTGTGCACATGACAGCCGCATCAATGTAATCTTCGCGATAGAGCCGAGCGCGCGAGCCGACGAATTCCAAAAGACACCTCGCACACGTTCCTACGCGCGGAAGCGGGATTCGGCGGGTTATTCACGGTCGGGTGGAAAGCCACGGTTGAATTGCGTAACAATATTACCAAATTGCGCGTCGACAGGATCAACACAGCGAAGAATAAGTCCATTCTTTGCCGGAGGCGAGTGAAGCATTGAAATTTAATGGAGGGAGGAGGGCGGCTCGATGCGCATCCGGTTTTCATATTTTAATCCGAAATGAGGCAACATATCGGATATGTACTTTTCGCAAAATCGGCGCGTGTTACAATAACGTTGAATAAATGCGCCACCTCCATTACAATAACTTTGAATAAGCGTTCAAGTTTTCATCGTCCGCCGGAGAAATATCAGGAAGATCGCCGAATATCGTCGGCGTGATTTCGTCGAGCGATCGGATTTTGAAAGCGGAACAACGCGACGTCGACATTTCTCCTTACGTCTTCCCTCTACGCGGAGAATTCTTCGCAGAGATACGAACATTCGTAAACTGAAAAAGTACCACAGCAGTCCGAATCGACTAAAATATACCGATAATGTCGAATAAATTTTAAGAATGTATTGGGAAATTTAGAGAGCGAAGAGCAAAACCGTCTGCAGGGGTAATTTTTTTTTTTAAGTATGGCGCTTTTTTAATGACTTTGAAAGGCGCGCGAAAATAATTCCCACGATCAATACATTTTTCCTGTATAGTATGCATTACTTTAATGCTAATGAAAATTTGAAAGTTAATGAAATTATATGTAAATATCAATTTCAGTAATGGAAAATAATTTTAGTTGGTATTACAAAGTTAGTGAAGCCAATTTTGACTATCTGGTTACCCGAATCTCTCAGTAACTGAATATACGGCTAATTTCGGATGTTATTATTATCTGTTGTCGTCAGAAATATCAATAATTTGTAACGTCTAAAATTAACCGTTAGAAATTAGCGTATACTCGGCTACCGAAAGTTTCGGGAATCCTGGGTAGTCGAAATTGGCAGTACTATTACAAAGCTGCAAAAATTATTAGAATTCACAATTGACTTGCAAAGATTTATTTATTATTATAAATCTATTTGTGTTACGGTTCTTTTTTGCAAGTTATGGTGAGCGATGTAACGCGATAAAAGTGTCCATGAACGCTTGATTGCTGCCCAGAAACGCAACGAATATCCTGTCTCTCTGCCATGTAAACATTGTCTATGACAATGTTTACATGTCAACGCTAATTCGATTTAGTAACAATCGTGGCCATAACTCTTTCAAATTCGTGTCCGTTTACACAAAGCAATTTTAACTAATCTCCACAAAAGAATTCATTTTTATTACGAGTGGATAAAATCGTCTGACTGTAACGAGGAACATTACAAGATCAATAAAAAAAAAACAAACAATATAGTTGTTTGAATATTTTAAGATTGGCAATGTAATCGTTACGTAAGACGATTTAATCTTGTAAACAATTCTTCAATCCGGATCTGTAATTCTATATTTCCATCGAAAACAGATGTTGATTAACAACAAGTGATATTATAATACTGTTATATAATACCGTTTATACAACATTTTACATTAGGAGCTATAACTATGGTTGTTACTAAACTGGGTTAGCATTGCTGTGCAAACATAATTGTAGACGTATATAGACAGTAGTATTATACGTTACGCATACACACATACGCACATACACACAATAATTACTGTCCGAAATAACATTTTTCGCCATATCAGCCTTAGAAATAACAAATAATTCTAATTCTGCGACGGCCAAAAAATATATATAGGTATGAGACATTTTCTTGTACATATAATAAATTCGCATACCACGTCAGATTAAAAAATATATATTCAATCAAGCTGCTCGTTTATCGCTGTAATATAAAAATTTCGGCTTCGATAGTTACATAGTTCTAGTCGCGCGATGCAACTTTAGTAAGCCGTACTGTTAGCATAATATATTACTCAACGGAAATTCTCTGCGGGTACTGTGAAAAGAAAACGCGTCGACGAGGAGAGAAGCCGCCTCACCAACTCCAAGCGATACAAATGTAGCGCGAGGTATTTTCAAAGGCGATCCGAAAAATTAGTAGAGCGCCTTCCCGAGCACGTTTCTCGAATTACTAGAACGTTCTTTCAAAGCTAACGATTGATGGCGCAACTATATCGATGTATCGCGCGCGCGAGCTAGGCTCGGTCGCTTTTCCACGCTCGCCGGGAGAATCGCGCGGAGAAATTAAGAGAGCCTTGAAATACACAGTAGTTACCGTCGCGGTCAGCGGAATTGATAGCACGCGGAAGCGCGCTATGATAAATAGTTTCGCCGGTCCGATCGCCGGGCGAAGGAAGCGAAGTCGCGGAAAGGGGAAGCGAGCGAGACGGCGCTATTAATCAGCGGGCGTTTTGTTGTTCTTCCACGAAAGAAGATACCTCTCGCTGCAGCACCACCCCGGTCGCCGCCGCCGGGGAAGAATTAAAGGCGCTTGCCTCGAGAGAATCGGAGGAATCTTTAATTAGTCCTGACGGGCACGTTTCATTCCTTCCTGCTACGTGACAGACCGCGTGAATCACGCGAAAACACAACGCCCGGCCGAGTGTGAGCGAGCGCGATTGCACCCCGAAACGAGGGCAAATAAAATTTACAAGGTACACAGAGAGCGCTTAACCCCCCTTTCTCTCTCTCTCTCTCTCTCCCTCTCGTTATCGCATTGGTTCCTCAAACATTGATCGAGGGGGTGCGTTTTAATTTCGCAATATCGAAGCGCTAGTTACGTTCAATGAGAAATTTACTTCGTACAACCACCCGTTCCCGGCCGAGCAACAATGCTTGGGAGTATTAACTCGAGAGCGCCGCACTCTCGAGGGTTGTAATGGACCCCTAGCAGCCGTATCCGCATGGGAGAAACGAGGGAGTGGGGAGAGGGGGGGAGACGAGCGTATGGCTGAAAATTCGCTGTTTCCAGGAGGGACCGGAATCACAAGTGACGATTGAAATAACTTTTAGGCTGAATTCAATCAATGCGAATGAGTGAATTTACAACGGAGGGATATTTTTACGGGATACAACGCAGTCGGTGGTGTTACCTATGTTGTTTACCCGAGTAGCTTCCAATTTTTGAAGCATTGATGCTTGTTCGTATGCTAATTGTAACGACATTTTATCAGAGAATAACTGACGTAGGAATGGTAAACCGACATACCCACGTTTCTCGGCTGTAAAGTTCTTTAGAAAAATAGTTCATCGTTTTTACTCTTTATATTTGAAACCGTTTTTAAACCGTTCATCTTTATGCTTCACGTTTCTCGCACTTTCAGGCATGCACGGTCCACACAAATTTTTTCGTTAACTTAATGTGAGTGGTGAACATGTTGAAAAGTAACGCGAATATTACGTAAAAAATTAACACAAAATTAATATGTTAATCGACACTAACACTTTAACACTTGCACATGTTGAATATAGACTCAAATTAAATAATTATAAAATTATATATTGAAATAATGTAAACGCAGTATGTTAAGTAAATAGACGAGTATGTTAAAAATTTAACCCAAAAATTTCAATAAGGACCGATTTTAACACAAAATATTTTTCTATTGCGCACGCACATTAATTTTAATTTCACAACTTCGATAGGGTTTTAGAATTTAAAGACAAAATGTGACGATATGGCGGTTTTCTTCTATCCGATCCGTCAATTATCGACGGTATTTTCTTAACTTTCCCGGTGGGGATATCTTCTCTTGTCCGCGATGCGTGCGGGCAGTCAATCGCGTGCGACAACAAAGCCCAACTGCTTAAAAGCGACAATCTGCATCTCAGTATATGCATGAGATTATGAAAAATGAATATATATGAGGTTTATCTGTGAAACAAGAATGGAGCAACAAGAGAATGCACGGCGTATATCCGCGGGTGTGTGTGTGTGTGTGTGTGTAGTTTATGATTCTGCTAGGAGATAGTTCGCTTTATACTTTTAACATGTCCACCGCGTCCGGCTTACGTGGTGTTGTTCTTGAATGACATGATATCAGAGGCCATAAATTACATTGTATACATATTTTAGTAGCGTGCAAAAGAATGAATATAAATGAGTGCGGCGCCGGTGAGCAAACGGATGTAATTATAAAAGGATTATTACGACCCTGGCGGTAAAAATACAAGCCGCTCAATGGGAATCGTCTCGTACCTTCTCATCTACGGGCGCTTTGAGCAATTTGGAATCGATTCCTCCTAAGTGAAAACTTCATTAAGCATTATCCTTTTCGACCGTTCTTTTGAATTAAAATTTCGCCAATGCAAATTCCACGCGAAATTTCCGCAACTCTCTCGTGGCATATATTCAAATAATGAAAGTATTATTCTTTTTCATCCAAATCCAAATGAATGTTTTTTTCTCTTAGCATTTTAATTTGACGTCTAATTAGATTCAATGCTTATTAGCCGGATTATTTAACAATGGACGTCGAAAAAGTCCGCTGCAATTACCGTGAACCTCGAAATATTTTCTAAAAAAATTATATTTTCACCCTTAACTGTTTCTTGATTTAAGATACATTTTTTTCCCGTGTAGAGATTCGAATCGATTCGGATCGGGTGAGATTCGATTCGACTGCAATTCGAATATTTCGCCGTCTCTGAAATATCACGTCTCTGAAAGATCGCTCTCGGATGCACGAAAGATTTTCAGAAATCACAGCGTGATTCCGAAGTTTGCGGGGTCTGCCGATCGCGCTTTACTTTTCCCGCCGAAATCAACACTTCGGTCTCGCGCGCAAACGCGGCACTGTTGATCGCGCTCTTGGGGGAAAATTCGGCAAACTCGGCTCGCCCGTCAAATTTTCAGCGTCCTGCACGGCGGACGCGCGCACGGAGTAAACGCGCGACCAACGCACACATATCTAGCCGAGGAAGATCCTTTGTACCGCAGATGAATGCGAGCGAGACGTAATCTGGGTACAAGTTAGAAGATCGTAACGATCAGCCGTGGATCAAAGAGATGCGCTTTCACGACGTTCGCTCGTGAGCTAAGCCAAACGAGGCCGAGCGAGCGAACGAGCGAGAGAGAGAGAGAGAGAGAGAGAGCTTGCCGTGGACTCTGTAAAGGTTCACCGGGCGAATACGTGACACGCGAAGCTCACCGGGAGATGCGTCGGCGGCGGCGGTGGTGGGTTCTCCATTACGGCCGCGCGCCGTTTTGTATCCGCACGGCAGACGCGCGCTTTTGCCACGGGCTGCGCGCGCGCGGCGCGCAAATGCGGGAGAAGGATGAATTTTCTGGCGCGTTTAAACCTCAAAGGGCCTCCGTCCGTGGATTCCGGCCAAAATGTTTTAATTACTCACGGTACAAAAGCGTAGGAAACGTAAAAAGCGCCGGGCACCGGCGGTTGAAAAATGAAAAGCGACGCGCGGAGCTACGAGCGTCGCGGCGCCGCAGCCGCAACCGCCGCCGCCATCGTTGCAGTATCCTCCACCGCCTCCTCCGTCGGCCGTGCACGCGTAAAACATAGAATTAAATTAGGAGGAAAACAAAAAGAGCACGTCGCGAGACACAATGACGTTACAGCGTTCAGCCTTTTATCCCGTTTAAACGCGCTCGGGATCTCGCGTACTGTCTCCGGCCGTCCGCCGGCAACGTGGGGATTTGAAGGCACAGTTGACTCCTGGATTGTGGGTTTCAGGGTAACCGATAGATAGCCGGGTAGTTCGGTGTTCCTTCCTAAAAATATTTCGGATGAGGCAGTGAGATTATATGTAAGGACGCCAATATCCAAATTCATTTTCTAGTGATTTTTTGGTGCTTTTCTACATATATTTTTGATCAAAAAGTTATATATCGCTGTGAATTGTGTGTTAAACCGGTACGCGGGAAACGTCGCATGTATTATCGCAAAACATGGGCCATGTAAAAATTTATTTATTTAAGTAAAATACAATCCGACGAAGAGGAACTTGTTATTGAAGGTTTTGTAAGTATACGAGAATGGTTTAAGGTTCTCGCACACTCTGGACATACAATATAAAAACGTGCGGCAGCTTTCGAAGCCCCAGGTTTGCCGATTGAAGATGCTAAATCACACGCTGCCAACAGAGGTTTAATGCTGCGCGCTTCAATCAATGCGACGAAAGATCGGATTTACCGGCCGGGCGGGAAGTTAAGCATGCAAAAGAGACAGACGGGGATTTTTCGCGGTTTCGCGTTGCATATAATATGCAGAGATTTCAAGCTTCTTAATTAGCGTTTCTGTATAATGCGTTTCGTTATGGCTGTTTACCCTATGACTACGTTTGACTGACCGGCGTAATTAGTTGCGATAAATTGACGAAAACGTTCGCAAAAGCGTAGCAGCGCAGCGCTGCGAAGAGGGAGAATGCGCGCGCGTTTTCACTTCGGGGCATTCAGACTGGACGGAGACGGGGGAGGGGCGAAGGAGGGAAGATAGATGGAGTTTCCGCTTGTGGGGGGATGCATTAAATAAACTAAGCGGACTACACGTGCGCACGGTCTTGAGTGAATACCTTCCGGCGAATAGAGCGCTAATTAGCGGTAACGAGCAATATAAGTTGTCGAATTATGCAACGGCGGTATTAACACAATTCGAGCCTCGTCCGTCCTCGAAATAGTAATAATACCGTGTGCGATACGCAAACTTCGATCGAGTCGGGGTACCCGAAATAGGTGTATTAGCGAGATAAACTGCGTTACGCCGGATGGTGTTTGGGGAAAACGTATGGATTACACTCGATGTCGATCACGCGGTGCCACGGTCATGTACATTGATATTATTAGCGATGCGTGTAACTGCGACGAGCTGCAAACGGCGATGCTGGTAACATGACGCGCGATTGAATTGCGATTATTTTCAAGATCTACGATCGATACACAAAAATGTGAAAAACGCAGAAAAGTACGAAAAGAATTCAACGTCGCGATCATTTCTCTCGTAGCGCACATTCGCGTGCATCTACTGGAAGGGGGGAATACGATATATTCACGAGCACGTGTCTAACACTATTTTTCTATTTTGAAACGGAAGAACATTACACTCACACACACGTATATTCACACACGCAATCGACTCACCAGCGAAACGAACTGTGACATTCATACGAGGAGCCAAGAGCGACTTAACAAAGAAAAAAAGACGTTGCGGGAAGAATGCATCTTGCGAATAAAAAGCCGTTCCGCAAGGAACTAAATGATAAAATAGCCGACGGAGAAGGAGGAAGAGAGAAATTTCCTTCCCGCCGAGGTGCGCGCGCTCGGAAGGGGCGTCGAACGTTCTTCAAACATCGCCGAGTCTCCGGCACTTTGCGCCTGCCGGACGACGAGGAAGAAAAAGATGGGAAAGAAATACAAGCACGGCGCGTAAAAAGCGGGGAATTTTACCGCGAGGCACCCCGACAACGGAATAGCTAATTTTCCGCGAAACAGCGGTAACGCGTTTCGGGGTGGTTTCCGAGCGCGACGCGTAACAGCCGCGCGTACACCTGCACGTACACCTACACGTGGTGCAACACCTCCCTCCACCTCACACTCGCCCCGGGCCCGGTGTGCACCGCTGTGAGACTTGACTTATTCCATTACGGCGCGCAAACCTCTCCGGGATCGTCTAATCCCGTCCCTTATTTGCCGGGCCATAAACACGCGAAAGAAATCCTTCCGGCTCGTAAACGAGAAACTCAGCTGAGGCCCGCCAAATTGGCCGAACACGACGCGCGCGTGACCCCGTATAAACCGACCTGTACGACGATCATTCGTCGAGCCGCGCGTGCACTGCTCGCGATCGGGCGTTTTTACGATCCAAATCGATTCTTCGAATTTCGACGCCCGGGGCGCCGAGTGTTGTTTCCCGATGAAATTTCTCGTACGCGATGCCTGATGCAGCGCGATCGGCCCGCTCTTTCGACGGTGCCAACGTCAAAGTGCCAGTCTTGCTGAGTATCGACGAGTTACCGCAACGTTCGTTTAAGGGAGTAATTTTACTCCACACTGAGGAGAAAAATAGATAAAATAGATCAAAAAAGGATGAATTCGAATTTCCTGAAGTTTTAGATTGGAATTACCTTCTCAAGTGTTAATTTACAATGTCGACCTGCGGAACCGCTGGTATGCTGTCAATTTCATCCGTCATTCATTGCTGAATATCATTAACGATCACTTGTCTAATTTCGAATTAAAAATATCGTCTGCCGCTTAACAGACACGCGGATATCTACAGTCGAGTTAAAATGTCACTCGACTTTGTGTGTACTTCAATGTTAACGTCAATGATCACGAATAAAGCCGTATTTGCCGCGTTAAAAATACGATAGGACGATGAGACATCGTAAAATGACAACAGCAACATATCGCAGATCGGCGATTAATTTCCCGCGTGTATCGCTATATCGGGACGAGACGGAACGATATCGGATCGCGCGGAAACGCAAAAGAACGGGGGAATATAACTCGTGCGAGCGAATCTTCAGCTTTTCGTGCCAGATGGCTGACGCTCGACTTTTGCGGTTCTAAGTTTCCACTTGAGATCGATACGATTCGCCGACTAACGTCAAATTTCCTTTCCGTTTTGGCTCGGTAACCACGCTGCGCCGTCGCGACCCGTTGGAAACCGTCGACTCGGCTCTGTGCTGCGTGTTTGCCAGAGATCTTAAAATCTCCGCCAAAATCCGCGCAATGTTTTCCTAGAACGCTCCTGCGAAATCAGCCCGCGTCACAATGGCGGATTATCCTTGGAAAATGTACGCGCTGATGAATGAGTTTGGAACTCGGTACAAAAAACGACACTCGGCGCGACGTATTTTCTGAATCGTATCAATATTTTAGAGGCAGAAAGAGAGAGAGAGAGAGAGAGAGAGAAAAAGAGATTAAAGAGATTATTATTATTCTTATAAATAAGTGCACGAAAAAGTCAATGAAATTATGATATACATTGTATGGTCAAATATACCGTCAAGTTGATTAATTGAAGACTCAGAGAGAGGAATGGAATGTTATATTGCAAAATTATATTTAGTAGACTAGGGCGGACATCAATAATTCAGCGTACAAAGCGAAAGGAACGCTAAATATTCGATCAAATAAAAGCAAAATCTGCGAGGGAGTGGAGCGTCTCGGCATCGCGATAGAAAATCGATCAGTCCCGTCGCAAATCGTCGCGCTCCATCTACCTCTCTTTCTCTCTCTCTCTCTCTCTCGGCTTGATCCGCGTGATCTCTCTGCAATTAAACGTTCACACGTTCGAGGCACACGTTATCGATGACGTTACCGGAACTGTTTAGCCAGCGTTCAATTAACTCCCCGGGCGCCGGAATTATTTGTAAGATTCCCGAGCTTGCCCGCCATCCTTATCGCCGGACGGCTCTTACTCAGCTTCCATCATCCCTCTGTCTCGGGACTGGATACGGGATACGGCGGGGGATAAAGTGGAAACGTGCCTTCCCGCGCGCGATCGTTGTTCTCTCAAACAAGACGTACCACGTACGTACGTCCGAGGTGTCTCGGTCCGAGGAATAGAAACGTCAGAAAATTTCTGAAATATAGCGCCGTGAAATCTGTTGTCTCTCCGACACGACCGTGTGTTTATTTCCTCTCTCTCCCTCTCTCTCTCTCCTTTCCCTCTCTTTCTACGGTTTTTTTTATTTTCTTTGTTTTCCGCGCGCATAGTAAATTAAGTCGATACAGTCGGATAAATTGATACGTTCGCTACATTCTTCTCGTTGTCACCCCGAGAACGTTCCCCAGCCGTTCCCGATACTTCGATTTGCAATATGTTACTGATGTCTTATTCCCTCGACTTCCCTCTCAAGATTTTACTTTATATATATATATATATTTTTTTTTTTATCGCAGAGAGTGTCATATTTCACATATGAAATGAGAGAGATCGTACTTCTTGTCTTAGTATTTTTTTTTTAGAAAGTTAAGAATCTCCACACCGAAGTAATTAGACCCTCGAACGCAGACGCAAGAAACGTTTTTTTCGTTTTCGAGATATATTTTACGCAGAACGCTCAGTACTTCCTTCTTTCTCTCTATTTCCTTTCTCTCTCTCTCTCTCTCTCTCTCCCTCTCTTCTTTCTTTCTTTTAATACAATCCCTCAAGGAGTTCGAAAGTTCCTTGAAAGAGGAGGAGGAGCTCGGCGTGCGGAACGGAAATAAAAATCGCACCAAGTGTACGCGTGCGTATGTGTTTGTAAATATTATTTGCCTCCTTTTAATTAACATGAAAAGCGCAACGGAGAGGGTGCTCGCCAAGCGAGCATTCCCTGGGGAGGTCCGTATTTGTACGGAATGAATCTTTTCCCCGGCTACACGGAATAAGCACACAATGCCACGTCCGATGTATACCCCTGTATAGCCAGGTTCGTAATTAAGGCCGATCGCCGGATTTATTATGCAGACACAAATCGACGCAGGCGGAAAGTTATAATTGAATATGAATAATTGAGACGCGCACGACCGTCGACTCGGCCGTGGGCGTACTTTTCGCAACAACGTGAAAAACTTCATCGGCTATTTATTATATCGTTTTCTCACGCACACGCGCGACTTTGCGAAAAACGATCTCGGAACAATAAGCACTTTCGCTCATAATGCGAAGCATACGGGGGAGGAGGGATGATTTCAGCGCGTAAATGTGATCAAGGTAACGCGACTCGCGTCGTTCGCGCATACTTCGACGTAATTATCATTTCAATAATACTTTCCACATCCGTGGACGAAGTTTGCGCGAGTAACGTCGCGTTGGCGTAACGCGCGTTACTCCTCGATTAATTAATGCGGCTTTGTCGCAATCCGCGATTATAGCAATCTGCATTGGCAATTCCGCGTCAGGCGCGACTGAGCTCGCGGAATAAAACGCGGACGGGGAGAGACAAACTGTAAAACGCGCGCACGAACGTACTCGATATGTCTTCTGTAATTACGGCATGCGAATAACGGTGCGCGATCTAATCTTCGCGCGAATAATTCTGCGTTATCGGTGCGCACTTTTCCAGATAAAAACGCGACGGGATTGGTAAAACGACGATACGTTTCTCACGTACTAATTTGCATCACCAGCCGGCCGGCGTCGCGACTGAAACGTCACGAATACGAATGTTCCTTTAACGTCCCCATTACACGAGAAGGAGATTCAAAGAGAGCGGTCTTTGGCCGGGCGAGCGAGAGATCGTTGGTGAAATTGGATGAAGGGCGGATCTCGTCGACGTACGGGGGAAGGTCAGAACCGACAGGACTCTCGAAAAATCCGCTCGTGGCTATCCGCCGCTCAATTGCGCTCATCAAAGTAAGAAGAAGCTTCTCCTTCCGCTCTTTCCTTCCTTCTTTTAAAAATGCCGAAGTCGACCTCGAGTCGTAGGGAACTCCGGAGGACAAAGGGAGGAGAGAGAAGGGGAGAGAGAGAGAGAGAGAGAGAGAGAAAGCGGCGAGAGTAAATTGGAAACGATCTGGTCACTGATCGACCGATGTATTTTAGATACGAGGGGGGAAATAATGAAACGATGCTAGCGACTCGATCGTATTTTTACGTGGCGGAGGCGGATGTCACGATGACACATATCCGCGATGGTTCCTGGCGGCGGCGAAGGAACGGTTCGGCCACCGATCGGCGTTTCAATTTCATACGCGAGCGCGCCAGTCATTTCCACGTATGTAGAATGTGTCAGAGGGTAATGAAAAATTTACTAGCCGCATCGAGAAAGTCGAAATATGGCGCCAGCCAGGGTAATATGAATTACACCGGTGCGTCGCCATATGTCATACGCTACATCGGAATACGTAACAGCGGCCTAACGTAAGCCGGAATAAACCGGGCTGCATATTACATTAGACGTCTTATCCGGGATTAATGGAACGGGGATTACAAATGTAATGTAGCGAATGAAGCGTCGTCATTGAGTCAGTGAGTCCTGGAGTAGAGGGAAAGCAGCAAAGCCGACGTACTGTTTTGTTTTGCAGGCTTCGAAGCTGAATTGAAAATGTAAAATTAACATTTATGCGCATTAAATTCAAATCAGCAAAGCTGCTCTACGAAAATATAGTTTTATGAAAATTACTACACATTTCCACGTAAATAACTGTTTCTTAATTATTTTTTAAGACGGTTGACGCTTTTACAAACCAGGTCCCAAAATCGATGTATCCATAACATCTATAGGAAGTTATCAAAGAAATCAAATAAAAGCAACGAAATTACATTATTGTGTTACATTTATTATATGTATATCCTTACACGTTATCTTTTGTCTCAAGTATTTTGTAAAACTTGACAAATTCTGCGATGTATTCGCGATATATGTTGTGAGAATGGATCCCCCGACTTCTTTCCGATCTTCCATCTTAAACAAACCGGAAAAACGAGGGAAAATCGGTCACCGGTAATTTCAAATGCATGTGAAATATTTCTGTGAAATACTTGGAAACTTTCATTACTGTTCTGAATATGCGCTGCGTTTTGCTTCTGAGTTTGCCTTATTACCTTTCAGAACTTAAACCGATCGTAAAAATGTTTACATTGAATCCGTCTATCGGCGCGCATCGTGAGCCGTATTTCCGTGCCGCGTACCGCTCGCCTCAAAGTCGTATGTCACAATACTTACCGGACGTTTCATTATAATAATCTGAAAGCTTATTTTCAAGACTACAAGGATACGAAAAAATGCAAAAAAATTGGATTTTGAACTGTTACATTGGTTTAACCTCTTAAGAGCGTCAAATCACCAAAATCTCAACACGGGTTCGGCTCAGCTTTCGTAAATGGCTCTTCCATTCTCTTGTCCTCGTCCTTCGACCAAGCTGAAAGCTCGGTTGAAACGTTCTCGATTATATATTTGTGGAATATACACGTGTCACGGTTTGCACGGCCGACACGAGCATTATAGAATGCAAACTCGGTTATAGATCTCTCTCGAGTGGGTCGGCGAGGATGCGGAGAACTCGCGAAGCGGACAGAAAAACACGAACAGATGAGCAGATCGCGGGTATGGAGAGGGGAGGAAGAGGGGGGGGGGGACAGACCTTAAACCGGCGAGAATGGGAAGTTGGACGCGGTCCAATGCGAAGGTAATCGGCAGTCTCGGATTTCGCGCAAACAGTAAAAACTCCTCGAGTTGGAACCCGACCAATAGATTCGATATTGCGCCGTAGCTCCCCCCTTCGCCAAATAACAAGTAGCCTGTAAAAGTGAACGCTTCAATTTTACAGGCTGCGCGTCGTCGTACCGCCGACCGCGGAAAGACCGGGCACAAAGCGCGCGCCGCCACGGGCCTGTTTAAAAATTTAGTAACTTCCGTGCGCGCGCGCGAAAGAAGTACCGCGTAACGCCAGGGCGCGTGTATTTAAGGGACGAAGCTGCAACCCCGTTTATGTTTGTTCATACGGCTGCTCCGTAGCGACCGAAGAATGTTTCGCATACTTTCGCGCACGCCTGAATACTGCGCGTTGTCATACCGCTGAAATAAATGCCGGCTACGTTTTTCCCCTTTTTATGAAACGTTATGACATCATACAAAGCGGCTAGAAACGTTATCGTCAATAGTTGTCCTACGTTTAAAAAGTAAACGCAAAAGTAACGTTGCAAAAGTAAAAACATCTGCAAAAAGTTGACACGAAATATCGAAGAAGTTACGATGAACAATAAAAATGTCTCTTTCTAAAAGAGGCCAATTTTGAAACTCGCGAGGGACATTTTACAGATTCACGCTGAATGATGGAGAAATAGCGTAGAAATCGATTACGTCAAACAATTATTGTAATTATTGCAACAAAAGAAACAGAGGAAAATCAGTTTTAAACTTAAGTATCTCAGTTCGCAGAATAACTTGATTCTAATTTTTCTTGCGTGTTTCAAAGGCAGAGGATAGAAATCGGCGCAAGATTCAAAGTGATTAAAAAATTTCGAACTTCGCGCTATAAAATATCATTGTCACATAAATTACTTACCGCTTATTTGTTACGTTAATTTTCACAAAAAGAAGATAGCCCAACGCAAAACTTAAGCACAACGAAAATAAAACGACGCTAATGACACAGCCGAAAGCGCTTGTAAACAGAAGCTGCCACTTCAGCTTCCACTAACTCACGCAGTAGACGAAGTTCATGTTCTGTCCGTAAGAGTTCCTTTGCAGCCGAGAAACATTGGGTATGTCGGTTTACCGGACCCATTTCAGTTTTGACGTTATCTCTAATGGTTTCTCAGGCGTATGTCGTGATTGATTTTACACTTGTCGCACACGCGACTGTATCAATAATTAAAAGATGTAAAAAGGAAATAATTAAACGACGACATAGACGAATGACTTTTCCGCCGTCTGATAAAGCTTGCTCGACTGTGCTTAGGAAACGGGACTTCCCTTACGGACAGCTGCCGATTTCCCAACTGGAATCGACGACGTAGCTCACCGAAAAGGAACGACCTTCCCGACGAGTCGGAAGAGGAGCGCTCGTTCGCTCGCTCGCTCGTGCGAGGAGGTACCGGGATTAATTTTCAATATTCTCATCCGGGCGTGAAGTACGACGTGAAAACAAATCTCCGAGACGCCGTCGTGGAACTTATGAGGGGAAGAGAGTGGATTGATCTGATTCCGCGGTCCGCGCGGGATGGGGAGGGGAGTGAGGGAGCACGGGAGAGATGGTTTTACTTAAGAAGCTTCCGGCCCGCCTTACTTCACTTAGCCGCGCGCTCGATGCGGTTGGAGTTTCAAGTAAACATCCGGCCCGGCCACTTCCTCCGGGGAGCGAAACTACGGCATATCTGATTTTCTAACTGATCGTGCTCCAATAACTTTCCATCCCCCTTGTGAGTTGCGTTTCTCTCCTTTATTTCTGCCACGGGTCACAATCACAGGCTCGTCGGCGACAAGTCGCAAGACGGTCGTCACGCGAAATTGTTCGATTGTTCCTCGAGGAGGAGGCGGAAGGGGTGGAGGGGAACTCGATTTCTCGAATTAACATTGTGATCGCCTAACAAATAATTCACTCTTTGACACGTCGTGGAGGTGAGGATTCAATTATTTCGAATTATAACCGCGCTCTATTATTATCACGCGAACGTTTCGTTAATATTTCCGGATAACCGTGCTCTGAGAATCGATTCGGCACTCGGTCGCTGCGTTTCTACGAGATCTGCGAAGCGTGTACGCACACATACGTATACATCCGAACGCGTGTATCTCGCCCGATATTCTCCGCCTCTGTCATTCTCTCACGGCCGCTCCCGCGGGCTCTTTCCCTCTCGTGACAATTTTAATGCGCGCATTCATCACACGGGCCAACAACATGGCACCGTCGAGGCAGCGCGAGGCAGCAATGGAATAAATTCGGCGAACTCTGATGCGGCATAAACGGCGGCTGCGGCGGCCTCCCCGATGACCGGACGCCCACCATTTAAACGGGAGCATTATTCACCGGCAGCCCCTCCCCCCTCCCGTCCCCGCCCAGGGTTAACCCCGCTCGCCTCCAATTTTTGCCGCCTCCGACAAATTTACGCGAATTTACATCGGTGGAGAGGTGCTCTCGGAACAGCGACGTCTATTACGCTCGGCGTTCGGACGAATGCGCGCCGGGCGATAGGCAGAGGGACTGCCGTCGAAGGACTGTCGCGCGTAAAAAGGAAAAAAAAGTGAGGAAGAGAAACGCGCTTAGTTGGACGCAAAACCACGGGTCTTCGGGAACGCTTTTGAAAAGCGCGCAGCCCCCGCTCGGCTATCGCGTCGCGATACGCGGACACGCGAGGAGCGCCGAGTTTCCCCTGCGAAATAATAAAAAATGAATTTACGATGGGATATATTCTATATATGGATTCGGTTAAATAAAAGAAAACGAAGGAGGACAAGGGGGAAAGCGAACAAGGAGAGAGAGAGAGAGAGAGGTGAGTGAAAGGGAGAAAGAAACGATAGCAACGCGTCACAGTGGTCGCTTCGCGAAATTACGAGCGGGCTTAAAATATGTTTCTGCGCAACGGGAAATACGGCCGACTTAATACACACAGTAGTTGGGGCTGCTACTTCACAGAGAGAGAGAGAGAGAGAGAGTATCGGCGAGCGAAGGGTAAACTGTGGCGCTGCTCGTAACGCCGCATGCTCGCCGTTCGTTCGCTCGCGAGTCTCGCGCTGCGACCGCCGCGATTTTTACGAGCTTCGCGGGAACGCAATAATTTTTTAGTCGCTCGCATTAAAGCCGACGTTCTCTCTCTTTCTCTCCCCCCCCCCCCCNAGTGTAATTTCCGGCGCGCGAATAGGTCAGATTGCCTCTCTCGGTTATTGATATTCGAGCGCACGGGATGGGTCCGCGACGCCGTGAAACGCGCCGCGTGATGCATGGGTCCCGGTCTCGCGTTTGCGTACGAAACGTCAAGCTACTAAATCTTAAATCCGACGCCGCTCGTCGGATCTCGCAGGATCTCGTAGGAAGGTACGCGGTAATATTGTCCAAGGATGCGTAACGTATGGCCGAAATTGCTCCGTATATTTTGAGGGAATCTACGACCAAGGAGCGGACGGACGGGCCGGATTAAAGCATTTTAGTCGCACGTTCGTGGAATCAATATGCCGGTATTCGCGAAAAAAAGAAGAAAAATAATTCAACGTTGCGATCGGTTTTGAGAAACGTCGAGGCATTTACGTCCAGCGTTCGGTCAGACTCTCATTTCCTTTATTAAGCCGTAAGTGAGCGTGTGCAGGACAAACTGATCCGAGTGAAGAAGTATGGACTGATAAATATTTCTCCGTTTTTGCCTGTGACATTGGCGATTTCGATAACTCGTTCATCAGTTACTTTTTTTTTGATTTAGCAAAGTAGCACTCGAGAGTTTCAGTTATCAATAGTAGTTGCTTGGGTCACTTCCGAGCACGCCCGCACGTAACTTTCCGTTGTTTAATTCAGCGTAATATATAACGTTTTATTTATGCTGTGTGCGAGTCACTTTTATGAAATAATCTATAGTTAAGATAAATAAGTAACAATATTACAGTTTTGTTTCAAAGCTCAAAACTGTGACCTGTTAGATATTTTCAGATGTTTTACTCGCAAAAATAAGAAAGTAACTGATGAAGAATAAGAACAATAGTAAGAATGTCTGTTGATATTTTTAGTTACTTTTGTAACAATCTGCTGTAAAAAATTAATATGCAAGGAGACAAACTTGTACTTATAATAAATTGATGTGATAATATAATGTTAATTTTGGAACTATTGCCAGTTTGAAACAATCGCACTACTTAAATGATATTCATATTTTATGCGTCTATATTCTAAATTGACGTACAATAACAATTAAAATTTATTTAAGTATATTTCATTTTAAGTTATATATTTACCGCGTAATTTGCTATGCAAGCTATACACTTACTAACCAAAATAAATGGAGAAAAATGTTCAAGAAACTTTTAATTTCTTACAACTATTACTCCATGCTTAAAACATGTCTCGGTTTATAATTATTTATAAGAAAATTGAGTGAAAAATTTTGCTTACACATAAAATATGAATAAATTAATATATATATATATATATATAAGTGAAATTGATTCCCACGCGAGCACTTACACGGAGGAAAAAGGTCACGCGCCCATTAACAGGTTAAAACTGAGCTTCGCGGGAGCGCAGGGGTTAATAAATAATTCATCCAACGTCTCGCGTTAAACCGCCCTATGTATCTCACGTGTGCGCGGGCTTCTCTTTGTGCGACGAAGTTCCGTTAACGAATATCGATGGGACGAGATTCGCGGCGCGATTGGTCCCGCGACGTCTATCGCGGATCACCGTACCGTTGAATTCGATGTAATGAAATGTCGCTGAAATTCGATTCCTAGCGCCCGGCGCGATGTAGCTGTAACGTTGCGTTCCGTGCGACCAGACGTGCTCCCTGCGTTTCTAATGAACCGCGTTTCATACGGTAATCGCGATGTGCAGCGATTCGATCGAACGACCGGCGCGATACGGTAAACACCGTCGTTTGGCGTTTCGTTTCACGCCGGACAATTTTTCGTTACATCGCCATGACGCCCACCACACACGCACGCACGCGAGAATGGCCTCGTGCGAGCACATTCGCACAGTTGCATCGGCGTTAACGGACCGACGCGCTTCCGCCGGCAACGCGTTAACCATTAGCGCGGCCGCCCCGAAACGCTAATCGAATCTCGGACAGGTAGCGTGCAGTCCGGCAACGCGGCCTGACGAAGCTGGCGCACGTAATACGTTGATCAGTTTAATCGACGCTTCATTCGGCCAGGAGCGCGCCATTCGGATTTTGATACCGATCGACTATACGGAATGTCTATCGCGGCACTTTCGCCCGCGCGATTTCACGATATCGCGGCACATCGCCTGCGGTTCTTCTCTCCCTCTCTTTCTCTCTCCCTTTCCGTTGCAAATTGCAATTTAGAAAACGTGTCCCTGAATATGCTGCTATTATAGATTTCTGCTTGGAATTTTTGGCCTGACGCGAATTTCATTTGTTATTCGGTCAATCCCGGCGCGCATATTGATCTTTGTTGTTACTCTATACATTCGGCCGGCCGTGTGTGTGTGTGCACGTTGGCATATAGTAATCTCGTCGCGCGTGCGATTTCATCGAACGAGCCGGGATGAACGGGGCCAGGCGGCAGAGCATATAACACTATTATGGGAAATCGAAACGTGTTTATGGAATGCGGTTATCCGTAAATGCTAAATAATGTACAGCGTCCACGTAGCGTCCTGCGGAAGACGCTTTTCAGAGATTAATAATAGCCTTCGCCTGCGTAAACCGCGGCCCGTGATTGCGATCGAAATATTCGCCCCATTGAATTCGCGCGGGTGTGTCCAATTATTATTTCTCTCCCTCCGAGTAAAATATATACGGCATGAATATGGATATATAATTAACACGTTTAACTGCCCCCCGGTCATTTCTGGTAATCGTGCAAAAGCTCGACCGACCACCGGATCATTAGTAATAATGTAAAAAGGTGTAACTCGAAATACGCGTACAGGAGGAAGCGACAACTATTATATGTACTACCCCGGATATTTTGGAAAAATTAAAATATTTTACTAACACTAGCTGAAGATGAGATGTATTTTTTCGACCAACTTTTTTCGATACGATCAATTATACCTTGCACGCGACTTAATGAGACGCGGACTTAGTGTCACGGTGCCGATCACCGGTGACCACCGCCGTTCACTCAACGTGTTACAACGTCCTAATTTCTCCAGGGAAAGACTCCTCCCGATCTCGTAACCCCACCGATAGAATTACGCCTTATTTATCCGCGAGACGATTCCTCGAAACATTTTCACGTTACCGGTGAAAAATTCGAAGTTGATCATCGCCGTTCACGCTTACGGCTGTTCCGATCGAACTCGGATCGGACGATAGTTTACGCGTCGAGCGGAAAAGCTCGCGGTTTCGACGCGATTCCCGCGACCTCCCGCAACGACATTGTAAACCGAGCCACGCTCAGGGATTTTCCGCTCGTTTTTATACGAACGATAACATTTAGCCCTCCTCCACCCGGCGTCTGTTGCACGGTTCGATTTCAAGAAATCGTCGACGGGTAAACGCAATCCGTGCTGGAAACTCGCTCGCCCGCAGTCACCAGTTCAAATAACACGTCCCGTTACGGCACAGCGTGCTAAACCCTAATGGAGGGATGAAACCGCGCGTTTCCTCCCTCGAATTAAGCCGACCAGAAGAGAGCACCTTGCCATCCATACTCTTCCCCCTCCCTCTCTCTCTCTTCCTTCCTTCCCTCCCTTTGGATATCCACCGATATCCCGATACAGAGACGAACGGCGCGGCGTTACCGTTACAATGAGATTCCGTTGCGGAAGCCGGCCGAGCGAGAGAGTTCCGCGACACGCGAACCGCCTTGGAAACAAAGCGCGCCGCCGCGATCTTGCTTATTTCGTAGCTAAACGCCGGGAGGGGGGGGGAGGGTTGGCCGCACAGAGGAGACGTCTCAATGCCGGACGGCATTATGGTCGCCTCTCTGGCTCTGCGTGCATGGCGCTATCGTCCAGCCAGAAACCAGCAATAATTCATTGTCCATTGCGCCCCGCGCGCGCGCCCGGCGGCGAGTCGGGTACTGATGATTTCCTTCCGGCGTTGTGGGCCTTGCTTCTGCCGGGCACCGCGCTGTCGACTCCCGTCGACGTAGGAGCGGACGGCTCTGATGGATATTGTAGGGTGCCTGCCATTGCGATGATGCATCATCGCCGATGATTTAGCGGAGGTTACGCGTCGGCCCCGCTATTTGGCACCCTCCCGCACGCGCTAATCATCGCCGCCGCGAGTACTCCCTCCCCCCCCCCCNTAAGGAATCCGCAATTTCGCGCGTTTCGCAAAAGCGGGAGAGACCATCGCCGAGGGGAGTATTGATGGAGGATTCAGAGGGGATATCCTCGTCTCCTCCCGGACGGACGCGAGAGGATAATTGAGAATAGAAAGAGCGGAATCGCGCTTATCGATTGCGTCGATACGGAAAACGTATGGGAGGGGGGACGTCCGGAATAAGAAGGATTTTCTCTAACGCTGTTCTTTAACTTTACGGAGAAATTACGAGAGGACTTCCGTTCGTCGCACTTCCCGGATGAGTGCTCTTGTTTCAGCGAGCGTTTCCTTCGTTTTCTCGAGAGAGAGAGAGAGACCTGTCTTTCTTTTCCCGTTCATGCGGATCAATTATTAGATCAATTATCATAAAACTCGAAGAAATCCGCGAAGAAATTTGGAAAAAACGGGTTTTTATCCGAAATTTTAAAACTATACTTTTTAATATCGAAACATGCGAAACGTCCAAACTGGCCAGTAGCGGTAACCAGAATTCCTGGCTAGATTCTGGCTTATTTTCCACTCGGAACCGGACGTTCTAAAGTCGCTCGCGTCTCGAAAGTAACCTGATGAGAATTAACAAGCGATACGCGGCGCGTGGGTACGGCGGGAGGGTTAAGAGGATTAGCTATAGGTCAAGCGTCACGTTGCAGAGTGACGTGTAGACGCTCGTCTAGGTAGACTTCAACGTAATCACGATGGATCAGGTACTCGCTGATTGGCAGCGTCTTCTCTGCGCGTCGTGCGCCGAAGTACTCAAGAAGGAGGAAAAAAGAAAGGAAAATATCCGGACGCCGACAATAGCCGCATGAAGAGGGGAAGGAGGATTCGTCAAAAATCGATAAGCTGCGCCTTTTGAAAGGGTTAAGAAGATTACGTATAGATCGGACACACACACATACACACACTCCGACGCGTCACGTCAACGTCTAGGCGCTTGTCTAGGTAGCCGCGGACGTCAATGGCGGACGCAGTCGCGATAAATTCTCGCTGATCGACTGGCTTCCTCGCCGACGGATAATCCATCAAAACTCGCCGGACGATTCGCGTCGAGCCATTCGGTCGACCGTTCCCAGGCGCGAGAACTTCTCCCCCCACCCGTGCTTTTCGTCACTGTCGTCGTCGTCGTCGTCAGTAGCGTCGGCGTCTCCGTCTTCTTCGATGGCAATGCCATCGCCCTCTTCAGGGACTCCTGAAGTGTCTGGTGATGGAACGCCGTTTTAAAACCTCGAATCACTCGAACGAGCAAGCTAAAAGGATTTCGATAGAGGCGTCGGACGACAAAAAGGTAAAAGAAGGGAGCGGGACGGAGGGGGGAAAAGGGACGGGGGAGCGGCAGGCACGATTTCTCTCGCACTCATCCGCGACTCTGAAAATGCAGATGATTACGAGGAGCTCGCGTGAAATCCTTCCCGAAGGTTCCGGCGGTCTGATGAAAATACGGGCGAGGAGCCGGCCCGGCCGGGTATAAATTGAACGACACGAATTGGAACGAGTTCCTCGCGGGATTGTTACGTAAGTGAAAAATAAAAGGGACTTCGGCGGCAAATTTATAGCCGCTGTTCGCGGAAATAATAGAACAAGGAGGATAATAGAAAATGAAAGGAAAACGATCAGGCGCGCGGGAGCAAACCCTTCCTATTTCGATGTAAATGCATGCTATTCCGGGCCGGGTTTATCAATTTTTGTTCGATATCGACGAGTCCGCCCGGTTTCGCCCGGCAAAACCTCGCGATGATATACGCTTGTGTATCGAGTCGCGACGTGATTAATAAATCTGATTTAACGTTGCTCGGGCAAAAACAATGCAAATTCAAGATCAAGCACGCGGTAGGTGCACTTAAGGAATAACGAAGAGCGATCGGCCAGAGCGCGATAAATCGCGATCTCGACGTAGCGGGACACGATTGTATTTCAAATTACACGGACACGTTTGAGTCTAATCTAGAAGTTCGAAGAAATCAAGTTTTCTGTTATCACTTTTTCAAAGTTTAAGTGTTCTCAAAGATAAGTGTTTAGAAGGTTTTGTTGAGATTCATAGGAATAACGGGAATACAGGCATTTATCGCGACGGCCATTTATAAACAGCGCACTGATCGAACGCGCTCAAAGGCAGCCGCTGCACCGAGCTTCTTCTTCTTCCACCAAACAGTCTTTCGCTCGTTCCTTGACTGCGCGTGTTTAAAAAGTACGCCACAAATGTTGATTTGATAAGGGCAACCGGTTGTGGCAGCGCACGGAAAACACAGCCCGGATATCCTCATTCCTACATCTGCGCAATGCAGACATAATTAAGCACAGACGGCAACTCCTGACTCGACTCGCGATGTAGGACGTCGAACACGAGGGATAGGAAAGGACGACGCGCCTACGAGAGAGAAATCCGGTGGAGAGCGGGGCGAAATTTGTTCGGCGCTCTCTCACGCGCGCGCGCGGTCACAGATGTTACATCGTTAACCTTCCCGCCTACCCGGCCAACTTTCGACGCCGGCGGCGCGCTCGACAGGGATGCGCAATAATCTCTGCCAGCGTAGAGCATAACGGTGGCGCCTGTTGAGCATTCATCATACCTGTCGATTTCTACGGCGCGTCTATCTGGACACCTTCACTTCCCGCTCTAAATTATCGCGTCTGCTACCGCGTCCCGTGTATGTGGGTGTACCTGCTACGCGCACCCCGGAGGGTCGCAGGGCGGCGGCAATGCAGCCGGCTCGCATCCGCGAGTGCAACCATCCGGTGAAAATATAGTGTGCCTCTCTCGCGCGGCTCTCTCCGTCGGGGTGTATCGGCCCGGAGAGAAACGCGAGCGTCACGCTGCTTTTGTTTCTATTTGCTCGGAGTATTTCATCGGCGCTCGTCACGCGTCCCCTCCACCGAGGACGGCCGCGGTGTTACCCTTTTCGGATCGGATTCACCCTTAGACCAGGCGCGTCGCCGGACGCCGCGCCGTGGCGCATCTGTGTACACGCAAAGGAAGACGCACCTGTATCGGGTGTCGTGAACGCGAGGCAGGAACGATGAAGTCTCGAAAGGAGAAAGCTTACGTTGATGTTGAGATATCAATAGCTGTAGCTTCTCAAGGCTCGGCGGAAAAACTCGGTTTTCTTCCCATCTCTCCGCGGATTGTTTCGCTTTCTTTCCCGAAGGAAATTCGTTCAGATAAATTTACGCGCGACGGTTGTATATGTTGTATTGGAGACTGACGAGTTGTCGTAAATAATGATCTCCCTCGATATTATCGTTGGGGAAAAATTAATTCTAAATTGTTTAGGAAATTTCTCGATAAAATTCGAATCACGAGAACTGAGACACCCTGTATATCCTTGAAAATCGATGGGCTAACATCGAAAATTGAAAATTTGCAGCGAAGTTTCGGTGTACGAAATTTTCCAAGTTTCAGAGGATGAAATTTTCTTTCGAAATTTTCGCGCTCCGTTGAGAGTTCTGATAGCCCCTCGAAAAGTTCTATCGATTAGCGCTAAAATTTAAGATAAAAAAGTTATGACATTAAATTTAAAAGCTACACAATCGTGAACTTCTCCTTACTTTCATATGTTGTTTTAATCGATCTGGTCGACGGATCTTTTTCTAAAATCGATCTAGAACTTTTTGGGGAGCAACCAGAACTTTGTTCATTTTTTTTTAATTTTGAAAAAGAGAGGTCAACTTCACAGAGGTGTGCGGATGTAGCTCAGCGATTGGAAATCCCGAAGCTTTCGAGGAACAGTTCGACTCGCCGATGGCGCTTGCGAAATCGAGATGTATTCTCGTTATTCGCGAAACAACTGGCGATATCTTCGCCATTTATTTGCCCGGCGAAACAAAGCGAAATGTCGAGTTTGATTTTCAGCTTTTCTCGTTTGAAAAATTGATTTCGGCTGATTCCTGCATTCAGGTACTAAATTTTGAGCGACCGTTGAAACGTTGTTTCGCTCTGAAGCCTGGGAAGTTGCGCGGGCAACGCTTCCGTGACTACCGCCCATTCGTTCCTTCTCGACGTATTTCCGGATTAAATCATAACCCGTGACAGGGCCATAATCTCCTCTCCGAGACGATGTAATGCTAATTCTTTAACAGCTATTTATCAGGATAACACTTGCTCGAGAATTCCACGGAAGCCTTAATTTCGCGAACGTTATCATGAAATACGCGCTACGCATGATAATCGAAGATAACAAAGACGGGAGGACTGCATCAAAAAGATAAGAATACGTTGCGTAAAAAGTACGTACGTACATTTTAAGTTGGCATCGTCACGTTAAATTTGGAGAATGGTCGTAGAAAAGGCGAAACGTAGCAAAGACGGCCCCGTTTTATCGCGCTGCTCATTTACCCACTTTTATTCTAGCGGCATAAAAGAATAATTGAATTTAAATTCCCCTCCCCCTCCTTCGCGCAAGAGGGCTCGTCTTTATGTAGCAGAACTCTTATAATCTGCGCGCTGAGCCTGAGCCGGCATGAGTCTCTCAAGAGACTTTCTGAAACCGGTAATTTCGGTCACTTGCGATAAGCGAGTCGGCTGGATCCGCGGGAATTTCCTTGCCACTGCGATACGAATTACTCGCGATCGTTTGGTAGCCTCAGCATTTTTACACAGCGGCTTAACTTCGCGAAGTTTCAATGTAACAGCTTTGCGTAATTTTCCTACGTAATATCCCCCGCGATGTTTTAACCTAATTATTTCGTTGATGTTCCGACGTAATAGGTTTACAATATTTCGCAACCTCATAGTTTCGCGATGTTTCAATTTAGTAGTTTTACTAATTTCGCTATGAATATAGGCATCACCCAGTAAGCAAGGAACATTAAATCAATCTTTTGAAACATTGATTTTCTGCGGATTTCATAAAAATATTGACATAATATTTTATAAATGTTTTTCAACTGTTGCTTGATGATATAATATTCTTAAATATTAAAATTATAGTGTAAAAATATTACGTTATAAAACTTTTTCTTTTTATTGAACGTGCGAAAAGTTTATATTTTTCTGCCGGATCAAATGACAACTTTTGGACATCTTTAATCTTCAACCCGAAAATACTTTTCTAACGTAATAATATGATAAGCCAGAATCTTTTCCTTGTATCGAGAGAACGTAGCTTGCCTCCTTGAAGCCTTCACACCACTCACATATCAGTTCTCCTACGTAACATGTTTTCTTATTAGTTTTAGGAACTCCATACATCCTACTGCACTCAAATCCTATTTTTATACGCCGCAATGGCGCACTTGCAATTAATTTTCAGTCCATTTCCTATATCTTTTTTGTGTCATTTTGTATTTGAAAGTTGAAGGAAGAAAGAACAGTTTCAGTGTGTTCTGAATTATTCGCAGTAATGAGACACATCGTGTCTTGCGATAAGCCGCTCCAATACAAGCAATGTGTAGTGGTTCAACAAACAATATTCACCACAAATAGAAACGGTACGTTCACTCATTCATCTTTGTGAAAAAATATGATCTTTTCACTAAAAACCAATGCAATTTGCATGCGCATACGCAACGTAATGTGACGCTTTGCGAGCGTTGAAATTATTACGCTCACTGTTTTGTCGAAGTCTCGGGGATCTAGCGACGTCTAAGTCGACGTAAGGCGAAACTCGTTGCCGTTACATCCCCAGTCGCGTCTCTCTGCTTCCTCGGTTGCATCCCTCTGCAACTCTGCATCTCTCCCGGAAGTAGCGTCCAGCTCCTTCGTGCGTCGTCCCACGTCGGTGTACACTTCAATTCACTTCATTTCACTTCACTTGCACACTCGCGACGCGATAATATTCACATTTCAACGACGGTTAACGAGTATTCTGTTATCTACACGCAGAAAAGAGACGAAAGCGAAATTAACGAATCCGTTTAGCGAACGTCTTACGGTGTTATTATGTTACGATATTTCATTACGTTACAGAAAATCCCAACAGAGTTCGGAATAACAATAACTGTACAATCTAATATAATATAATAATATGTTTGTTATTATTTTCCCTCTATTATAATATAAATATTATAATAATATCTCTCTTACATACCGTCTCTAACTATCGTCTTTTCTTCTTTGATACTATAAATAATTACGATCTGCCGTTTTTTCCGCGTATATAAAAACGGCCACTTTACAATTTCTTCATTCATTATTCATTATTACTTGCTTCTCGGCATTGGAAATGTTGGTACGATATTGAAATTCATAAAAGACGACGAGAAACACGTTGCAGAGTAAAGACGCTAGCAGATTTGAGAAAGAATTTATAAAGCTCAAGTTAATATTGAAAATCGCGAATACTGAAATCAGCGAATAAAATAATAATCGTCGCGTGAAAGTTTATTTAAAAACTCGCGAATTAATAATCGGACGTGAAATCTTTCAACATGAACGAAGGTATTTGTGAGTAACATGAAACATTCATACGCAATAATGCAATATTGGTTTTGCCAATATTTCGACGAAGGCAGCTCCGCGATATTTTTGCGAAGACAATGCTGCGACGGTTTCACGCAGCTTCGGAACATTTTTGCGTAGGTTATTCCGCGATGCTTCCGCGAATTCAAAAATATTTTTGCGAATAATTCCGAAATATTATCGTATATAAATCTCGCTTAATAGGAAATTCATGTACGAGGAGCGCAATGGAGACACAAACATAAAAGATCGCAAACTAAAAATCGCGGTGACCGTCAAATTTGTCGACGCGTACGCGCGTGAAACACGAGCACAATGACTATCGCAAAATGTATGTCTTCAATGAGAGAACATAATTGTAACGTGAATCGCACGTACATAAAATAAACGACTAAAAAGTCGTAACAATCGCGAAGACTATTAACGCGTACGCGAAATAATCACGATTATCATCAAATTTCTATCTCTTGACGAACGAAATCTGACGTAACGTAAATACGACGGAAATGTAAACATGAAATATCAAAAACTAAAAATCGCAACGATCGTCAAATTCACCGTTGTATACATACATAAGTGAAATATAATTGCGTGCGCGCGACTACAGTGTCAAATTTATGTCACTGCGAGTAAGAAATTTAAAGACCGCGATGTGATCGCGAAATTTACTAATGCATGAAATTTTCGCGAATTCCACGTGTGGTGGTCCAACTCTATGCAGGTTGTTTTGCGATACGTTTCACAAAATTTAGGGGTCGAATTTTATTCAACCAATCATACCGAAAAATTAAGCCATCGAGCGAACTACCCGCGTAGAAATGTTTTCGGGAAAAACTGTATCACTACAGTGATATAGGTCAACAAAAATACATCATATTTTTTAAATATATCGCTAGCAAAAATCCGTCACCAATGACCAACTATCTTAAATTATAATAAATTGTTAAATCTTAACGATTATAGAGAATTCTTTTGCCTTGTCAAAATAAAAAGAAATTATTGTATTTCGTTTAATGGCTCGTATCTACAAGCATGCAGAATCTACGAGCAAATCGCATTGATTATCACGGAACCTCGGAAAAAGCAATCGTCAGAAATCCTACCACACATCGTTTTAAATTTTTTCTTTGTTTCCATGTTTTTGACTTACCTAAATATCAGGAACTCAGGGCCGGCTACGTTCAGCTGTGTTTCTGCAAAAAAACAAAAATAAAACGTGGATGATTAGATTAATTCGTTTTAAAAGATAAACGTGGATACAAGTGTGAATCAATTTTTTTCGCGATTATGACGTGAGTAATTTTAATAAATAATTGTACATTTCAGCTTTCGATCGTAAGGGTGAAATAGAGGAGTGAAGGGAGTGAAGGTGAATTTACCTTCGAGCCGAATCTGCTCAGCCTGAACCGGATCCTCCGGTACAGCATCCTCCATACATCGGAACCACAGCTGCCTCTGCGGTGTAGCCGCAAGCTCTACCAGATCTTAAACAGAAAAATTGCGTTCCTAATTAGTAATAGCGACAGCGAGAGATTGTGCAATATCGTCTGCCCGAGAATACGATATAATGTTCACATTACTAGACCCACCTCCGATAAACTTGACCTTAACATGTGTTGTTAAACAATATATATTGTTAAAGTCATCGTCTTAAGTAACGCTCAAGAGTTTTTCGTCGTTCATTGATTATTAACAAGTTATCAAACGAAAGAAGTTTGAGTTGTTCTGATTATTGACATTTAAATCTTTCGCCTTACTAAATAGATGAGTTTATTTTATACTGAAATAACAGATTCTGAGATTATTATCAAAGGTCCTTATGTAAGGTACACGTTTTGCCCCTTGTAATTGGGGGGCTACACCCCCCAGATCCCCCAACAGAAGACTTCGCCTTCGAGAACCCCCGATGAACGGCTTCGCCTCCCTGAATATCTGGTTATTTCCAGTTGGGAATCTCAGAGGCGAAACCTCCCCCCTCCCCCTCCCAGGGGCTGAGGGATAAAGCCTCGTCATTCCATATTACATCAAATTATGGCGTAGATATATCCATTTGAAGGCAATAACGAGCAATAAATAGTCCTAAATTCAAAATTAATTGTAATTACATATTACATCATTACCGAAGCTTCTTTTGTTAATAACTTTTTAACAAACAATGAGTGACAGCTAAAACATTTTAAGCGTTACTCGGGGCGATGATCTTGACAACATGTCAAAGTTAAGCTTATCGGAAGTGGGTCCGATAATATGAACATTTAGCAGGAATTTTTCTTGAGGTAGAAACTGGAGAAATCTGCGAAGAAATAGGAAAAAACCGTGTTTCCCGAGCCTTCAAAACCACAGTGTTTAGTCTTGCGCAGATTTCGATTAATTTGGAAAATCGTGAAATAACGCGCGACGCGTTATCCATTGTATTCACGCCAGTATCTAAGACTTTCTGATGACTGATACAGCATTGTGTGTTTTTACGAAGGACCTCCGGCGCGCGCCGAGGCTTTTACACGTCCCGTCGCAATACAGAACAGTTACATGTTTTATTTTACCGTTTGATTACGATATATTATAATATTAACATAATATGCGTTATGTCATGACATTTAGTTATTCAAAACGCGTTTCTGTCCATCCGCATTTCTGTTTATTATAAAATGACCATATGTACGAAGATCTAATTGTAACGCAATTTTGATGAAGTAATTATAATAAAATATTAAATGAAATTATCATGAAACTTGATAAGCCTTATTAAGCTTTAATCTTAGTTAGGGAAAATGTGTAACATTATAATATTTCACGCTAATTGCGCGTGTATGTTACATTTACTTTTCTACGCGACGGTCAAACTATGCGTAAAAATGCTGGAGCTCTAACAAACAGTGACCGTTATCAGAGAAATTCACTATAATTCGTAACTAACGTCAAACCTTAGAACTAAACACCTAATACATATTATGTACCTAAATATATATAACAATGATAATAATAACTCTCAATAATAATTCTTATCTCTGATTATTACATCTCCTGTATCTGACGATTATTCTTCTCACGGACGTATTGATTTCGCGATCGCCGCTTAATTTTATCACGCCTAAAGCGCTCCCGCGCGTAACTTGATTTGAAAAAGCACAAGACAAGAACATGGAATAAAAGTTTAGCGCGTGAGACACAGTTTACGTTCGGGCGAGTCCGGTAGCGGACTGGGATTTCCAGCTTTCCGGCTAACCTTTGCCCTTCGCGTGGCTCGCGATTACAAGGTGAAGGATCAAACGATCGCTCGTTAAACAGCTGGAGGGCCCGATGACGCGCGCTGAATTCGACTAATGAACACATATTCGCGCACGCTTGGCGGAAAATAAAAGCTCACCTCACGCAGGTAGTTGCGATCGCCCGTTAAATTTATTAGATATCACCATTCGGCGACGTATATATAATGTGTATGTTTTATTACTCAATTAAACTCTTTACAGCGTATCTCGGGGGCTCGCGTGGCGTCGAGTGACGAGCGTCACGCATGAGTCGCGTGTCGCATGAAGCCCTCCCTTCCCTCGCGCGCGATAAAGTGGAGAACACGGAAACTGCGGGCTATTTGTCAATGTTTCTTTTTCAACCGCGAATATGATCGAGCCGCCGCCTCGTCGCGGTACGGACGAGCGCATTTTTCACACGAGGCCGCACAATAGAGTCCGCCGCGCCGGTGGACGCCGCCGTGTACGATTGTTGTACGCACAACTAATTAGCGTGTCACGTGAGGCGCCGGTGAGAGAGCGCCGGGGGTGTCGTTATATCACCTCGTAATAACACCTCGCGAATATATACGCAAACGAGCCCGCGTCCGATTACCTCCTGTGGCGGTGGATTTTTTTCCCCCGCGACTCCTCCCGAGGGTGCGACAGCTTGAGCGTGCGCCTTCCTCGCGGTGGCCTTAATCTGCGATCTGCGAAAACTATTACAGCCTCGGCTTAATAGCTCGAAAAGAACGCGTTCGCACGACGTGAGCGGCCGGGCGAGCGCGCCCGCGACGTGGACTAATTAGTGCTGCTCGATTAGCACGCGTCGCGTCTCCCCGACGACGATATCTCGACGTGCGCGATATCGCGATACAAATAGCGTCGGATGACCTATCCATTACGCGCTACAACTGCCGGTGTCTGGGAAAGCGCGCGCCCTCCGGGCTACCGTGAAAATTTTTGTCCGCGACAATTGAATCCGAAACACGACGGACAATATAATGTCGAGAGCGGAGGTTTCAGCGGGTGCCTTTTATTACCGCGTTGATTGATTTACCTTGCAATTACGACATCTCGAATAGATCCCTACAGAGGTATGTTAACTATTTAGGATGTATTAGCTGTTTAAACAAACAGCCAGAAATAACCTTTCGACTCGCAAACGCGGCGAGCCGTTCTGTACGTAGGAGAGCGTTGACCGTATTCTTGAACGGCAGCAATGGCATCGCGGAAAAACCGTAAATATAGACCGTATATTCGATATTTGCGTAAGTGCATCCGCAGATCTATTTGATACCGCAAAGATTTATTTAAACATGCAAATTTAAATAGTATCTCTCCTGCTGACGTTACTGCTTTTGATATTTTTGACGAGAATCTTAACGTACAGCGAATTTTTGCACGTCATTCTGGTATTGGAGGTCCACAATAATATTTCGTTAATATTAGTTTCTTGAAGCTTGAGGCTCGACGGGGCTTCAACGTTCTACGTGATTATTCTAGCTTCGCGAAGCTTAGCCGAGCTTCTTGAAGCTCGAGATTCAACGTTCTACGTGCTAATGCGTAATTCGTCCTCGAATCTCGTGGATTCGAAATTGTCGAATTATTTGGATTCGAATAGCTCGCACATCTCCAGAAGAGAGGAGAAGTTCGCTGATTCACGTTATTCGCACTTACAGCCCCTAAGTAGTTCGTATTGATTGCCTTAGTAGGGATGATGCGAGTTGTTTATCGATATCGCATGAATCGTCGTGCCTGGCGACGAAGCCGACGAAGGGCGGGCCGTTGCGGAAACGACGCTGTTCGCCTTCTATAAGGCGCCGAAAGTTCGTCATACACCGCGGGGAGGCTGGCGTGTATACTTCTACCAACTTGGATTGCCTCCGAGTTTATCTGAAACGTTATTTCGAAGACGGGAAAGCGCCGGATAAACTAATCGTCGCGAGCGAATGCAGCCGCGCAGCGTCGAGTCGCGAATGCGAACGCATTGAAATTAATCATTACCAGCCTATTATCAATGTCGTTCCTCTTCGATTCGCTCGATACAATTCCGTCACGAGTATTCCTCGAAACCGTCGCTTCTCACACACGCTCGTTCTCAGACACGATTTTCCGCGCCGTTCTGTCGGACGCAGCGCGTCTCGATTTTGCATATTCCATTTAGGAAATTGCATATCATATCATATCAGAGATATCATATGGCAAAGCCTTCAACGATTTAACGAGCAACGCTGCTCGCGACAGGCAATCGCAATCAGTCATGGCTGGCTAATTAAGCAATCACCGATCCGGACAGGTATTTGAGGAATAAAAGCTTAACTCATCGCCGATCGAAAATGATTAAAGTTCCGTTTTATCGCGAAACGGTTCTCGGCACGGGTTACAAGTGCAGGCAGCGCGTTGAAAAACGCGTCCGCGTTTTCTGATAAAAGGAAACTTTAATAACCTTATATCGCGAGCTGCATCGCTTTCTTGACGCACGGTTATCGTTTCCCGTGCGCTCGATCGTTAACCTGTCTAGCCGCTCTTGTACTCTGTACATCGTGTTTCAAAATCGATTGGCATTAGACGCGAGCTCTACACCCGCGCGATCCAACGCCAACTAACGCCGACCAATGCAAACCGAAGCTAACAAAAATGCCGACTAACGCCAACCAACCGATATCGAGTGATCGTTAGTAGGAATTTCACGCGTTTTTGAACAGTTGTCGAACAGTTACGTTACACGGAATAGAAAGATTAGCTTCGGCAGCTAAATCAGTTTCAACGTACGAGCGCCTAAAACTTCAGCAGCGTAAGTCATTTTAATTGCCGCTGTAACAAACTTTTTCGCGGCAATGAAAATCGCCAACGCCGCTGAAGTGTCCATATGTTGCGACTAATTCGGTCGCTGCGGCTAATCACTTTTTTCCGTGTAATTTTCTCCCTCGGCAAACGAAGAGCGACGGAAATATACGGCGCGCGCGACTGAGAGATGCTTTATTACGACGGATACGTACGACGGTAATTCGAAGGGTAGTTAAGCCAATTCCAATTCGATGTTTTCCAACTGGCGTGAATCGATTCTGACGGAAACGCGTTCGACAACGTGCAAGCAACATTTCCCCGCCGTATCTAACGATAATTCGACCCGGTGCGTCAGCGGATCAAAATATGCAAACCCTCGCGCGGCGAATTAGAATGCTGCGGCGCGCTTCCTGCGGCAATACGGAATCCGTGTTGGTCTTTTCGTCCAACTGTTTCGGCGATTTACCGGCAACAACGGCCGGACGGTCATCGCCAACCAATGTACGAATTTAACAGCCTAATTTACAGCGGCTTAGCGAAACGAGTCGATCGGTAGCGGTGCGCGATAGATTGTTATTAGCGCAGATTGGCAATGATATACGACTTCATTGACATTCCGCGTTGAAACCGCTCGCTCCCTCGCTCGTCCACGCATTCCTCCACAATGAAATAAATCAGCGAACGATTGATATGTTTTGATATCGGACTCGCGGCGCAACCGCGAAATCATTCATTTTTCAGCCGCGGTATTGCGCGGGAACACTTGCAGCGCATCGCCTATTAATATTGAAATATATCTGAAAGCGTTTTCGAATTATATGCGCCGCGCGCACGGCTAGTAATCGCCGGACGCGTGATATCATTAATATCCAAATTCTATAAATTCACGAGAATATGATACGCCACGGCGTCGCAAATGTACGAACGAGCGATACACGCCCTCCCTACCCGCCGGTCCATCGATAAAGGTGTATTGAACTCTGAAAATCTATTATGTTAAAATCTCAATTAACCCTGATATCGCCGAACGTCAAACTGATCGTCACCGAGGCGCGTAATTCTTGTCACGAGCCATCTGAAACTTTTTCACCGATGACCCCTAAATGTTCATCGTGAGTGAGAACAATTTTTAAACGAGCACCTACGTAGGAATCGTATACATTCGGCCAATACTGGAGATTGGCGAGGTACCAATTGAGTAGAAAAAAAAAACATCAAAATCGACAGAGGTATGGTAAACTGATGTATACCCATGCTCCTCGACTGTAAAGTATTGAGCTCTGTCGGATAGTACATGAACTTCGTTTACTGTGTACAGTGGTTGCAGCTCAAACGGTGGTTTCCTTTTCGCAGGCGCGTTCGGTCGAGTTTCCGTTGTTAGCATCGTTTTTCTTTTTTTCTCTCCTTGTATCGAAGTTTCCGTTGAATTGTCTTCTTGTGAAAATTAAAATTACAAATCAGCGGCAGGTGATTTATTTGACTGTGCTATTTTATAGCGCTAGTTTGAACTTTTTAAGAGAGGACGTCGACCGGAAGGCCAACAAAACCGGTTTCTATTTTCGAACACCGGTAACTTAAAGGCGGGTGAAGCAAAATATCTGGAATTTCGCAAGTATTATTGCAAACGTTGTAAAATTCACGATTCCGCGGATACGTGACACGCGCGTGCGTGTCCCACGCTCGTGCGGCCGGGCGGAGAAAAGAGACGACGAGTCGCGGAAGGCCACGAGGGAGGAGGTGGCGAAACTGTGAAGACCGTGGGAAGGAAAGGGGGAGGAAATCGGGGAAGGACGACTAGAGGAAACGCGAGACCGCACCCGGCAATAACGCGGTACACGTCGTATTAAATCCGGTTGCAGCCGCTTTCTTATTGCGCCGGTTGATATGCGGCTTTATGCATCGGGGGTGCCTGACACCGAAGTGTATTACTTGGAACAGGGTTGGAGGAGAGCGCGCGGAATAATCTCAACACCCATACACGTCCGCAGGGACTCGACACACCACCACCACCGCCGACCGAGTGCAGCCCCGGTCTCTTGGCCGTGGCCGACGTCTTCGCGTAGCAATTTTCTTTGCGGCTGTTCCGCCAGCTTAGCCACAGTGAAACGCGTAACGAGAGCGGAAAGTCTGAAAGGGTTGCCCGACGCATGCACTGTGATCGATGGCGTCGATAAAACAACGTCGCTCCGTACGGAGGGTTGATCCGTTCAAAGCGGGATTTCCTCCCCCGGTGGGATCGCCGAAGGATCCAAAACAATCCCGAGTGTGATTTCCCGCCGTTCGCGCGATAATATCTCGATACTCACCGTCCTCTCAGCACGTACGGCACTCATTGTCGCGCGAGGCGAAATTTGACGGAAGGGAAGACGGAAGGGGGACGCATTTCGGGAAATACTACATCCCTCGATGCTTTTGTACAATCGATTCTAGACTCGGAGTTATGAAATATCTAGGACGTTGTTTATAAAAACGTGGCAACACTACATAGAGGAACAGGAAACGGTAATGTGGCGCCTCCTTAAAATAGATTAAAAATATACGTTTCGTTCAAGGAACACAATGTTTCGGTGCAAATTTATATATTTACTCGGAATCAATTCTTAGAGAGAATAGCGGCGAATATAACGGTGAATTGTGTGATTTTTAACGTATGTTCGAAAATCCCTTACGATGCTGCCGAAAGTTCACGGTTAAACTTGCGGCCGATCTTCGCGCGTTACATCGAGTATACGTGATTTTGCGGCGCGGGAACTCCTTCGGAAACGGAACACGTCGAGCTCTCCTGTCCGATCCGCTTTTTTGTCACCTACGCAACGGGGAGCGGAGGGGAAGCGGAGCGAGACGGAGCGAGGTAAGAAGGATGTCGCCGCTCGAGGCTATCAAGAACTCGATCTGCCCGCGACGCGATCGCTCAAGTAGGCCAATATTGAAGGATTTAGCGCGGCACAGACGCGTAAATTCTCGCCGCACACCCGGCAGGTGTATAAATACGACCAAAGTCGATTAATCCGGCAAGATTATAGTGTTTGACATCGAATAACGGGAAGATAGATCGGTCGGCTGCTCGTTACCCCCTAAAGTCCCGGGCGATTCATTAGTCCTGGCGTAACGTGTACCTATATCAGCGCGTAGGATGCATACTCGTAGCCAATAGTGATCCTTCTATGATAATAACTACTATGTATGCAACCATCGCGGTACGGTTACATTATCCCTCGATTGCATAATAATTCGAACTCGGGGCTCAAACCGATTAAAGACGAGCTCTCGTCGTGCGAAGAATCGATCGCGCAAATTCTGCCCGCGGGCGGCCCCCCCCCCCCCCCNTTTATTGTCACACTTTTTATATATTCATTAGAAACGAAAGATGTGTACGATATTTCATAATATATCATATGTACATTTTAATTATGAGTAGAAATACGTTCTGACAAACGATTCCACAAGTAATCGTTAGAATGCGTCACCTAATAGCGGGGATATTAAGGAGGAGCATAATGACTCTGCAAGAGTCACGATATCACTTTCTTCTCTAATATTTCAATAACGCTGGATCACCCGTGCTTCGGCTATTTATATCCTTACATGTTTATTTTCGTCAAAAATGGAAACAAGAAAATATTCACTCATCAGGTCCAATTTCGAAAAAGTGTTCGTAAATGCCGCATGCGATGTGCAAGACATGAGCCATTTCGTACGCCCAACTAAGCACCGGCATAGCAACCAACGCTATAAAGAAAACGTTCCTTTATTTATTAAGCGAGATATAAGCCATGCGGCAGCTGCCACCTCGTGTGACTTTCAGCTCCGGACTTCCCCGCGCGTCGCGGGGATCGCGATTTTCAAGTTTGACGCGCGGGTCTCGCGTTGCACTCGATCGCGGCCGCTCTCGTACTTTCGACAGCCGCACGATAACAGGCGGCCCGGTTTGTAAACAGAATCCGTACTTCTCGAAATAATTTATCTCGCGCGGGGATCAGCGTTTTAATTATTCTGTGTAATTTCCCCGCACGGGGCTTTCATTATTCCATGTAGTTTCCTAGTATTTTTGTTAAACACACATCCGTACCGCTGCCGGCGCGCATCAACGATTAATGACAGGTTCTTCGCGGATAATCTGGAATGGATTTTACCGCGTAATGGATTTCACTGCAGTCGTGACGCGGTCGGTCAGTACAAGCCGCGCGTATACTTTAATCATTATATTTTCCGTATCATGCGGCGTGCAACGTGTAAACAGAGCGAGAGGGTATCGAGCGCGCGCGACCCCTGGATTGAAAAGGAACATATCCATATTGGATACCGTTCGAGTATGTTTCAGCGCGTTACGAAATACGCCGAAGGAGGAAAAATAACGACCTCTCTATTGTCCCGCGCAACACGTGCGGGCGGGTAGGAGGGGGAGGGGGCGCTTACACTCACGTGCCAACAAACGACGAGGGCGTCGCATGATAGTGCGACCGCAATGTATGTCGTATCGCTGGGGCTATTATCCCTGGTCGCGTAATAATACGAAAGCCGCGATACCGCGTTCGCGCGGAGCAGAATGTCGTTACATTTTAACGACAGATTGTTATCTGCGCAATGACGCCACGTGTTATGCGAGCGACGCCGGCGGCGGCGGGAGGGTCGAGGAGGAATTGGTTAATGCGCGACGATTCAATCGTCGTTTTTGCACTTCGAGTCGGCGGATCGGCGAATGAATGAGAAAACATTGAAAAGTGCCGGCCGCGGGGGAAGGACCGTACGAGAATCGGAGATCCTTCGAGGCCGCGCGCGCGCGCGCGCGAGAGTAAGGCCTGTTTCATATCTATAGCGGATTCCGTTCGATCTCCGTGGATTCCGGCGGGCGCAAAAGTGCGGCTGCGGTCGATACAGCACGTTCCCGTGCGAAACGGCACAGAGTGATGACGCGAGAATTATATCGGCAAGCGAATGCGCGTTACAATACTCGTTGTTCGAAATCAAAATTAATGCTCCCCCTCTCGGCCGAGACAATCGTTAATCACCGTGGGTCTAGTGCGCGTTCGCGCGCAACAGCTCGCCTACCCTGCGAGATCACGAGAGAGAGAGAGAGAGAGAAAGAGTGACATTTCGGACGTTTTATAAATGAAACTAATTTTTACGAACGATTCTCGGTGAAAGAGCCGGGCGCGAACGAATAGAAATATTAATCCGAGGACAGTCGGCCGGCCGGTCGGTGAAAAATAATTTTATCTCCGTACACGCGCCGTACACATTTTTGCATAATAAAAGTATCGAAAATATATACATTGCCCCGCACCCATGTAGCCTCGATTATTTTAATTTCGATCACGCGCCCGCGCTTGGAGATATTTTTCAATAGGGTGCACCGATTCAATAAATTTCAAAGCCAAATGTTATAAAATATATGACAATATTATTCTGCCGCATACTCTACTGTTAGAGAAGCATTTTATTGTGCTCCGTGATATTTGATTGCATTTCGCCTGCTATCCGCAAGCTACGTAGTTTGATATCTGTGCGATTACAATGACTGGTAGTATTGTGTTCAAAATTTCGCCGAATTAGCTCTTTTGGTACATATATATATATATAAGTATACGAAGGATGTCTCACTCAGTGATAGACATTCTGTACATACAACGTGTTTCAGCATAAGCAGAATATTTAAATATCTCCTTTGTTTTTAATCTTTAAAAAATCGAAGAAAATGACCGTAAAGAAGAATTTTCCTTTCATGGTATTCCTCCTTCGGAATCGTTCAAATTTTGTTCTAAGTATTTCTCATATCATCAGAAACAAAGGAGATATTTAGATGTTCTTATGCTGGGGGATACCTAGTATATTAAGTAATATATATAATTATATGAGATTTTCTCACTGTATTCTCTCTCCGTGCAAGGCATTTGCATATATTTCTGCAGATCTTATCCTACATAATTTAATCGTTATTCGTGTCTTTTGGCGCACTGCAAACTTTTGCGATAATCGTCCTCAGCTGTTTGAAACAATAAGAGAAATGACCGTCAGAGACATCATAGACTTGGCGAAATCTCTCTCTCCTCTTTACTTTTGAGACCTACGCCGGATTAAACGACACCGTCGTCGCCGTCGTCGTCGCCGTTGTCGTCATCGTCGACGTCGGCGTGTTAATCAAGTTTAAACAGGAGTACGTATTATTTTAGGGAACATAATTTTAGCGCGAGACGCGAACAGCCTGCGACTCTTGAGTTCCGTAGAGATAGGCAGACAGAGAAAGAGAGAGAGAGAGAGAGAGAGAGAGAGCGTGGTTTATTGCCATCAAGTATATAAATGCAACGGGCGGTATTACAAGATTCTCCAATTAGGAACTTTCGCGTTCCCCCCCCCGTTTCGCGTGCTTATTCGCGCTTAAGCTGTCTCGAAAGTGCACGCGTTGCTCCGCGCACGAATCTTCCTCCGGGCACGCATAAACAGTCGTTTCGTCGCGCTAAGTGCACACCTGTACGTCGCAAAATTCACGTGTTTTCGAATTATACGATCCTCGTTCTTCTCAGTCCGTTCATCGGCCGATTCGACGACGACAAGCTGACGCGGTATCGATCGTGCGACAATCGTAAGTTTTTTTTACACGACGTACGCCAAAGCCAATCGAAATAAATTCCGTTGGCATATCGTCCCCCGCATTTCTCCCGCTCACACACCGCTCGTACACCGCTAATATATAACTTCGTTCCTCGACGTGCGGCCGTTTATTTATAAGCGTAACTCCATGCGGAACAACGTGCCGGCGTAGCGACACAATTATAATTTATACGCGCGTCAAAAAGAAGGGGGCGATAATAAACTCGGATTCTTCTCGGACACGCGCAAGAACGACGCCGGGCGAAAAGGGATTTTTATCGCTCGCCGAACCACCACCATCCGTGCCGGCGTTATTACGATCTCGTTTTTCCAGTTTCTTGAAGCACACTCCGGCCGACCTATCTTTTCGCGACGCGCCGCTCGAGTGGCCTCTTCCTCCTCATCGTCATCGTCGTCGTCTTTCCTCGACGTCGTCGTCGTCGTAAAGCGGTTCGCTCTAACGCGAGATCAAAAGCAAATAGCTTCCCGTCTCCCGTGTACATCGACGAGGGCTATCGCTTCGCGCTGAGTTCATCGTATTCGAATTTCCATGCCGACAATCGGCCGCGGACCGCTTGATAAAGTCGAGTTTCTCGGCGACGTTGCGAAGTAGCTCCATGCATCAAACTCCCGGCTCCTCTCCTCGAACACGTCCGCGGAAAGGTGAGGTGAGGGATGGTGGGTGCGAAAGAAATCGAGAGAAAGAGAGAGGGTCCCGGGGTAGACGTGAGTGGGAAGTCGCGGGGTCGGAAGGCCGCTGATGGGAAAAGAGGTCGCCGTGAACAGAACTATTTTGATACGAAGACGTATCGTCGCGGCTACCGAAAGTTGCGCGGATCGATGGCGTGCGATCTATCGTGCGGTAATAAGATTTGGCTCGGCGCGAGAAAGAGAGAGTGAGAGAGGGCGTGAAAAACAAAGGGAAGCAAGGTGAGGAGAGGCGAGCGCGCGCTGCCAGAGTTGAAAAGTCATTTCCCATTAATTATGCATGCGGTGAAAAAATACGTCAATACGCGGCTCGAGCCACGGAAACCACGATCGATCGGAGACAGAGACGGGGCAGATATTAGCGACCACGGACGACGAGGTACGTTTCCGTGCTACCATAGACCACGTAAAGTCACGCACCGTTGCGTACCGATCGCGTTTACTTCGTCGAGACAGGTGAATCTCACGATGGATTCCTTTCTTTCTCTTTGTGCATCTTGCTTGGACGGAAGATCGCCTCGAGAGCGCCTGGGAGATACAATAGCCCACGTCGTCGAAGCGTGTAATGCACGCACGTCATTCCTGGGAAGACTACGCAGTCTTCTATATATTATCCGTGTTATGCACAGGAAACTTCGGGTCGACACGGCTGACGCAATGAAGTTACAAGCACAAAGTTTGCCCTGCGACGTCGTCTTGCGCATATCCGACAGGAACGGGGAAACAAGGGTCGCGTGTGGTATAAGCGCGTGCGTGTGTGTGTAATAAGAGCAAGAAATCAAGAAACATACCACGTAATAGTGTAGCGCCTCATTAAGACATTCATAATGGATGATACACGCGCATACATACACAAATGTATGCATGATAGGATTTTAGTTTTTGCGCTCTGACACCGCTTAACTATACTGGGATGAGTAATGAATTGATAATGAACGATTATTTATACCATTATTTAGCCATCAATCTGGGATTCCCGCGCGACTTTTAAGCGAATCACACAATAATGTCGCCGGTGTGAGCACAGTTTTTGTGACGGCACGGTTAGCGTAATTTCATTCTGGCGAGTGACCCGGCTGATTCACCTTATGCTGTTTGCGTCGGATTGATACCTCCCCCAAAATGATCGATATCTCGCGCCGGGCTGTTGTTCCGGACAGCAGTGACTTACCGAAGATTGATATATGTGCTTCAAGTGCGAGAACATCAGTGTCGTCACCGGGGACCATCGACGTTGCTTAACACATTCGTATGCGTAGAAATTCGTACATTCGTGACACACGATGGACATTTTTATCCTTCCACATAATAATATTAATAAGTAATATTAATATTAAGTATAACACTAAAACAATCGTGCTATATATATATATGATTTTTTCGAAATCAGTTCTCTCACGATCTATTTCATTTCTACTTTAGTCCGCAGCGTCTCACTACATGCCTAAGATTAATCGCGCGGATCCGCAGCACGGAATTGAGAGTCGCTGCGTGTCGTAACGCGACTCGGAAGGAACAAAGTCAGTGCTAGCACGGTTCTGCTCCAGTCGGCGCACTCGGTTGCCTGACAGTTGTAATTAATACAAGCTTTGACCATCAACCCTACGCTGCGGCTCACCACCCCTAAGACCTGCCGTTTCTCCGGAACTTCTCGCCGCGCTATAAATTCGCATTCGCCCGGCATGGGTTACGAATTAGAGCGCCAAGGTCGTTCTCCTGCGTAACAAACCCCGACGAATTTCGCTTACGGTTCAATTAGCTAATTGCGTGTCGAGTTTTAACGGAATTCGACGACGATATCGCGAACGCTCGTCTTCACCGAGCACGGCTCGCGATACCGGTTATCGCGCTTTAGAAAAAGTTTCGCTATAAAAGGTTTCTCGTAATTTCGTCGAAGATGCTGCGAGAACCTCCTCCACCAATTGGCTGAGAACTAAAGAGAATCAAGAAAGAGTAAAAATCATGAATATATTTCTAGTTCGTCCCTTTATTTGTCTCTTTAGATGTTTGTTGTTTGGAAAGCTGTGCCACATATTTTTGCGAGTATAATTCTACATAAACGTCTATTTAAGCGTTATTTTTTTTTTCAAAGAAAACCGTACGCGACAACCGAGACGATTTTCTAAGAAAACACACCAACGCACCCGCTAGCTCACGGGAAAATACGATTTTCTCATGTAAAGGCGATAGCTGACATTTCGAATCCGAGTCGTTCGAGTCGGCTCCTTCCGTCCGTCCGCCACAATGTAATCCCTGTTGTTTTTAGACGGTGCGTTATTTGCGATGCAACTGCGACAACAGACCATGTTATAACAACGTGCATTAATTCACGCCGACTCAACCGTTCGATCCGATGCCGGGAGGGGAGGTTTTATTTCGACGAAACGAATCCCCCGGTCGTTTAGCATATCTATCTCGGTCGCGCGTAAAAATATTATACGAGACGTCATCGATGGGGGTCGGTCTGATTGCGCTCGTAAAAGTCAAAAGTACGCGAATCTCGCCGTGCGCCCAATAGGCGGCAGCCTTTTTGCAGGTACGACATTGGCGCGCGGTTCCCGGGGGTCGTAGATCAGGCGGATCCATTCAGTGGCTATCTGCTCTAGATAGCCGGTCTATTCGTCTTGTTTTTGTGCGCACAACGGCGACGGTCAGCCGAGCGTCACTATTACAATCGCGGGCGGGCCGGCATTGTTATCGAAGTAGCCCGTGTCACCTGCAGATCATTGAAATTAATTGAGCCATAAGCACGGCATTCACGAACCGTTCTGACCGGATGTTGCGAATTTGAAATCGCGGCACCGCGGCCCCCGGGACGAGAAAGGCATTGTCGGCCTACGAACGCGCGCGTTGTTTCTAATTTCGAGCCCGCGGCCGCGAGATTTATCGTTCAAACACAGCCCGCGGTAGTTTGTCTTTTAAATGATTCGCAAATGTCCGCGTTCTGTTCCATCGTGAGATCGTAAATTGCGGATGAAGATACATGCGTGTAATTTATAACAACTATGCGGCTAGCGAGACTCGCGATCGCTCGAGCTGCGCGGAGTGTTCCTGCCGCCTAGCGTCGTTTCTGTAAACGACAGATCCGTTCGCCGGATATGGAATTCATTCTTTATCCCTTTCGAGGGAAATACGGAGCGCGAATGGGGTGGGAGTTGAAATGTATAATACGGAAGAGTCGGAGAGACTCGGGATGAAGACTTAACCGTGCTGATGGATCTTAACGTTTTCAGGGACGCTGACGTACGTTGAAATATGCTTAATTCTTGAATTGAATGATCTTATAACACTTACCAAATGTTTAATAATAATCATCAAACATTTGATAACAGGTGTTAAATATTTGCTAACTGTTACTATTTTATTTAATTGATTCAGCTCTGAATAAAAGTCGTTCATATTACAAGCCAACTGAATTAATATTTGACAATTGACATTGAATTTACAGTATTAGTTACTTACCAGATATTTCGCTAAAATCTCTGACTAAATTCATTTAGTAACTATCACCAGTTTTTCTTCAGTGTGCATGATTGATAAATGTCACATTCATATGTCACTTTAAAATTGAATCATGTTTTTGTACTAATCCCTGAAGAGATCAATACTGCTTTCTTCGGCCAATTGAATATTATCATCAGATAAATTCCGTTCAAAATTCAATCGTCAAGATTAAATCGGAAATTCATGTTTTTAATTGTGACTTGTAAAATTCTCGTCGATAGAAATCGATTCCAGATACGCCGGGAGATCTCGAATAAATAAGTGAAAAGACGCGACATTCGATATATCACGCAATACGGAGGATTGTTAATTTTTCACTTATCTCATTTCCGGCATTTCCCGTCGAAGTCCCGAGAAGAAAGTCAGACGTAAGCATATTGCGTTAATAAAATTCGTATTTCCCCGCCGGCAGGGACGACCGCTGGAAACACGATTGTCCGGACTTTCTTCATATTTCGCGCATTACCGTAGTCATAAATCAAGCCGTGCGCAATTCGTAGATTAGTTTTAACCGCGGCGGAAGAGACCATTCGTCTTCCCGTAAGATATTTACACGGGTTTTTCCGCGCTACGCGCAGCCATGCCCTCCTGAGGAACCGATGACAAATCTGCGAACGGAAAAATATAAAGCGCCGCCCGCCCTCTTCGCTTTGCCCTCTGCCACACCATATTTCCATTCCAGGGCTCCATCCTGTTCTCGTTCTCCCTCAAGAAAGAAGCACACGGGGGTAACGTTTACGGCGATCCTTCGCAAGTCCTCCCTCTCCCCCCCCCCCTCCCCCGACGTATATAAAAGAGAGAAAAAGGAACGGAGGAGGATCGGCAGTTTACGAGCGACAGTGTGTCCTAAATCCCTCGGACTTTATATAACGCATCGCAAATTCGGCATAACTATGCCGGCCGTAAAGCGAACGGTGCCGCCCTCGAGTCAATGGCGTCATCCGGCGCGATTCAAGCGGCCCCGGCTGAGTCGCGCGGAAAAGTTTCCCGATGAAATCATCTTGGATATGATCGGCCACTCGCTCGTCGCGCCGGAAAAGTCGCCCCGTCATATGGGACACGCGACGCATGTAAAGTCCCGATGACAATATCCCTTGATACCTATCTACTCATCCGTCAGATTCCATGGCACTACTCGCGAGCCCGATCGCCCTCCCCTTCCCCCCACCTTTGTTCACGAGAAAATACACATTCACGAGAACGTCCGCTCGTGCAGAACGCGCCAAGATCGCGAGAAAGTCTTTCCAGGGTAAATGCCGATTCGATGCCGAGAGAGATCCGTGTTAACGGATTTTATACACTGACAAAATGACTGGCGATACTTACTAAATGCATTTAGTTCGAGATTTCGGAATGCTCAGTAACTATTGCGAAATTTGATATTAATTACTAAGTATTTAATTGGCCTGCGGTATGAACGATTGTCACTCAGAGTTGGATCGACTAAATAAAATAATAAGCTACCAAATATTTGGCGATTATTATTAGATATTCGGTGTTATGAAATCATTCAATTGCATTTTTACAATTTACAATTTTTAAATATTTGATGACTATCTTATACTTATATCAACTATACTTATACCTATCATCTATAATTATTTATCTATATCTGTGTCTAATAATCTTGTTGCATTTATCGAGAAAAAGCTTCGCGTGTTTCTAAATAATTAATGTCCGAAATTCAGAAATCACGATCCTCGATGGTAACATGTCAAATCTTCGCCGGGAAACGTTGATTCCGGGCTCGTCGAGAAATCTCGAATAAATAAATGAGATGATGGATACTCCTGACACCCTTGAGAGGAGCCTTGGAAAAATTACAAGAGGAAAAAGAAGATGAAAATATATTAACCCTTTGCACTCCGCTGTCGCCGTAGCGGCGACATGGTTGTTTTGCTGCCTCGGCACTTTAAGAAATTTTAAGTCCTAAAATTTATGTTTTTCTTTTATAATATAAGTTAGAATATGTTTTGTTATAAAATAGCTAAGAAATAAAAATTTTGTTTTATTGAAACGACTCTATTTTTCTTCTACATCATAGGTATGTACTTGGAACTAATAGCCTCTATGCATTACTAGGCTGGAGTGCAAAGGGTTAATTCCTAATTACTGCTACAGTTTCAATAAGCGGAGCCGGCGCTCTCGCCTGGGTAGGAAAATAATTTCGTCGGTAGAGGGTTAATAAATTTACTTCGCCAACTCATCGGCAAATCCGCCGGTGTAATTGGCGATAACGATGCAGCTTGTTTGCGACCGAGTTGGCAGCGCTTTTCCTACGCGGCCGCTCGCCAACCATGAGCGCGAGGCGAACACCTCCTCTCCTCCCCCCCCTCTCTCTCTTTCTCTCTCTTCCCCTCTTTCCTTTCTCTCCTCCTCCAGCGCATTCCTGGGCCTCGACCTTTTTCTTTAACGAGTTTTTATGAAATTGAGGCTGGCTGAATCTAACGAACTTCCGTCCGACGAAAAGCGGCAGCGGCGAAACGGCCGGGGCAAGTTTTATTAAAAAATAACGGACGCCGAGCTTTGTTTTTCCCCGTTTCGCTCGATTTCCTTTCTCTGCCTTCTTAGCCCTTCGCCCGCCGGCTCCCGCTTATATCGGGAGTAATAAAAACTTCCGCTGCTCGATGATAAACGAGACGTATCGGTACCACCGAACGAGATTCTGTCGCCGTTCGAGGTAGCAGACGCCGCTAATAGAAACGCGTTTCTACGCGCGGCAAACTACCGCCGAGTAAGTTGGCTCCTAAGACACGGAGGGCGCGCCGCGCCGTCGAAATATCCGTCTGATTTCCTAGGGCTGGATATTAATTCGCTCGTAAAGCCGGAGCGTCGCGGGCACAATAAGAGAGAGAACAAAGTCGGCCGGCGATGTGGCGAAGAACGGCGACGCGTTTCCATCGAGCGATAATCCGCCGAACGGCTGAGGTAAACGAGGTCTCTCGCAATCAAATTGATACGACTGATTTTCAATTATCTCTCAGCCGAGAGCGCAGACTCGAAAAATATCGGACGAAGCGGGGTAAAGTTCGCGAGCGTTCACACGCAAGTGCGTATCCTTGCGAACACTCGACTTTGTTATCCGGGATATTTCTTTTCCGCATCTCTTTAATAAGAAGACGTAAAAATCAGGGGGCAGCGACGTAAGAGGAATATTATTACCTTCCCGGCGAATTCCTTTGTTTTCGTCCGTTCCATTTGGCGGGAATTGATCGCGACGGACCGTGCGGTAAATGCGCGTAAATTAACGTTGGCCGGCCCGATAGTTCCGAAAGGAGCGGCCAGTTAAACCGAAGTTACAGTTAAACCCGACGTCGGCGAAACCCCCAGGCCGTAACAGCGCTACCGTTCACAATGACCGCAATACTGTCGCAGTCGTGGGATCGCCGCTCGAGAATGCGGCGCCTTATCAATCGCATCTGCAGCCCGGGTAATACCGGGGGCCGAGCGGCCTTTAATTCATCGAGAATTCGACGGTGAGCGCCGTCTTGAAGTTGGCCCAGCGGGGCCCCGTAGATCCATGTTTATCCCGGCTGCATGGTTAATCATGGGTTAACCGTGCGACCGCAACCCCTACGTCTAATGGCACCCGAGCGGCGAGCCGTGCGTTGTTACTACGTTGCACATCGGAGTGTTTGATTAATCATTGGCTCAGCCCGTGTAATCTAGCTGTTAAGGCTGTGCCTGCGGCCACTCGGCCGAAACCGTACCAATCCACGTCCTCGCACACGCGCCCACTCAAAGAGCACAGAATGGGACGTAATGAAGCGGAGGAGTAAAACATAAGTCGCGTGAAAAATGAGAGATGAAGGATGTAGGTTGTAGGGTAACACCGAGGATGGATGGAAAACGGAGCGGAAAGGGGCCCAATCGCGAGGGAGATGTTATCTGAAGACCGTTGACTTCTCTCGACATAATTTTCACCCCCCCAAACAATGTACAAATTCCGGACGTGTGTTGCAGAATGAATGGGTCGCATCGTCATAAAATTCTCCGTTTGATCAATTTACAAGTGAGTGGGGGGGGGGGNGGATAGGAGAGAGGACGACTTCCGAAACGATAATTTATCTCTGTATCATTCTTCACGTCTTCTTATATTTCTCATTCTGTCCCGACTCTATCGAGGAGAGGTATTGCGAAAGAGCCGGAAGACGGTGCGAAGCGTTCCGGAATTTAATAAGATTCGCGACGTCGCTTCCACGCGCAGCCACTTCGTGGCGGGCCATAGCCGAGTCGAGAGTTTACGAAAATTCCGACAGCACCCGCCTTTCCAGCCGTCCTTCCAGCTTCCTTTACTTCCTCGGCGTCCTTCCCTTCCATCCTTCCTTCCCCCCTCGCGCCAGTAAATCCGTCCAAACGATTTGTCACGCGCTGCATCTGCGAGAAAAATCCCGCGACTTGATTGTTACTCCACTACAGCCCTCCCCCCCCCCCCCCCCCCNCCATACCTCTCTGTATAATTTGTCATGATTCAGCCGCGATTCTAAACCGAAGCACAAAGAGAAAGAGAAAGCTATATTTAAATTCCCCATCATATTCAGCGTCGAGAATGCAATCGTCATCGTTTCTTTCAATTTTTAATGCTTCCGTTGCTAATGAGAGAGATGTGTGCTGAGATATCTTCTTCAACTTTCTCCTTCTCGCAAATTAATCTAGAGAGACACTCCTCACTCGCGTGGTCGCAGCAATAATTAATATTCAACGCCAAATTAAGCATGCGCGCCTTCAGCATGCTCAATATGATATGCAAACACGCGTCCGAATTGACCTGAAGCGTGGAACAGAATGGACGAATAATGGGGAGGGGAAGTCAGAGCAAGATCGCTTTTTATGTTTCCAGCGCCTTTAAGCTCACACGAAATCATTCTCCGGGAGCAGAGAGCGAAGTATAATTCCGTATGATAACGACGAAGCGGGCGGGCTGATACGAGTCTTTTCGTTCGCATCGAGAAGCAGGGCGCTTCCCGCCGTCACGACTGTCATTATTATCCCCGAGTTTCGGGCTGCCCTTATCCCGCGAGACGAAACTTTCGGTGCCCGCCACTTTAACTGGTCCCATCGTTAGTAAGTGCCGCCGAGCTGACAGTGTAACAATCTCCCGTCGTCGAGCTGCTATCGCGGCTATTTTTAAACGTCTGCTTCCAAACTGACGCCACGCTACATCGCGAGATCGCCGGAGTGAAGCTATGAGTTGATCGAAACAAGACGACTCGTAACGTCTATGGGAACGATCGCGAGCGATTAGTGAAATACAGAGGATACCGGAGTTCATTGTTACCTTTACGCTTTTTACATACTGATTAAATGAAAAATGCAGTATTTCATAATGTCATATTAATGCAACATTTAATGTAACTACATCGTTTAGCTTTTTCGAAAAAGAAAATATCAGCATCATGTGGAATATCTGTCGTCAAGTGTCTCGTATTTGTAGTAATTTAGGTCAATGTGAACAAAAATGTCCCGTGCTATTTTGAACAAACAATCACATAAATTGTTGAGTTGTTAATTAATAAAAATAGAGGCGAATGATCGTGCGCGATGCTACGAGCGGCGAGACGAGTTATCACGCCGAAGGGCGTTGTACGCCTAGTTTTTTATTATTTGCCTTTGGTTTCTTCAATTAATAACTCAAAAATTCACATGCTTGTTTGATATCAGCGAACTACAATTATAGAGATAAATATGCTCTACTTGATTTATTAAGCGAGATATAAGCTTCGTGACGATTAACTCGTGTGATTTCCGGCCATGATTTCCCCTCAGGCACTCCCGAGAGCGCACTCCAGCACTCGACGAAGTCGTCAAATCGCACACGGGGATATGTCGTCGCGCGGAAAACGCGGAAATCATTTTCAGCGGCGGGAAAGAGACGGCGCGAGGATATTTTCGCGCGACACACGCGCAACACTCATTATCAGCGAAAGGGAAAAATTGCCAATTAAAATCGCTGCGTGGTTTACAGCGAAATATTCCCGACGTAACCGTGCGACTTCATTAAATCAAATTGTCCAATTAGGAACGCTCGTGTTTGTAAAACGTCGCGCCGCTCGTTGATTCGAGCGTGGCTGAAAATCGTATTGCGCGCAATCATATTCCGCGCGCTGCAATCTGCAACGCAATGACAACACGATCATCGAAACACGCTGGAGATGACGGGGACAGCACGGCGAAACGTTGCCACCGTCGCGATTTCTCATTGTCGCGGGAATTTTCGCGAATACACTTAACACTCCGCGGAGAGAGAATGTCCGACTCATCTCAAATTTCGCAAACTGATAATAACTTCCTTATTGTCGCGGAGTTGTTCCGCCTCGGCGGTTCTTCGCGAAGGGCCGGCTAAGTTTCTAAATTGCAGCGGGCGAGTCCGTCACTGGATATAAACATTTGCAGTTTACAACTGATAGCATCTAGTGCCCAGTCCTTGACGTTTAATTTAGCGTACACGACCAGACAGTTCGAGCGGCAACGTAAAGGGCCCTTTTTTCCTATCTCAGCCAACATGGAGCAATGGAGCGTGGCGCCAGCGAGTTTTCCACTGTGAAACTTTTAAGGAGGGACGCTCGCATGGGATCGATTCCTTCGACGATACGCAAACAGCTCTCATATGCTAAAATCGCGCGTTATCTTTAAACAAGCGAAGCACCGATCGTCGAAGAAAAGCTAATTCTTCACGAACGATTGAATAAGAGATAAATAGAGGGAAGATACTAAATTCGAATTACCGTTTTGTTTCTAGGCTCTAAAACCCCGTTGAAAATGTCCATTTTCCCCACCTATGTCGGTTTGAGTGCTACTTTTCTAATTTGAACGTGATTGAAATATTTTAACACGTTCGCTACCACGCGCTTTTTATTTGAGAAACCCTTCCCAAAGGCCACCTTGCATTCATTTATTTATGATTGAATCAAACAAATTATATTTATGTGGACGAAAAAAGAAAGAAATATTATTGCTGTCAGATATACGCGACGCTGATCTTCCGTGATCGTGTCGATGGACAGAACTTGTTTAACAATTTCTGAATGATACCTCTCGTCCCACTTTTCGACTTTTCAGTCGTCGTCTTGATTTATTTAGTATTTAGCGAGGGGAAATGTGAGCGCTCGTAAAAATCGTCGACGTGTGTCGTTCTGTTAGAATCCGCCGAAGACATGGGACAGCTGCGCGCGGCGCGCTGCAATTCCATTATTCTGTTAAACGGTCACGGTAACAATAGAAAACAGTTTACGGCGCTATTCTTGAAAAAAAAGCTCCGCTTGTTTCGTACTTTCGATACGACACCGATGTATTCCGTCATAAAATTTTTAACGGACATCCTCGGAGTTTTAAGGGAAATCGGACGCTGCCAGCGTCGCGAATGAGAAACCCGCGCGGGAAATCGACCGGTACAACATAAACGGCGTATCATCTGTCGTTCTGACAGTACTCGTGCTTCTTTCGGCTTGACCTGGCACGAGCGAGGTGTACATTAATATTCAGTTATACGACGAAACTGGAATTTATTTGTGTCCTATATCAAAAGTAATATGATTAAATTATGCATGAAGTGACACTATATGAGACGCGGTGTAACGTGTATGCGTAATTTTATAATAAGAAATTCGCGAATATATCGCACATCGTCACGACTGCCTGTAGTTATCCTTATAAAAATATTTTACCATTTTCAGTGCGCGAAAACTGTTAATTAAAACAGCGAAAGCGTGCATTCAGCTGAGTATGTTTTTAGATAGGAAAGGAACACTTCCGTAATAACGAGTTATTAGCGAAGTGGATTACATATGAGTATATCTGAATGGTATATTAACGTACTATCGCCTTTTTCAGTAGTCAACACGTACAGTGCTGTGTAAATTCGAGATGTATGAAAGTATATTCAGCTACGAGTGCGAAATACTTGTTTAACATTCACAAGCACACATATTGCACATTTTGAAGCAACACGAATAAACGCACAATTCTTTAACGCGCTCTTTCCCGTATTGAAACGAAACTGAGTGAAACGAGAACATACTAACGTAACACTCATTAGCAGACAAATATTGAAGAGGGGCAATCTCTGGAAAAATACTCATATATACTTGCGTATATTCGTCGTATTCCTTCGCTTAATAGGCTGCGTATGTTTGAAAGTGCAAGAAACGAGTATAAAAATGATAGAACGGAGATAAAAACGGGCTATATGAGGAGCAAAAACGGTGAAATATTTTCGTTTCTCTCTCTCTCTCTCTCTCTCTCTTTCTCTCTTTCTGGGAGATGTCACTATTTAATTTTAAATACAACAAAATTATCTCACAGATATTATATCGGACGGATATTTTGAGGAACGCGCTGTATGTATATATTTTGCGCGTTTATACCGCAAAATACGAAGATACGGCGAGTAAACAACTTCGTAATTAAATATTCGTTTATTTGTACATGGTTCCGGGGCTTATACTCCATAAACGTCGGCAAGCCGGCGGAAATAGCTGACGGTTAATTTTCGCGGAGACTCCCTCTCGGCGCTCGGTCTTAAAGAAAATTAAAATTTCTCACAAAAGCCCGTTGTGTCGCGCGGGATTATTGTTTCATCGAGATAAGGCCGCGGTGACTCAAAGAAACGTAATGAGTTATGCTATATAGCGGCCCGCGAAGATTGCTTCCGCCGTGCGCTTTCGCCTCCCCCGTTCGTCGGGTCGATCGTTTCACCGATCGGCCGAAATAAAGGCGGATAATTGCGCGGAACGGAATTTTATCGAAACGCAAACGAAAAACTGCGAGGCACGCCGGACGGGCGCGCGCGCGCGCGCGCCGGTTAAACGCTTTTTTATTGCCTACGTAATCTCCGCGGCTGCCGGCGCGCCGTAGACACACGAGACACATACTTAGTAATGTCCGTGTAACCCGCCGCATCGGTTCTTGCGCGTCGTGAGCAGAATTAATTAAAGCGTTTTTGCGAGGGCGTCGGTCGCTTCGGCGAGTGAGAGTGCGATCAACATCGCGCCGTTGCCCTAATTGATGTTGTTTTGCATCGCCGGCGCGTACCGCGAAGACGGTCCTACGTCACACAGAGTAACCGGAGATCAAACGAGAATGTGCACCTTGCGTTCTCGATCGAGTCCGCGAACTTTCGATTTTCGCGATAAAATCTCTTAACAAAAGGTCGGGACCTCGATTAACTCCTAATGGGCGCGCGGAGGTCGATTTGACGTTTTAATTCATTCACGTTTTATGTGTGAGAATAATATTTTTCACTCTTACTTCTGAATAATTATAACCTGAGACAGATTTTCAACATAAAATAACACTTTTAACGAATTCGTAGTTTAGTTTACAAAAACATTTCTTAAACATGTTCGATTGCCCCGCTAGAAATTTCATGCATCTTTCTTGCGCAGTTACTGAACAGTTATATTAGCTTCTGTCTAATAACTGAGGAGTAAAATGATTTCGGATGCCAATAAAAATGCAAATTATCCAAGTGACTAACTAGTTCATTCTCAGCAACGTTAAATCACCAGACGCAAATAGATTTTGCAAACTGAACGATCACGGCAACAATGCGACACGACGTACTCGCTATTCGCCGTCGCCTCGACCTGGGTTATCAGGTTGTTACGGCTCGCGAGGGAATCGTGAAATGTGCACGCCTAATAGCCACGCGGACGAACAGCATCCGCGCGGAGCGGCGGCGGCTAACGGCGCAATTAATGCGCGCAAAGTACGAGACGTTTGGACGAGCGAGTCTTTATATTCACTAAAGCGGCGTTTATCATTTCCGCCCGCGCTCGAGTCCTGCGAGTGCTGGGCAACCGGAAGAACCGGGGGAATCTCATCCTCGCGGCTATGCGCGCAGCGGGACAGCGACGCGCGGAAGCCGAGAGCGTTTAGTGGGAGATAAAATGTATACACATCGGGGAAAACGACTTGCCTGCGCGCTTTCGCGGTGCATGCGGCGCGACGTTGGTTACAGCCTGGCAGGTACCATATTTCTGGATTTATGCTGACGTCCTGGGAAATGAATCGCGTAATAAAGGAGGACGTGGCATATCCTTTGGCGGAGCGGAAAACAAGGAGATGCGCGGAGATGATGTTTGCCGATAGTATTGTTGTATCGCTACTTCCGACACCTTTCGACATTTTTACGTGATACAATTTCCCCGGAGGTTGTCGTATGAGAAGAGTCCTGAGTGGAAATGTTTCCCGGGGAAAAATTGATCGTCGGCCAGACTTTACTTTGGACGGTAACCGTCCAGCAACCGAATAGAGAATCGTGTTCAGATGAAGCTGGTCAAAGACTAATCAAAAACTAGCCTAGAGCTGAACACAAATTGGTAAATGTTACGCTAGTTTGCCTGTTAAAACTCGGCATATCCCAGTTTTTATCTCCCGGCTGAAAAACATCCGGAAACTAGCCGAACAGATTAGTAAATGCTAGTTACTTCCCGATCAGTCGAAACTCGACAAATTCGAATTCTTATTTCCCGGTCAAAGCAAGCCTAGAAACTGATAATTAGTAAATATTTCTCCAATAATTAATAAATATTCACCAGAATACCATAAATATTCACAGAATTCGCGACCAGTTACCGGCTGGATTCTGCTTTGTCTCCTCGGTGACGTTGACTTGCGAAATGCTCGCTGCAGAGGTATCGTCGACGGCGGAACGATATTTAACAACGGCTTCTCGAGGGCGCTCAATCTGGCTTCCCGACGAATTTGTGCCGTATTAATTCGCGACATTGCCACCTCCTATTCTCGCAGATCCCGGCATTCTCGAGATAACTGCAGTGCTCGCGGATATTGAATCGCGACGCGTCCGCGTTACCGTGGTATGCGTTCGCCTGCGTTCCCTTAATTCGGAGCATCTGTCCTGCTCTTCGGTCCACATTTTCCCTTTATTATATCTCCGCGCTCGGCACGACGGCTATCTCCTTTTTTCAGCCGTGAAAGCTTAATGGCGTCGTCAGTACGACGCCTTTGTCCGCGCCTCCGGTGCGCGCGCGGTCCAAACGCTGCGCAACAAACGTCTCAGGAATTCCCTTTCGATTCCGCCGTCTCTCGCTTATCATTGCGCGGCGGCGTGTGATTCGTCGTGTGCTCGGACGTTCTCTCTCTCTGTGTTCGCGCCAGCAACCCGGCTACCTGCGCTTCTTCCGTATTTCCGTATTCCGCGGTTCCTACATTATAGAACCGGGAACACGGGAATTCTCTTTCGAGCGACGGATATCCGGGTCGACGAGGGGAAAGTCTCGCATTTAAATCGCACGCCTGTATTTTCGCGGCTATTTACTCGCAACGAGATCGGCGCTCCAGAGCGTCATGCGGGGCGACGGATCAATTATTACTATCGGAAGTGAATTGTTAACTAGCCGAGCACTATCTACGCTTCATACGTATGTTTAGCGGTAAGCTAGATAAATTAGATATGACTTCTGTCTGTTTGGTAGTTGGTCGTTACATCATGCGGAAAAAAAGAGAATCCGTGATGAATTGCTTTTTGGACGAGCTTTTATGATGGTATCGTGCGTTCAACATGGCGCGACTCGTTAAAATTTCAACCGATCGAAGAGGATCACCACGAAGAGCAGGGGATGTGTTTCGGCCCCGTCGAATAGACTTTAACATGCGACGATCGTATCTTATATATGAGATACTCAGATTATATTGCGCAAAAATGTATACATTTGGATTAATCCAATATTAATATACTCACCGTCATGACGGTACATACATTTCTAAATTCATGGAAAGTCTGCTAAGGAACGCTTGACGGTAAATAATATATTATAAATCGATCTTTCAATATTCGAGACGTGATCCAACGAAACAGTGATGCAAATCGGTGACAATGGAAGCCCGTCGTAAAGCAGATCTTTCCTCGCACAATTATTTTGGCGCGGCGTAAGTTTGAAGTGTTCTGTTTCTCTTTATTTTTTTAAAGCCACGGGAGAAGCGTTACAATAAAATAGTTGGTTTTTACAACGGGTAACTTTCATGAGCTTTTCATTTGTTCCGAGAAACGAGATGAACGGTTTACACCCGGTAATAATCCGACCCAACGACTCGCATTCGCCCGTCTCTCGGAGAGACGTAAGATTTTTAAATCAAAACTAAGCGAACGAAACCTACGGATGAACCGGGAGAAACTCTTTTTTATATCTGCATATTCGATCTCAACTCGGAACTGGGTCAAACATTGACCGCGCGTGCTAAATATATTTCTATCAAATTCACCGTGAGAAACTTAAAAACAGATTTGTAACAACTTTAAAGAAGAATTATAGTAAGCAGTTCGAGCAGTCAGGATACAAAGTCCTGCCTGGCGGGATTAAGGAAACAGAGCCGGAATCAATAAACTACGGTGGTGGTGCTCGCTTAGCGGGAGGCAAAATAGGTACGCGTGTGTGTGTGTGTGTGCGTGCTTGTGTGTACGCACACATCCGCGTGTGGAACGCAGGAAAAGTTTGAGGAAGTCCGCAGGGAGCAACGACTCGTGACTACTTTTTGCATACCGAATGTCCGACGAGAAGAAACACGACGTGTAGGATGAGGCTACGACTGAAGGCTGTATACGCGAAGAAGCTACGCGACGTGTACAGAGTGTATCAAGAGTTTCGCGTCTTCGCTTCGTAGAAAGTCCGTGAGATTTATTCAAAAATTAATCTTTTCTAATGAAAATTCGACGAGAAGCCGTTAATCGTCTTTTTGCACCGCTTAATCACCGATATTAATTATTTCGAGGCAATTCGCTCCCGAATTCCAATTATTTGGCGAATTAATTCGCTGCCTTTAATTTTATCCGTTTTGAATAAATATTTTAAATCTAAACATTTTTTCGTTCAATTGTGGTTTTAAGAAAACCAGTCACTTACGTTTACGAAACAGTATGAAACATAGCAAAATAGTGAATATAATCTCGGTGAAATAATAGTGAACAATACTGCTACACAATACGCATTTTCAAGCAATACAAGAAAATCCGAAAATCTATCGACGACTTTATTGATTCAAAATCCGCCCAAGATTCTACCGCGATGAAATTCGACAGCTGCCCAATAAATAGCATAAGGTGATCGGGTATTAACGGAAATTATTTCGACAATTGAAATTTCTTCCATTGATTAATAATTCTTGACTTTTGGTAATGAAAGGCGTCGAATTAATTTACACGTCTAACACACATCGACGGATTTATAAGGGCGAAATTTGCGGGGCAAATACGAAAATCATTGATCACACGTAGGCACCGTACGGTAAGAAATATTAACGGTGAAGGAGCCGCATAATACGAGCGCGTGGGGTGCCGGAAGGTCTTAATCCGGCATTGCGAGCTTCTCTTCCGCGAGACGTTGTCTCCCTCGCTCTGAATGTTACTTAGCTCCTCCTTCCGCCGGTATCCTCCTCTGGAGATTCCTGAAAGGACGACGGCCGGAGCTTGCCGGATTATTAATGGTACCCTACGACGTACCGTTAATTGACTCGGATTTTATTACACGCGCGCTTCGACTTCGGCTAGCGGGAGAGGAGAGCGGACGGAAGGAGGTGGAGGAGTAGGAGGGAGAGAGGGAAGCATCTCGGGATAGATCGTCCTCGTCTTACGAGAGTTTCCCCCGCGGTTTCAAGGAGCATTTTTGGGAGCCAGTCATCCGCGTCGGTAGCCATTAAGCACGGATAATGGAGAGAAAAAAGAAATCATAACGCGGGATCATTTATACGACGACGACGGAAACTGTGAATAGGACATTTGCTGCGGTTAGCGGCGAGCATAATTAATCGTTGGCCGGAAAGTGGGCCGTCATCGCCGAAAGTTTCATCTACACGGTGGCCTAGAAATTCCGCGAGAGAAAGAGGGAGAGGGACATCCCTTAGTAGGGCGAATACATTATCACCACGGTCGTGTCGAGACACTGTCTTGTATAAATTTACCTCTAGATTTTTACTTGTAACTGTTCCCCGATACAATTGTTAATTAAAATCGTCGGATGCAATTGCCCGGAGTTTTAATTTATTGAGATTTTTATTTCTGTTTCCTGATGCAGTTGCTAATTAAAATCGTCTCATGCTGATAATAGTATGTAAAAGAATATTAATTACTCAGCGATACGTTTTATTTTCACTTGTGTATGTTGTATATTAATTCTCCCTGTTAAATACACAGAGGACTATTGCGCGATATGTTTAATAGATTAAATCTAACGCGGTCTTCTTTGACACATTAACTTAACAAAGATTTACCTGTTGCATACAGCTTGTTAATCGAATGTCAAGGTATTATTTAATAGAGAATTATACGCCATTCTCAATAAGCTAATGCTGTTTAATTTCCGATTAATTAATGAAATAACCGTCCACGCATATAATTTGCCGGCTAGTATCTCTATTATTCGATATTTGCGGATTAAAGGCGACGTTCAGAAAAGTGTTTCATTGTTCCAATCTCACGCCGATACGAATGCTTTGGCGGCCCGATCGATTCCAATCTGCGATAATAAGCGTGCAGAAAGTGCGAATAAAACAAATAGGCAGAAATAATTCAACCGGAAGCTACGGAGATCTTTCATTTCCGTAATTACACGCGAAATTGATGAGCTCCTCCCTGCTAAGTTTCATTACCGCGAGATATCACGCGGCAAACCGAGAAACGCTAATTAATTCTTCTAGTGGTTGTCTTTTGAAATTTTTCATGTTTGTTCAGGTCTCCTTCCCTTCCGCTGGTAAAACGGGCGTCCGATAAACAAATTATGGAAACATTAATAATAGCATCATGAATTGACGAAAAATGTTGCAATGATTGCGCTAAAAATTTGCTGTAACATCATAATGGTTTTTTAAAATAGAATTTCAAAATTATATATATATATATATATATATTCAATTCGGGATATTTCTTTGGGATATCGTTGTATAATTATCGCAATATTTAAAATTAAAATCGCAACTAACAATATTTTTCACAATTCAATGCAGCAATAATTAAATAAATAAAACATTTTATAATATTTCTAGCATTTGTGGACAAAATATTTCAATCCAAATTATTAAACTGATTAAATGTTCGTCAATCCGTTAAGATGATTCGCCATACCACTAGTATTTTGCCAAAATATCATTTCCACATGAATTGGACAAACAATTTTTAATATGTAAAATTATTATAAAATATTCATGTATTTCCACATTATTTTCTTATATATACTCATATAATTACAGCACCACAAATTTCATGCAATATTCCGTCACACAATTTCATAAATGTTTTCCTATTGGAGGCCTTGCCCATAGGCACTTTTGACGGAAAAATGTTTCTCGCTGTGCGCGCGCGCGGGAGTCACTAGATAATCTCGAGCAAACAATTTTTGCCGGGCAATAAAATTTCAGCGAGCGTTGTTTTATATTTTAATATACATTAACCGCACTCTCTTTCTCTTTCTCTCATTCTCCGACGCGGTATGTGCCGCGCATTTTTGTCCGCATATTAAACTATGTAATTCGCCCGAAGCGACAAAAAGCGGCCGAACAACATAACGTATTATTATGGCCGTTATGCGGGACATTATATCGCGTTACTTCAGTCTCGATGTGTTTACGATGGCCGGGTGGCGCGCGTTTTCCCGCGTAAGCGCACACTCCGCCTGTAACTGCGCTTTTCTTTTTAACTGCGTTACCCACCCAACAACGCGTGTATCTCTGTAATTCGTACGAGTTAACTCGCTAACCGCACTGAATTCGCGCTGCTTTCGGGAATTATCCAAATCACGGACGCTAGACGACGCGTGACCGATCGTTGAGCACGTTCGAAATGTCACGAGGATCGAAAGTGCTACTCGCCTTGCCTCGAACAGCCCCCCCCCCCCCCNATAATACTCCATTAAGTGATTATGGCTCGGTATTGTCGACAACGTTTTAAGGGTTCCCCGCTTCAGTCATCGACATAGATTATGATAATAGCCTTATCGAGCCAGCGACTATCGTTCGATGTAGTCGATGACGATGAATCTTTATGACAACTAAAAATGGAGTTTAAGAAGAGCGAGCGTGCATCCAATAAGAGCACTTGCATAACGCATTTTGCATAGATTACACAGAAGATCAATTATTTTCTGTACGGAAAAAAATGATGTATCAGCAGCACCAGTCAATCAACGGTACAAGCAATTGAAATGAATCTTCTTGATTCGATTGTTATTGAAACTAATACTAGAGTTATTAAAGCAACAGCTTAACGTGTTGGTTTCAATAATACTGCTATTGAATCAAGAGAATTCATTCCAATTGGAGATATCATACTTTTTTGCACATATCTTCGATTCTGTTTGCTTTATAGTCATAAAATAATAATTTCTTCCGAATTACACCGTAAGAGACTCGCCCGCCTGGTTACGTGTGACGTATCACGCTAGTCCAGATTTATGGCAGAAACCGCCGCGTTAATTAGGAAACGTGAGTGGTACGGCGCGGCGAGCTGCATGATCTATTTCGTACGTAGAATATCCCGCGTCCTTTCAAAGCGCACTTAATCCTTACATTCCAAGCTACGCCATGAGCGAATCGAGATGAAGAAAAAGGAAGAGAGAGAGAGAGAGAGAGAGAGATGCGAAAAAGAATTACCATCAAGATGCCTGCTCTCACCACGAGATTAAAAAAGCTCGACTAATATTCGTCAGTGGAATTACAACAGCGGTTCGAATGAACGTCGGGGAGAGAGCCCGGATACTTTTCAGCGGGTTTTCAGACGAGCAAGGTGGAAACAACGATGGGAGCGGAAAGAACAACTACTACCACCGCTACCATTACTAACCGGCTGCAACGACAACAGCGCGGTAGCGTATTGAAAACTTTTCGCAAAGGTACGTCTCATTTTCAAATTACTCCGTTGCGACCGTTGGCGCGCGTTCGCACTCGCGCTCGTGTTAGCATCAGAGGGAGGAGGACGAAGAGGAGGGCACATTTTAATCAAGCGCTTATTGAGTTGAAAACTCGAATATTATTGCGAGACCCGCAGACCGAAGTTTCGTGGCACTGCGGCGCCGCCGCTGCCTACAGATGCTATCTTACAAGTGCTTCGCGCCTAGATTGCGCTCAGGCGGAATCGATACCCGTCGCGATACGAGTATCGCGTCAAATCGACGCGAAATCTGTTCCGAATGTCGTGCATACCGATCCGCGTGCCGAGCAATTCTTGTTTCTTATCGCACGTTCGATCTTACTGATTTCGCTCGCTCGTAAATAATTAGTATTATAGTTACGATGCCAAATACATGATATTAATTCTCTTAATCTAGAGAGAGAGAGAGAGAGAGATTGCGCTGTTTGTTTTGTATCATACAAATACGCGCATAGAGAGAGCTGTACCAGTTTCCGTCCTTCCACTTCTCAGTCATAAAATGTAATTACTAAATAATTAAGCACAGGAACGGTTTAGCCGTTAAAGATAGTGAGAACAGTTAGTCTCGTCCTTGAAAAAGTAAGGAAATAGTAGGTCAGCTTAAAAAAAAAAAGCGAATAAAAAGTAAGTTTCTTCCAAATACGTACGTTAAAAACATTAACCTTATAAAAAAACTGATAAAAACAGCTTAAAAATAAGATCACAGTTCTTCATTTTATGAACCTCGTGTCGTTAGAGTCATTATTACTTTTTATTTTCCTTGAATCTCTTTTTAAGTTTTGTCTTTAAAAAGCTACTTACTGAACATAATTTATTGTTATCGAGTTTTCATGGGCTCAAGCCCAATAAGAACAAAATGAAAACAGTGAGTTTTTTCCTTTAAGTTTTTTCCTTTAAAGCGAGAAAAATGAGATATTTCTAGGTGAAAAACGTGGGAAAAGAGGAAAAATAAGTCGCTCTCATACCGAAATAATCAATGAAGTCAACGTAATATGTATCACTTCGAGACGTTGGAAATTTTCCGAAATTTTCGTGACTGAGAGCCGAAGAAACGGAGGAGACGCAGATGCAAAAGAGTGGAAAATTGCCAGAGTGAAAAAATTCAGAAGAGCCGAGCACCATCATGAAGCGAAGTAATACGCGAGTTCATTGGAAAGTTAATCAGTCGGGACTCTCGTCGCGCGCGCGTCAAGATTCACGAGGTGTCCAAGATGAGACGAATGCGGCTGTCGTTCGAATTGTATTAAGTAGGGAGGGCCGGCTGCAGCCGGTGGAACAATTTTCATTCCGCTCGTCCACGGTGACTGCCGGCGCTCTATATATTTTTTTTCCTCCCTTTCGCACGAAACTCGAGAATGGGGGAAATGGGCAAATCCTGCACCGTCGTGCACGGAGATATCTCGTTCGTCCATTCGTCGAGGTCCAGCGCGCGCGCGCGCGCGATGTTGATCTTTTTTTTACTCACGACTTTTATCTGCTTGAAAAATCGTCGCCTCTTTTATACAGGTGCTTCCCGGACCTGACATACTACATCTACTGATCCAGCCCTGTCCCTCGCACTTTTCTCTCCTCTCTCGCTCGTCCTCGCACTGTTCACCACCACAGCCGCCTCCGAGTTTACCCTCGTTTTCTTGCACGCCGACGAATGCAAACCACCGCGCGATCGATGCAAGTTTCATAAATTAGCCGACCGCCACGTCGATGTACACGTACGTACACGTCGCCCTATACAGAGGGGCGCCGTTCTACGAGCGCAATTACGCTCGCTGCATGCGCACCGCGTCGTTTTTCACGAGCGTCCGCGACAAAATCTAACGGAACGGTATGACATGCCGCGGAAATACGAGCGCGACGAGAATCACTTTTAGACGCAGCTCGCGCGCGCTCCCACGGCACACTCTCGCGGAATTCTTCCGCGCGTTTCTTACTCGCGACTGGGATGACCAATCGTACCGGGACATGCAAATCTTTGGTTCTCATTAGAGGCGTCCTGAAGGAACCTCAGGTGGGACGCCGTTTATCCCGATTTACCACGTAATGAAAAAAATAAATAATGCAAAATATAATAATAGATTGTACAGCGGACTCCATTAATGCTCTTCCATTTTTCAAGCATAGTGATATCAAGAATTTTCAATCGGGAGCATTATTTGGGTAGCATGACTATCGATAATTTGATGAATCGGCAATGATCCTCCAAAGTAGCAGTCATGATGCGCAAATATTCAATGGTAGCGCGACTAATTGAAAATTAAATGTTACCATGATTAGAGAGTTAAGTAGTTATCCTACCAAAAATTCCGTTTCCGCCGTGCGTGAAACGTCGCGCGAATCAATCAGTTCGTATAATTCTCGGAGTTCGGAATATAAGCATCTCCTCTAATTTGAAAGTGCGAATGGCGCGAAATGCAGAGGGAGAGTAATCTGTTCCATTTTATCGCGAAAGCCGCACAAAGCGAGCCCGGCTCCTGTCCGCCTCACTTTCTCTCTCTCTCTCTCTCTCTCTTTCTCTTTCTCGCACGCTTGGGCGATCTTTTTATCTGCTCTCGAGGACGATATTCACCAGGAATTTTCCGCAGCGCGTTCGCACACCGCATTGTGTCCCTCGCATATCGCGATCATAAAGAACTATGATAGCTTTATCTGTGAGAAAACAAGGCATATTGAACGATAAATGCCTTTCTCTCCCCAGACATCGTGCGCATCGATGCCTCGCAATAAATCCGATACTTCACTCGATATTTTAAATGCCGTTATGTTCTACTTGTGAAAATGTCTTTCGCCAATAATTTATCGAAGAGAGAGAGAGAGAGAGAGACGCAACTTTCGCGATGATCTCTCTCTCTCTCTCTGCTCGTCCATCTGTCTATCTCGGTGATCAACGTCATCTTCTCGAAGATATCAGTTCAGCGGGACGTTTTCGGAATTTTCAAGACTCGCTCGCGATAGTAGAGATTCCTCCAACCTTTGGCTCTTTCTCCGATTCTCTCTCTCTCTCTCTCTCTCTCTATCATATATACGGAACTACCGCATCCCTCGGCAATATATTCCATAACCTCTTCCCCATAACGGTCTGCCAACTCTCATTGATTGAGCAGACACGAGTCAGAACCGGCGAGAGCACGGCGGCGAAATAAGCTTCGCGTCAAGCCAGTGTGAGTGAAAATGCTTGCGTGCCGCGTATGTGTGTGTGTGTGTGTGTGTGTGTGCTCGGCCGCGACTATGTACGACTTGTAACATGTATCCGGATGGCGCGGCGTCGTCAGCGGAATTTTAAATTCTCTTAAAACTCGACGGCGTATCGACGATGCTGAAATTTCGTCAAGTCCCGAATAGACATATATATGTATATGTACAGGTAACGTGGCACGTATATGTGGTTGTGTGCGTGCGAGCGAGTGTACACGTGGACACGACACGCACTCACACACACACATACGGGGACAGGCACGGATGTACGACCGGCTCGACGACGTGTTTCTCTCAGACAGAAACGATCGGCAATCGATTCTACGGAATTTCGTGCACGTCTCGCGACATACACCGCGAGACCGGGGGTGGATAAACGTGGATAACATCGATATCCGAATTCCAGTTAAGCCTGTTCCGCTCAGCTTCGCTGCAGCGCACGACGAACGATAGAATGAGAATGAGATTTGTCAGTAATACAAACGTGGACGTCACAGGGATTTCTCTCTTCGCCTCTTCCTTTCTCTTCCTCGGGGGCTCACCGGGAGACATTATCCATGTTCCTTTTTGCTTATCCCGAAGAAGCACGACTAGAAATAATCCGCCGTGACAAAAGCTCTTATGCTAACAAGTATCATCAAGTCTGCCGTTACGCAAAAAAGTCCCCTGAGACTTCATGTATCCCTCGGTTTTAACTTTTTCCTCACACGAGGGGAAAAAAAGGGAGGGAAGAGAAAAACGCGGTATGAACTTCTTCTGTGTTGATATTTATTGTTTTTTATGAATTTTTGCTGAAATTTATACTTGATGATGAATTGTTTCATAAGATCTCACTCGACGGAACTTAATTTAATTTTTCTCCGTTTCTTTTCTTTCCTTTTTTCCTCTTGGTTCCCCCTTTTTTTAACCCGAGGGATTGTGCCAGTGCAACGCCTCGCACTTCTCCAGCGACGCCCATGAATATAAATCACTGAGCTACGCAGTTGGCCTTTCCATAAGGCAGAGATGAGATTGTTGCAGCGGGATTAACATCGCAATGCAACGAAAGATCTCAGGGTCGACCGAACGCGTCCGATAAAGTAATTAACGCGCGACGATAATTCCGTACGTGTTAACTACATCATCGAGTCGAATCTGCATGTAGTGAAAATAAATTCATTGAAAATCGGTCACTAATTATCAGTTCGAGAAAGTTTTCATGCCACGGTTGCAAAATTACATTCCTCTGTCAGAGTGATCACGTATACACAGTAAAAAAATTTTTTGTTACAAACGGTCCATTCAAATTTTAGTGTTAATTTAACATATTTATGTATTTTTTAATATATTCTCCACATTAAAGTAACACAAAAATTTCTGTGAACTGTTTGTAACACAAAAGATGATGGGAAAATGGGTCGATTTTGGCTACAGGAATGGTAAGAAAAACGGTGTGTTTTTTTTTGTAGTTCTTGACTTGCTGAAATAGATTCTGACCTTAAAATTTTTACTCTTCCACTCCGGAGATAAAAAAATCAGCCTATTTTTACCCATCGTCTTTTTTTACTATGGAAGACAATTAGAATCCGTGCGAACTAATTGCTTTATAAGCTCGTTGCTTCATGCTCTATTTGTTAACACGCGTGTTGTGTTATACTTCATAATTTGACTACAAATAGCGCAATGTTGTGTCGCGCAACAATGTTTATTAATAATTATTGTAATTACGTTATATTACCATCGTCATTACTATTGTTACGCATTATACACGAGGCTCGATTTCGGTCGGCGAGTGCGTCCGACTCGCACAAGATCCGAAAATCAAGGATCGTATACATTTACGTTCAGCCTATAACGCGATTATCGTTACCGTGTCGATTATCATCGTTACGATTCGCGAATGCTGTATCGAGCGAGTCAGAACGTTGCAATGGTCAGAATCAGGTGTCGACGTAATGAACGGCCGAGGCGAATATTTGGAAGTAATCGTTATTATTGATGGGGGAAAGAAGGTCGCCTACCTTCGTTTCTCATTTCCGGTTCGAGGGGCAGGACACAAATCACGTCGTAATTGCTAAATGTAGCGTGACGCGGCGCTGAACTACGAACGGAAAAGGGACGGCGCGTATGTAAAATTGATAAAAATCCCCGGCATCTTCCACGTAAACTAATTCACAACGGTGCGCGACTTTGCGCCGTGGTTAGGAGGAATCGCCGCACGGTAAGTACCAGCCGTATCAACGCTATCCGAAACTCGCTTTTGAGGAACCTCGCTTTCTCGCTGTTTGTGTCTTTTTCCCCGAGGTGCCTATATTTTTCTCAAGATGCCTTCAGTTGAGTTATAAATAAACGTTCAAATTGTAGATGAGTGATGCCGTATGGGCATTCTTAGCTTCACACACGACTGAAAGTCGATATGTCAATTATAAGATCTAACTTCTCGAAGCGCCATTTTCACAACTTCTGAAAAATTAGTCACTTGCAAGGCAATATGTAGTAATTTTCGAAGAACTACAATGTATTTCGATAGGGAAATATTGCTGCTTTGCATCCATGCACGTAAATTTTCATCCCACGCCGTCAACAGGCTTTCAGAGCCCAAAGACAAAACGGTCCTCTGGTATCCTTTACCCTCATGTACGGTTTAGATTATGTTTACGTCGCGTTTCGTAGCTAAGGGAACCCATTGATGCGCACGGAGGGTCCTTATTAGGAGATCTCTGGTGCCGCGCAACACCGTCGTGCGAATTAATTCATCGGAATCCCGCGACAACGCCACGCTCGAAGGCCCTACAGGCGTCGCAACGCGCTCGGCAACGATGTCTTGCACGTAGAGAGACGTGTAAGTACACGGACGCGGATACACCCGGTATTTGTACTCTTATCTTACCCGGAGTAAATTCAATGTTTGTACGCCGTGTCAACGCCCGTACACGGAGGCGGTATCACGGCGGATTTGAAGATGCAAATGCAGCGCCGGTGGGTACTTCCGCGCGTGCCCGCGACGCTTCTGTCGACGACGACTACGACGACGAATTTGCGTGTTCCGACGTTTCGTAGGTAACAGTGACGGCCGCATGTTGCTCGATTTTAATTTCCCGCGTCTAATATCGAGTATCGCGCACGTCGGCAAACGAGTTAAGTGACGGTGTTGGACAAAAGTTGCGTATTTGCGAATAATGAATAAAGATTTGGAACGTGAGAGTTTTCTGTAAAAAATGTATCAGTCTCTAAAAAAAATATACATATATAAGGCATACTAAATTAGACTAGTACAGCTTCCTAAAAATACGTACGCATATTCAGAATGATTCGTCCAATTATTCACGAATACTTTGTCTAATATTGACTTAGATTATCGTATGATAATTTATCTATCAATTCTTTGAATAATTGGTCACTTTTCTATGATAAAAAAAACTTCGTACAGTTAGTAACGGATGCATCGAGTTTGGATCGTTATTCATTTCAGTCGCATATATAAACCATTCTCGGAATACATAACACATATTCTAAAATAACATAGAAAATCCATTAAATAAAAACGAACGTAGACAACTCTTCGTTATAATTTACAATTTTACCACAAATAAAATGTGAAGCATTATATTTTACTTTATTAGCAGTCTTGACACAAGAGTGACCCGACTGATGAATCTTCACATCACCAGCTATTATTCTATCGGTTGTTCTAAATTAAATTAAGCATGATATTAAATATTCCATTATTCCGAAGTCATTTCTGAAAATATCTATCTGAAGATATAATAAGAATTGACGTTTATTCGGATTTATTTTTATATTATACGATTTACATGCGATTTTTGTGCGCGAGTTATTTCCGGTGTCGTCTACCCGAAATGCCGAAATTTAATCAATCTAATCTAATCAGCGGTTAAATATCATCGGCGCTAATTTCTATTCTCGTTCATCGAGTGAGTCTGGTCACTCGTTAATCGCGCTCGAAGGATGACCGTTGTTGGCATTTGGCACGAAGCGGCATTTCCCCTTTAAAAGCGATGCGCGATGTTCAAAAGCTTGACGCGACGTTAAAGCATACGCGAAGTGGAGGACGGGGAATATGCTCGACGCAAAAAGGAGTAGCGGGTTGAATATGTCATTCTCACGTCCGTACATGTAGAGGCTATTTTTTTCATTAGGCGCTTTATACATCGCCTAGACGGTAATTACGTCGCTTATATGGTGCGCCAAGTACTTCAAAGAACATAAAGCGTCGAAAGTTTGTCAGATATCTCGCGACACACGGTAATCTATGTTGCATGTCGTTACACGCCAAGCAAGTTTTGACCCGGCATATAATAAAAGTATTTGCCGTGCTCTTTGCCGGGCCATTGCGATCTCCATTCTCATGCGGAGCTTCCTTGTCGACGATGCGTTATGAGTTGCGTTTCCGACGCAACGAGTTCATTAATAGTTTGATCTCGCGTTTTTGTTTCTGCAAAAATGCAACAATATGACGGCCGAAATACTTTCATTACCTCGAATTTCTCTCTCTCTCTTTCTCTTGTTCAGTACGTAGCGACGTAAAGCGTCATCGCTCGAGACAGTCGACAAACTGTGTGTGGCTGTTTTGAATAAAATACTTTGCAGAGAAGCAGTCTCTTCCCTCTCGAAACGCGCGATTATATTTTCGGCCGGACGCATTCCCGGTACTTAGGCAACGTTAAACAGCGTTTTTGATAAAGGAATATACGCGGGGGAGGAAGGACATAATATAAAAGTTCGTTCCGGAATGGCTACGAGCGTGGAAACGGTTGTGCGAAAAGTAAGAAGATAACAGAGTAAAACACTCAGCCCGGCATTCAGTGGTGCACACCCGGTAGCGCCAAAGTCAAAAAGCGTAAGCCGCCCAGAGAGAAACGGGTAGAATGGAGGATTTATTGTTGCGCCGGTTTTTCCTGAGTTTTAAACCGAACGCTAGACTGGCGTATTACCTCAAAGTTTTCCATAAGCTTCGGGAACTTTCGTATTAAGGTATTGTTATCGCGTCAGAAATTTCTGAGACGTTTGTAGCGAACGCTGGACATTAATGCTCCGCGTGAAGCTCCGCTCAACGATGCACCGGGGAAAAAAGCGGTTAGATTGACAAAATCGACACTGTTTGAAAAAATATTGTATTCACTGAACAAATTACACATTAGCATCACTATACGTTGCATTGAAATATTAATAATAACAATAATAATAACAGTAATAATAATAACATAACGATTTCTAGCCGATACTATTTCTAAGATTAAGTGCCTTATATCTTCGAGAAGAGATGCTGTGAAACGAGTGGGAATGGCAGTCGGCGAAATCCATGGAAAAGTACAAAACGTTCACAGGCTTGATGTGTATGATCATGGTTTTGAACATCCGACTTCTGACAGGTTTGCCTTAATTTTTGTGAATTTTCCGAAAACGCGATTTTAAGAAATCGGGTAAAATAAGAACGGCAAAAGCGAAGGGCGGGGTTTATTCTGGCATAGTACGATGCATTAGCGAAAACGACGATGAATGTAGCAGCTTGACCACACACGCATGCGCACACACACGTATGCACACACGCGCATGCACGGAGGCATTTAAGTGTCATGAAATAATGTTATACCGCCGGCAGTGGACTGTTATTTCTAATCCATGAGCAAAGATCATACGTTTTCATTTGATCCCGTCTACGTCCATTACCGACGTGTTATTCTTTCCTCTATTAAACCGTAAACCATATGGTTCCACGTTAATCTGACGTTTCTTCCCGCTGCTACGAGGACAAGATCGAAATTTGCGGAATTATTGTCGCGACGTCGACGATTGACGCGCGCGTCGCAAGGAAAACGAATAACACGGCTGATAACGCGAGCATGGAGAAGCGATTGGCCCGAGATAAATAGAGGGTAATACCCGCAGCTGTCAACGCTTCGCGGAAATATATACGTGGGAAACGAATTGGGTTTATTAAAACGAAAGCCCGTTACCTAAAATCCACTGCCTTCTCGAGCTTTCAGAAAAATTGACATCGTGAATTCGTCGTACCGTATGCCGTGCACACTCTCTCTTTCTCTCTCTCTCCCACTTCCAGGCATCGATGCGAGGTAAGTGTGCCCCGGTACTGGCTGCGACGTAAAATGCAAAAATATGTCATCCGTTTTCATATTATCAGCACTTCCCATGTCGACTTTCAGATCGAGTGCGCGTCCACGGAAATATGTTTCCACCGCGTGGAAAATATCGGCCGACTCTCGGCCACGTTTTCGGGCGGGTAACATATTTTGGCCGATCGAATTATTTGTAACTGTACTGGCCAGACGCGCGCATACATCTTCCGCGCGATCCCGTAACACTTCCTCATTCGTTGCTCCTCCGATACGAGTTTCGGATTATCCGGGGGCAGGGGGAGGGTAGGGGGATATCGCGGTAGCCGAAAATTCCGGCCGGCGAAATTTCAGCAACAACGAAGAAGTTTATTGGATTCCCGGCGAAAAGTTTTTGCCAATCATATTACAGAACACATCGAAATATGTCGGAGGAAATATCAAAAGGTCTGTTAATGTGTTCGAATCAGCCGAGGTATTTCGGAATATAATCGTCGAAAGCTGTCGAAAGCCATACTCTGTCATTGACGTGTGTGCTTTTCATCACGAATAACACTAAAATATCCGTCCGACTTCGCGATACTTTCTCGATAACGGCAGAATTCAGTGCTTTATATAAGTTGAATCTTTGATCAGTAGCGGTATTATCGTGCGTCCGATGGCATTATGAGGTAGAATTACTTGTCCAATTTTACGGGATCGTTGATCGAACCGAGTTCCATTCCAAAAGATAAGTTAAAGTTTGAATTATCCGAAATACGTCGGGCCAGATTCTGGCGCAAAAACACACACATGTCACAGAGTTTTCCTGAGAAAAACACCAAGTCGCTCGGGGATATCGTGAGAAGTAATACCGTGACATTGGTATGCCGGAAATTCGAAACTTTTGGCCACGCTCATGGCGCATAATAACATTACGCCGGGATCGCGTCCAGCATCGAATATTCAGGGGAAGTATTCGCGTGACGGACATCGGACGAATTGAGACGAGTGCACTTCGATCTGCGAAAAATTTACGTTCGCACTCCCGAGGAAAAGGATCGCGCGCGCGTGTGTACGAGAAAAGTTTGTAAATCCGCCACCGGGATTCACGACGTCGGCGATTTTCGTCACTCACGAAATTCCCGTGCCTCGAAAATCCTCGGAATTCCACTCGCGTGTTTATTTTCAAAAATTCCGCCTCGCCCGGTGCTTTGTTTCTTTAATTTAGAATTTAATTCTCGCGAACGCATATGCGAAGGAGAAAACTATGCATGCGAAAAGCCGGAAACAATAAATAGAATTGAGTGATAAGCAGAGACGAGAGGTCAATCGACGTTTCGTTTATTCTGCCTCCGTAAACTTTGAGCTATTTTCCTTTATATTTTCTTTTTACTATTAAAAGTTTGACGAATGTGGGGTAGAGATGACGACTGAATAGGAATAAAGACGAGTCACGAACGCCGTTGGGCTTCACCCCGCACGGCTCGCCATCTGTTATCACCCGACAGGTCCTCTGTATAGATTCGAGGTTTACCGTATTACGTAAGCTAACATTCCTCTGTGTACATAACAATTTCCATGATTTCCTTGCAGATTAGGCGTGCGATCAAACCCCCGACCGTATCAAATATGCATTCCCAGTGGCAGTTTCGATTGAAACTTACCAATGAGGACGGGAACAAACGCGCTCTGATAATTATCACCTAATTACGCGCGATAACGCGACGCGTAATCGCTTCTGCCAGCTTCCACCGGGCATAAGCATGTCGTTCAATTTTCGAAAATTTTAATTAAGCCGCGCAGTGCGTCCGATATACGAACAGCTTCATATTTAGGTTAATGGAGATCGGTTCGATGGTATGTAATAAACCTCACGTCGTCGTGCTGGGAATATTTGGGACAGGAGCGGTAAGAGAGAGAGAGAGAGAAAGAGCGGAGTCGGGGGGCGAGCGAGTCAAGCGCTCATTTTGTGGAATATAAAAGTTTTACGAGGCGCGCGGGAACTGATGAGTCCGGTGTACGTAATGCTGCTTGATCCATCAATACCTGTCGCATCGCGGACACCGCGCTAGAAAATTTATCATTGCCTATAAATCAGTCTCGCGGCGTGGGAATTTTCGGAGTGACGAAGAGAACGCGAGCCGTGGAACGTGTCCCAATTAAGAAAGGCGGACCGGAATCTAGGGCCGACGATTCGAAAAGCCGCCGTCGACACGATCTCGATGAACTCTCGCGCGTTGTCCTCGAGCTTGTTATCGACGGAATTTCGTACACATTTTCCGATTTTTTTATCATATAATAAACCGATATTTTTTTTTATTAAGGTTATAGTAAAGCAATAAAACTGATATATCATCTGCGACTGAGCCACGCAAGAAAAGTTAGTGTTAAGTTATTATGTGAACCGAGATACTTGAAGATGCTAGTCTTTCAACTGACATATTTGAATTTTGCTGTGAAATATTATCTCACAGAATACAGTTGAAGTTATCGGTGATTGATTTTTCCCTATTTTCCTCGTTTGTTTGTTTAAGATGGTCGGAAAAAGTCAGGGGACCTCCTTCTAAACACAGCGATACACATCGTAAAATTTTTTAAATTTTATAAAATATGTAAAATAAAATTAAAAAAAAAACAACATAGGCTTATGAGAGCCAGACGCTAAAACTAGGTGTGTTAAAATATTAGAAAAGAAATATTCATGTAAGATGTAATTAAATAGAAAACGTTTCGGTCCGATATACAAGCCCACTGATTTTATATTTTTTTCAGATTTCTTTCTTTCACTAACTACTTATTGTAGAAACCTCAGGATTTAAAAATTTTACTTTTTTTTCGGTAATTTTTACTTTATTTCGGTAATATCGACGCTTCTTACTACGGTTTCCGTCAATTAGCGCGATTAAATCTTACAAAGCGCTCTCCTCGTCGTCAACAGGTACGTACGCGTAGAATTTTGTTGATCCCTTTTGAGGAATTTTTTTCCTATTCATTTTAGAGAGTCTTCACGTCCTACTGACAACGGGGACGATGACAGCGTCGCCGACGACGACGGCGTCGACGACCTCGGACACCTTTTCTACCGCAGGAACTCGTTAAAAATACGTTTGCAAATGGGATTCCGCCGGGCGACGAGCCTTTTTTTTTGTTGCATACTCCACCTCCCTCGCCACCCTCTTTAAAGTTTCATGCCTCGTGGGAATGGATCGCAGCTGCGCAACTACAGTTAAGCACCGCAGATCGTACTAAAGCAAAGCTAGAAGCCGCAATCTTCGTTCAAAAAGGACCTTTCGTCGGCTGCGAATCTCCCAGCTATAAAAGCTTAGACGAATATCGCTCTCACGTTTTATTAATGTTGCTCCTGTTGTTGTTTTAATATATATATTACGTGTATATATATATTATGTATGATACCATGACAATCATAAGTATTCCGTCACCCAAGATCTGTTACCCGATGGTAAAATATTCCGTAAAAATATTAGAATACCTCATTCCAAATTTTGGTTCTATATTAATGTCAAAACTTCACTTAACTTGAAGAACCATTCCATTTAATATCACTAAAAGTGATAAAACATTTGCAAGATTTCAGCCGATATTCATAGTTATAAATAATGTACAATCATAATTAATTACTCATTCATATTCATGGGCATTTATTTGGCCGTTTGGATCAATATTTCTTGTTGTATGAAATAAGTAGTAAATATGGTTGACGAATAATCAGAAATTTATGAAGTTATAATTTATTAAATAATGGATCATGAATACCAACATTAGGATATATTTTAAATTTCGACCCCAATATCTCTCCTTATTTTCAATAGATTTGTCAAATTTGTTAAAATCAGAAATATTTTGTATGAAAAAAAATATAATATTGCATAAATTTATATTGCGCTATTCACATTTCACCTTATTTCCTAAGCTTTGGCTTTCCGGTCCTTTGTCCTGTTCCTGGCTGCTTCATCGCACAGGACATTCATTGATATTGACACTCGCGTATATACGATTCGATCGGAGGAACACGTGTTGACTAACGCAATGCCGACAAGAGTCCGATTAAGTACTTCTATAGTCAATGAAATATTTTGATCACCCGATGAAAATTGTAACTAAAGTATAAATACACGTGTTTCATGTCGAAATATGTACGTGGCTCGTTGGTTCGAACCATAATAATTCGATTACAGAAAAGTACGTGATATGCGAGAGTAGATCCTACCAAAACAATGAGCAAAAAAGCACAATATCTCCTGCCAATCTCCAAACGTCGTCCATCAGTCAATAACATGTACATTCGTTAGCCAAGAGATCACAACAATCAATGCTCTGAAAACATTTTCGATACCTACGAGATGGACAAAGTTATTAGGATAGTATATATTAGAAATGTCCCTTCTAGCAATTCAATGGTTATCCTCGATTGATATGCAAGTTAACGTTGCGTTTTCGATCGACTCGTACTTTTGTGCGGAAAAGCTATTGAGTGCCCAGTCACGACGATGGTCAGGAACTGATTCAGGATGGAATGCAAGACGGTAGTGGGTGATGAGGCTTGCATCTCTTTTTTATATTTTTTAAATCTTCACAATCTATCAGAATTCTCAAAACAAATAAAAAATAATGAGAATATAGAAAAACCAAATTTGTTACTTTATTTACCTATTAATTTTTATTTAATTGTTTAATATTTGCTCATTAAACATATTCTATCTCCAGTTGAATAAAATTCGTAATTAATACATTACTAATTAAAATTAAGAATAAAAACAGATAAAATGCAAATCGAAAATTGAGATATGTATAATCGAATATATTATATAATACTTAAATTAATTCTTTAAATTAAAATCTCAACATAGAAGAAACAATTAATATATATAAACTATAAATAAACTACATAGATAATAAATTGTATAATAAACCATTATAAGTTTAAAAACTTAAATAATAAATTTTTTATTAATTAAAAGAAAAACAATAAACACGATATTAAATCATTGCAAATAAATCCTTCTATTGGAAATCTGTCAGATATTTATTTAAATGCAGTTATAATTAAAAATATTTTTGTAATTGCTCCACGTTATATAGGTTATACCCAATAAGTGGATCGATGAAGAATAAACTGTTTTCGTTGTTTTTGGGTTTTTCATTATTTATGCACATGTGTTCAAAGTTTTTCAAGGATCTCCATTCATAAGCGCAGCACAATCAACAACTCTTTACAAAAGAAAAATAGATGAAACAAATGAATATGTGAATGAATAACGTTTTTTTCTATATTATTTTTTTTAACCAAGCGTTGAATCATAGCACAAACGCGTAACGAGTAAACTAATCGAAAGTTCCGTTTCCGGGATCGCGTTTTAGTGCACGGGTGGTGAACGATCGCGAGATTGGCTATCGATCGTGAAGCACCGATTTCGATATACGGGCAATCGGTTGTGCTTGGAATTGTTTTAAAAGCCACGCGTGCCACTCGAATTCAAGCACATCTATTATTTCGATGTCGGTCTTTCACCGTGCGTAAACATAGTAAGTGTTCATTGTCGTTGCTCCGCTTTTTCTACTCCGCGTGTGTTTGCCGTCAAAACGGTGAAAACTACTTCACCATTATTTATCGGAATCCATTATTCCCACGAGCGGTAATTAAAAAGTTCGTGTTTGGACTCCAAGCGGCCGATCGCACCGCCGCCGCCGTCGCGCTGGAGTTCGTGAGTTGTTGCAAAATTCGGGCGGAAAAGGCATCAATTAAAAAATTACGACTGCGTTGCAAGTCGGCAGGCAGTACCCTACGTACCCTTCACGAAGTAAGTCTTTATTCTCTTGATTAATGTTTCCGACAGTAATGAAAAGTAAACTTTTATTACCGTCCGTTTCGGAGAGAACATATTTATAACGAGTAAATAGCGGTGTACGGCTTATTAGACTTCCCGACGCGTGGTAAGAAACGTGCGTCACGTCTAATGGTTGAATTTACGTTGCGTCGGCCAGTGACTAGCTACCGTTTCGCTTACGGACGCACGTGCGAGGACGGCATTAATATTTTGCCCGGTGATTTGTAATCCTATCCTACGCGGCGGTATTTTATACTGGGATTGTTCAGGATATCACTCGGATCGGACGAGTGAAAAATGGATCGATCGATCATATCGCTTGGACGGACACGTTTCAATTGCTCGTGACAAATGTTTATAAAACGATCAGGTTAAAGATAGGATACGTGATGTATCTGCAAATAAATATTTGCTCATCGGCCGATTCAAGCGAGGCTCGGATAGTTAGCCCGTTGCGCAACGCATCGTTAAACTGTCTCGTGATTCGCCGCAATTAAAGACGCGAGTGATACGAGTAAACGATAGTGCCCGACGTTACGTACTCTGAAACATTAAAGAGTGAGTGATTTTCGAATTTGACAGCAATAGTTATTATTGTATCGATACTACGCCAATTTTCTATAATTATAGAAATATTTTTTTAATGAGACGTATTTTTTTTAACAGACTGTGTACACAGTAAAATATTTCGTGTTAAATTTAACACATTTCACATGTCCCAAATGGTCCACACAAATTTTTGCGTTAACTTGATACAAAGTGAATGTGTTGAAAAGTAACACAAATATTATATAAAAAATGAACATAAAATTAATATCCATAATATGTTAATCGACATTGAAGTATAAGATGTGTTATTTTAACACTTGAAGTAAAAATATCAATATCTGGACACGTGCCTAACTGTGGACATTCTTATTGTTTTCGTTCTTCTTATATACGAATGTTTAATATTTAAACATAAAATATTTGTACATATTCAATATATGTACATATGTATTCTATGTTGAAAGTTTGATTCGTATTTAAAAACCAAAACAACAAGAATGTCCAGAGATTAGGTAAGTATCCAGGCATTGATATTTTTACCTTATAAGTGTTATTTTAACACTTACACATGTCGAATATCGACTCAACGCAAAATATGAATTAACACAAACACAATATGTTAAATTAACACACGGATTTGTTAAAAATGTAACACAAAAATTTTAACGAAGACTAATTTTAACACAGATACAAAATGTTTTTTACCGTACACAAACAAACCGATATAATTCATACAACTTCGTCGGCAAGAATACAGACAATTAAATTATCGATTATTAGTTGCTAAAGTACGACTTGATTCTTATTCCAGATTTATTCGTCGAGTATCAACATCTATTTTTGTCCTACATGAATCACGCAAAAGAAGCCAACGTATCTTTTGATTAACGGACACGATTGAGTGAGAAGGAATAAATGCTCCGCTTTATCTTCCACAAGGCGCTTTATTTTAATTTACGGTTCCGTATTACTATTCCCACAATTAATTATGTTATCTGCTCAGACGGGCTACATAAATTCCTGGTTAACGTCCACTTCAACGTTGGTACGCGTCAGAACTTGACGTGTACACGGCGTAGCCACGTGGCGCGCGAGTATTTCAATTTGCAGTTGCATTCTGCGCCCAGTGTTTGAAATCCCGCTCCTGCGCGGCAGAATCGCGCGAATACATTTACATTACTTACCCTGAAATCGTGATATTTAGCTACCCGCCTATTTGGTATATATATTCCTGGAGTCTCTCCCTCACTACGGTGCCGTTTACACGGCGCGCTGAATGTACGTTTCATTTAAATGGTGGAAAGCACGTTATCCGACGCAATGTTTAACTACAGCATAGATAAAACGCAACAATAAGAACATATTCGTGTTATCACGTAAGTTTCTTCGCGCGCGCGGCATTTAGCTGGATAGATGTAAAAAATTGGAGATTTTTCGCGAAACATTCCGTAGCCATTTTACCTTATTTCATACAATCGCGGTAAAGTCAATTATTATTTAATTCTCAATTTTACAAGTATATAAAAGTTTTATCAAACTCGTTATCGATTTTGGCATCTCCTTAAGAGAAAAGATTATAACTAAGAAAATATATTTTTCTTCCTCTTTCTCTTTCTCTCTCTCTTACGCGTTTTTATTATATATATATATATACGAAGAACAATTCTTTTTTGAAAAAGAGCAAGAGAGATAGAGAGAGAAAGGTGTTCGTATTAAAAGTCCGTTATCATATGACGGGCTTTCTCCAAGCATTGCTCAATAAAATACGATAGTTCGCTAATTACATCGAGATCGTGCCTGAGGTGACACCGCGGGCAGTCAGCTTAAAATGTAGAAAAGATACGGACTTGGCGCGGGCGGTTAAAGCCCACGTCTGGAAGAAAGTAATAATCGTTATGCAAAGCTGTAGTCTGCGCGAGATAACTGGCGAGGGCTACTTAGAGAGGAACTCTCTAACCTCAGTAGCAGAGAGTGGGCCGCGTGGCGATTCCCCTCGGTGTACCTTACATTTCATAATTTGAAAAAAAAAAAAGAACGGCCACGCGGCGGTGTAACGCAGTGGGGCGAGCGATAAGCCTGCGCATAGAATTAAGAAACAGGAGCGCGCGGGAGAGAAGGCGCTATCAAGAGAGATAGTTACTTCATTTCTCCCAAGCACCAATGAAGCACGCGTTATCAGATGCATGATTTATAATACCTTCGGCGCTCGCTACCATCGGAGCCATTTACATGATGCCGGTATCGCACACACCGCGTTTAAAAAATAAGAGTAAAGCGAGCGCTTCTCTTCCCAATATTATAACATAGCTCTCTTGCTTTTGTGTTGGATACACGCGCGGATATTTAATTTCGTGCCGGACGGCGGTGCTACCGTAAAAATTGTATTACATTTGAATCCATTAGCTCTCTACCTCGCATTCCTATAATTAAATATTTTTAATCAGTACACAATTACCGCTCGCGGATTTGTGTATTTCCCAGTGAAAATAAAAATGTTAAATTCCCGCGGAGTGGAACGCGGAATTATCGAACTTTTCCCTGCAATATTTTTAATGGATGCGGTACGTAGCGTACGTACGGGCCGAGTCATTCACGAAATCCGTTTTAAACATATTTCGAAACGAATTCAAGAGAGAGAGAGAGAGAGAAGCGTCTGCCCTATCGCTTCATATTGTACTGACCGATATTTCATCCCGACGTCGCCCGTGCACATTTTTTTGTACATGTACCAACTGTCGTTAGATAATCGGTGTCCCTGCCAGACGTTCATCAATCATTACCGTATCAGCCGGTTAAGCCGTCGTTTCACCAGAGACAAATGGACGATCGAGCTAAAAAGTATGTCAGATCGGAAGCGATGCTCGCGATCCGCGAATCGCGCAACATTACGAGCTCCAAGATAAATTCTCACCAAGGGATATCGTCTCCAGATATCGCCGCAAGATGACACCTGCCTCGGTAGACACTCCGTTGTATAATTTCCCCGTTATATTTCCGATACGCGATCGCTCACGGGGCTGTCGCGACGGCAAGAATCAAAACGGATCTCGTTGTCTCGCGCGAGTTTACCAAGTGTTTCGCAGGGCACTTGATGCGGCCGATGACCGTAACGTACAATTACGAGTGCGGCTTGAACCGAAGGGGTAACACGTATCGGGCCAAGGCAACGGCAATGCGGCGCGCAAGATAGAAAGGACGTGACGGTGGGTAGAGTGCAGTAAGGGGTTGGGAGCCGGGAGGGGGGTGACAGCACAAGGGGTGGGTACTTAAAAGCCTACCTGGCACTCCGCTAATGTTCTCGTTACGTTTCAGCCCCGTGCTTCCGCTTCAGATTTAATGCATCCACCGGCGCCATCGTCACGAACCGGAATCGGGCCGGACGTTGGCGCGGCTTCGACTAACCGGTTACCGCCAACCAGCGCGTGCGATTCAACTCGCGTAGAAATGCGCGAAATATCGTCAGTTTCGAGGCTAATGCGATTTCTCGCACGACCTATCGCATTTTCGCGTTAACCCGCTCGGCGAACGGGAGCGGCTGACGTAAATGTCGATCGGCCGAATTTCCTTTCCGTCAAGATTCTTCAATTAATTTTGGTTCTGCTCGATATTTCTCTCGGGTTGTATGGTAATTGATAAGGGGTGAGGGGGAAAGGGGGTGAGTTGACGATTTGCTCATTTTTCTAAGCTTATAACAAATAACAATTCAGTGCCTAACTCATTAAAAGCTTTTAATTTTGATAAATAATCTATTGTAGAATTTATCTTTAATCTATCGACGAGAATAGTTAGTATAATACGAAATGTATTATGATATATCCATATATAATTTTGCGGGATTTCTTTAGAAAATCTCTAATCTCCCTTTCCCTTAAACTTTTTCGAGGACATGGAAGCACACGATGCAATATCCGATATTTCGTCTAATCGCTGCGCAAAGCGTAAAATGACTTCACAGATTTCTCAATTTGCCCGGTTTAAAGTAACTTTATTTCATCGCGGCGTTCTCGTAGCGCGGGCGCTCGCCTGTCAAAACCGGGAATAAGCTTTTGGCACGTCTCGCTTTTCGATACGAAAGAAAGTAAATTCTCAGCTAGCCCCGCGCCTTGGATATATCGGCTTCAGGTAGACACTGCACACGCGAACCAACGTTGCACAGTGGCGATGGCGCGGAAGCGGTCAGTAGGATTTATGTATGAGACGCCAGCGGGGCTTGGAGAGATAAATTAGTCGTCCCGGCAATAAAAAGCCGACTTGCGGATAGCCCGGATTACACGGATGTACTGCGCGCCGATTCGATGGTACTTCTTGCCGCCTCCTCCCTGATCATCCACCTTCAGCGATATTATCCATTTTCCCGACGTTCCCGTGCTCACTCGCACCGAAATCTGTTTGTCGCGAACGCAATGACACCGACTCTTCGTAGCACACATCTCGCAAATTCAAGCGAGAAATGAAAATATGAGATGTTTCGCAACCGATCCGTATTAATGGATTATTTCTCAAATACAAAACCTCCGTATATAAAGCAAAGCCAGAGAAAAATTACCGAAAAATGCTTCTCTCTGTTACAGAGTTAATGCCGTTTCAGTTTCTAACGGGCGGGGGGCGCGCTCGCGTTGTAAAATGTGTTTTCAAGTGGGCGAAACGCGAGAGAGCTTTAAATATGAGAGTGCGGAGATATTTTTAATTAACTTCGGGGGAGCGTCGATGCGGAATCGCGAGGAAATGTTTTAAGTAAGTGGACACACATTTTCTCGAGTAACCGCGACATATTGTGTCTATATGTATATATTATGTAAGTATAACTTCGGCGTAAAAGCACATTGAATTTTAAACCTGCACAGCCTCATAATCCCGCCTATGCTACACGCTCGGACATTTTCGCGTGTTTTAATATAAACAGGGCGCCGGCACGGGCTTAAGTTCCATCTCGCATGCGCCACGTCGCCTCAACTTTTCAGCATGTAAAATGTAAATGAATGGTGGCGGGGAGGAAGGGGATGTTTCGAACGTTAACCGTATGAGAAATCGCCGCGCGGCGGCCTCGGCGACGTGTGAAACGCGGGAACAATGAGCGAGCCCGGCGATGTCCAGGAACGCGTGGAAAAAACGGCTCGGTATGTCAAAAGTTTCATTTCGCGAAATGAAAATAATATTAAATCAGGCCGCGCGCGCCGGCCGCCGTCTGCTCCCGGCGTCGACGTTTTCGTTGCCGAATTACCGTCCTCTTCCCGGCTGTCCCCGGCGTTATTTCACACCTTCGCTTTGTTCCCACCCGTCGTCGCTTCTTGGTGTATTTTCTTCAGCGAAATCCTCGGGCGAAATCACGGAAAGGACCGATTGCCGCGCGCTCACGGCGAATCTAATGAAAATCAAAAATTAGACCCCCGCCAAAAATTCATCCTCGAGACTTTCCGCCGGCTGACGATCCGGCGAGCATTCAATCCCCGGACGCGATGCGTCATCCGTTAAGATTACTTCGCGATCCCGGATGAAACGCTTTTCCCTCGGTTTCCTTCTTTCTTTCGCGTGCCGCGCGATCGGCATTAATCTCACGAATAAAATGACGAGATCTTTGTGCGGTGCGCGACGAGACGGCGAATTTATAAACGCGGGAGGGAAAACGGCGAACTTAATTTAAATTAACAACAAGAATCTCCGTGCGGTCTCGAAGCTTCTTGCCGCGAGATGAATGCCTCTAAGGTACGTGGTGGACAGAACAACGCCGGGAGACATCTTGCGTTTTACGTCCGTAAGCCGCTGCCGTTAATAACGCCACGCTCGTCTGCATCTTTTTCCGCCCGGAGTTTTCCGCCGCCGAGCTTCTCTATATTGCCACTCCGTCACCATTTTCTCTTCCTGCTGGCCCACGCAATTTATCCAGGCAGTGGCCATTTAATTAACCTCGTGGCGTGGTTCTGCACGTGGACTTCTAGCACCTACCGCGTGGCGATCGTTTACGTTACAATTCGACCGACCGGTTATAGTTGGCGTTACTTTGGAAAAGAGCTTGGCGAACTAAACTCGTGGACACGTCCGTAATTAATCTGTTCTGTAATTTAATATTCGTAATTAAAGAGTTTCGCAAAGTACGCTTCGGGGTTTTGAATCAATTTTAATAACCGTGAACCGAGTTCACGCGTCGATGAAATTTACTTGGTTAAATTAATCGATATTTTTCAGGACAAAAATTGAAAGACTGAAATACAGAATACGGATTTTCGTTGGAAAATATTCCCTCCCCTCTTCCCCCGGCCTGAATTAGTTGATTCCATGCGCGGAAAATTGTTCTCGAAAATATAAACATTCATAAACTGAAAAGGTATCAGTAGCAGTTTTGTCCAACTGGAATATATTTATAACAATATTTATAACATTAATTTCCAGGCAATATGGGAAATTTAGAAAGCAAGGAATAAAACTGTATGCAGAAGCCGTTATTCTTCAAAAAGCATAGGACTTTTTTAATAATCTTAAAGCACGCTTAAAAAGAAATTCCTATATTGTGAAGAAGTGAACTAGAATGTTCATAACATATTTGAAACAAATCCGCGAAGGGACACGGTATTAACGCGGAAAGCAAATTAAGCGAAAAAATATTATTCTAGATTTTAGTTTCAGTAAGAATATATCATATTCACGCAATATAAGTCTAATAGGTGCTATAATATATAAGTCTAATATCATGCTATTAGTATGCTCCGTTATTCAACAAAAGTTTATTACGTGCACCACCGACTGAATCGATATGGCGTGAACGCACGCGAAAGGGGAATCTATCTTTGAATTTGCGGCAGGTGCCAAAGCGCGTGGCGCTTGTCATTTCGTGTTTCAAGAGTCACAAATAATCCGACTCGAGCAAATTAAAACGTTTAATTCGCCGTTCGAAAGTTAACTCGTTACCGGCGTTGATTGTTCCACGAACGAAAATCGAAACGACGGCCGGCGCGCGCAGAACGGCTCGATAACACTTGATTTTTTAATTCGTTATAGACGCGCGGAATCGATAAATCTCTCGCAATCAGCGCGATGCGCGCTTCGAGCCGGGATAAGCGACGTATGAACAAATTTCAATCAGCGGCCCGGCGAATTATCGATCCTCGAATACCCGCGGTATTATCTACTAGCTGTCGATTCGCTGATCTCTAGACGGTCCGCCGCGCGGATCGGACAATAAACTAGGCCGGGGGAGATTTATTCAATGGTACTTCGGAAAGTAATAATGCACCTGCGGTTGTGCCATCGATAGGACGGTCGCGTCGGCTCGAATCAAAGCCGTTTATTACTCCTTTCCGCGCAGATGCAACCGAAGGATGCGTCCCGGGCCCGGAGTCGCGATTAATAATCGCATCGCGGTATATCGATCAACCACCTGCCGCAAAAACATTTCCATCCGCTCGAGGAGAATTGTTCGCGGGAATTACACACGCCAACTTTCGGAACGAGTGAAACGTATTTGCCGATTTACGCAAATAAAGTAAATCGTGTAATTTAGTTATTTGCGCGAATAAACCTCTCGCGGTTTCCTAGCGTAGCGCGATACGTGCGGCTTAATTAAATCCGTATTAAAACACAAATAAAGTACGCATAATGATATTGTTGCGATACATTATCACGAGCAAATTCGTCACGTGCGTGCGCGTGCGAGCTTCTCGATATCGCGTCGCGTTCCCTCGTCGCGTTAAATTATCATGCCGATAAATAACACGCCGATTATTTCGTCTGTGAAGAAAGAATTCGACACTATGCGCGGAATTCACGCAGAATCCCGCTCCCGTCTCGCGCGCGGCTCGTTGAATTACGCGATTTCGTATAATTAGGCCGCAAGGAAAAAGCTGCCGCGTACCTTCTGGTGGTCCCTCCGCTGAGGACTCCTCTCTCTCTCTCTCTCTCTTTCCTCGCGGCGGTCGACTCGCCTGGTGAATTTTTCCGTTTATTAACACTTTATCCCGCGAGTTCAGAGGGTACTGCGGTACCGTCTGGATATAATTCCGCGGTCGCGTTTGCGCGCTACTTCGTCAATAGCGCGATTCCGAACCGTCTTTTTTTATATTTTTCATTTTTTCGAAGGGATGGCACTTTATCGACACGGCGCAATTATATTTTAACGAATGCTCTCGCGGGATAACGAGGTGCGACGCGCAGTTACTATACGCGCGTATATCCACTTGCCAATTACGACTGACTATTATAGCAACTTTCTCCCGTCCCATGGATTAAAGCGACTTCAGCCCGTCATTGTTATATACGCTATTAAATGTATAATAATGCAGGCCGCGCATTGTCGATGCGAGAAAATTGCCACCATACGTACTTTATTGAGCTCATAAGCTCCCCTCTGTGTATTATTGTTAAACGCGGTGAATTGTCACGCAGTAAATTGTCACGGATAATTTGCAAACTTGCGCGTCAATCCGTGTGTTGCTGACGTAGCCCGAAAGCAAGAACATCTTTGTCGCGATTAACGATCGATAGAGACGCGATTAACGATCGAGGCCAACGCGTGTCGCCGTCCGCGTGGCGGTCCTCGAACGCGGTTGAATGGTATTTGTGCCGGACAAAATAAAATTCAGACTGCGATGGTAATTCTGTTTATCGTATCGTACGTCTATATCGTATAAGCGGAAGGGCAAGTGCTTGTCAAAACCAACTATTGAAAATCGAAGCCAGACGTATTGTGGGGATGAGGCTCAATCGCATCTTCGTATATCCAATTATCGGCTTCCTTGTAAGATCGTATTGTATAAATTTTATATTGTATTCCGGCCCGATTCAAGCCTCAAATTTTTATGCGCTTAGAGAAGAAAGTGTCTAGTGCATAAAAGCGCATAAAAGCACTTTCAGTTATTTCGGCCCATTCAGGTGAAACGTAGTATTCGCCGAGTAGTGAATATGTGACGTAACACGGTCGAATAGAACTAATTTGATTGAGAATACGGTAACGTTAAATTTTAGGTTATTACGGGATACTAGTATCGTTTCGAGTGGCACAAGTGGCATCTCATCGCCATACGAATATTTACCACGAAGCACTAAAGACACTTATTACACGAAGCGGATGTCCAGAAATACCGTTGCAAAAAAATAATAGAAAGCAATGAACGAGATTAAACATTGCAAGACGGGTTGTCGATATTGACATGGTTTATTTCGCTTACTCTCGTTTCACCGGCAAAATCGTTGGTCGAATGTCACTCTTGAGAAAATCGTCGGCGTATTTGCCGGACAACAACCGAGGCTCGAGTGTAAAAAAAGAGAACAGGAAAAGGAAAACACCGCGGTCACAGACTGCTCCAAGTGATATACTCGTGTGACACGCCAAGTTTTCAGGAACAATTATTTGTCGAGGTAGCGCTCGAAAAATAAATCGCAGCGACCGTTGCGGCCCGTAGACCGAGGAGCAGAAACATCGGAAAAGCACAGTTTAAAGTGGATAATCTGATTATTAGCTCTTCGCTAATCTTTTCCGCGAAATTAGACCAACTCGCCCTTGCTGCGAAACGAAGTTCTCCGAGCTGTGTACGGCAAAGTAGATTCCCTGCCGTCCTGTGAAATTGAATCCTCGCGGAACTTTGGCTTCCGACGAGGAATAGCCGCCTTGTAACCTTTCGGCGCACGCCGTATTGTAATTCCGCACGATACGAGATCCGGATACTATAGCGTTTCGCTATAGCACGCATTACTGCCTGAATGGCGCGTTTCGAAATTCCGTCGCATTCAAACAGATTAGCGATAAAATATGAACGTGAAATAAAAATGAACGCTGCAATTCATCTCCCTCTCCCGTGGATATATATTTTTTTTTTGATAAAAATCATTATAACGAAGTGTCCCGCTTTTCTCTTCGGTCGCTATTGGATTTTATATTGACCATTTATTTGCGGCTGCGGAAAACTTTATATCACACGTGGCACGTGATCGATAATATCCGGGACGGGATTTAACCGCGTGAAAAGTGGAGCATTAACTCGGCCGTTCAAATTCTTCTCCTTCAAAATATGATTCCGCGAAACGTACACGGTGATCCCCCCCGCTATTCCTCTACGTACGTCTGTCGGATCTACTTGGAAGCAGCGAAAAAACTATTTTCCTCTCAGGGGGTTCTCCTTAACTCACGGAACAGGAAGGAGTCACAGGGGGCCGAATTCATTAGAAATTTACTAAATTTGCTTCTCTCTGCAAATTCTTTCTCTATCCTGCACGAATGATGAGCGTTCTCGAGATTTTTAGAAGTTAAAACTAATTAAGAGATGAGGGAATGCTTCGATAAATCGAATACAACGAAAATCGGTCGCAAGATATTTTACTTTATATATATATATAAATATAAATAAATAAATATATATATATATATAAATAAATAAATAAATAAATAAATAAATATATATATATATATATATTCGCAGGATATATACATACATATATATATATATATATATATTCGCAGGATATATACATACATACATATATATATATAAGCGCGTGTATATTCAAAACGAAATTAATTAATTAAAAACCGGCTATTGATAGCCATTTTCATTAAAACCAGAGCCAAATAATATACGCTTTATCATGAGAAACGTATGTAGAATTCACGGAGGAATGTTACCGGAGTGGACATAACAATAAAATAAATTTTTAACAGTAAATTTCACATCGGGTTGTCTGCGCGCATTTTCGAAATAACAGCCCGAAAGAAAAACAATAACCAAAATAATACACGTCTTTGTTCTAGGGGAATGAATGGACAATAACGGGGGAGGAGGAGGTAGAAGAGGCCAGGTACGTTTACAGATTTGCAACGGCAAATTCAAAAACCTTGATGGCTCGTAGCATATTTCAGGAAGGAGCCCGCGAGGCCGACTGTAATAGCCCCATTCAACCGACATTCGAAAGAGGATTTTACGGGCTCCCTGCACCAAAGTACAGCATGCAAATGCGATTATGCCACAACGATATACGGGCAGATCGATCGCCGCGCTTCTATATTCGGGGATACCCTTTCAAACCGAGAGCAGTTAATTTTCCGCAGATCTAACTCCGCGTTCCTCCCCCCCGCACTTCTCTTTCGATAATTTCGCGATTACTCCTGCAAGCCGTTATCGACCGCGTGACTTCCTTATACTTGAACTTTAGCCGAGTTTCGGTCGTTCTGCACGTACAGAGGTTACGCGCTCGCCAATTTGGATAAGTATATTCCATTTGAGTATCTGCTAGCGCATCTCGCATTATTCCCGCGAATGTTCTCTTACAAGTGTCCTCCCCTTCCTTCTCCCTCTACGCCAAATAGATTCTCTAATAAACTTCGATTCGTGCGAAACAAATATAATGAAACTTAATAACTAATTTAACGTTATATACACAAGGTGTCCGTCGCTATATGAAACACCTGTGTAAGCCTGTATGAGCTATGCGACAGAGATTAAATTTTGTAGGTTCGCATCTTTCCTCACTCAGATATTTCATCGAAGAACGGCATTAGAGGATCACCCTCGAGCGGCGACCTGACGGGAAATATTCGGAACGGAGCAACGTTATCAGTTGCTCATTCTCCCCGATTACGTCTCCGCATTCGTACGAATTTTGTTACGCGAGGTGTGTACGCTGACACCCGCAATTTTCATCGGCGCTCTCGCGCTTTAACGCGCAAGCGTGCGCGCCGCCGGTTCAATGAATCGGTAATATTTTCGCGTGGCCATTATGCGCAATTATTCCACAATTGCGCCCAATTTCTACCACTGCGCGTAGGCCGGAATGGATATTATGTAACGGTAGAGTAACGGCGCATCGGCCATTAATATTTCGCGCTTGTCATCGAAATTCAATTTCCGCACGGCGGCCGACGCCCGCCAGGAACTCTAATTCAGTGTCTGTGGTCGCGTCAATCAACTATGGCATCGGCCAACTAGCTGGAAATAATTAACGCCTCGTGCATCGCAGCTCGTAAACATTCACGATTCTCGATACCATCGCCTCGTTTCGCTCGCAATTCCTTTCCCGGACGGATCTCCTCGCGCGATCTCGTTCAATCCGTAGCTTTCCGATAAACTCAAATCTGCGAACTTCAGTACTCGTTCCTCGCTCAAGTGGCCCATAATGTTCGTCGCGACGACGCTTTCCTGTCACATTGAACGATTGTTGTGCACGACGTTGCATCGTCACGAATTGCATTTCCTTAATAATATTCGAGTCGAGAATAAATACGAGAATAAATAATCGAGGATGCGCGTCACCAGGCGATTGTAAACGGCGTTTTCTAAAAAGCATTTCCCCCCATTTAAGAGAGACGCTCCGCCATAATCGATTTTATTTCGCGGGCTGATGGAAACGAACGGACGCGGATCGCCAACCGATGTGTATCTCTCTCCCGGGTCCAGAGAAAGGAAAAATGTTTCTCATATATCATACGTGCAGAATCGGCGATCTCGGACGTCTCTGGTCACTTTCTCAAAACAAACGGTTTAAACTGCATGCAATTAACACGTGGGGGCGCGTACATACACGACGCGACGAGCGGATTCTTAATTATTCAATATTATGCGAGGCCGGGGAAATCGATGGTCGCGTGGTTTTGACACCGAGCATTCGAGCGTAATAGCGCAATTAACCTCTTTAATTCCCAGCGCGTGACAATATAAACAGAACACATGGATATTCCCGGCAATGCTGAAGACCGTTACGCGGCCGCTCTCGAACTTTTTGAGCGACCGTGCGAGCAAGGCGGCGTATATTCTGCCGTAAGAAATATTTTAAATGTAAGAACTTCTTTGCAATACGCGATACGATTCCGAATATAAAATCCAGTGCAGCAGGCACTATCTCTTTGTTCCAGCATCGTGCGCCGTACATTTGCGAACAAAAACCCATACTCTCGGTATCCGCATTCGCCGAGACGCATTAAAACGCGATACTCCTCCTGCTCTCTCGCGCGCATTCGTTCGAATTACTCGTCGAAATACTCGATAAAATGTTTGCAGCGGAAAGAAAATAAATATTATGACGCGTACCGTGTTATACTCGTAAATTATATGTTGTTTTCTTTCTCACCGTAGGTATCCGATTTCCCCGCGAATGCCGGAACGTTCAATCCGTGTAGGACCGTGAGTTCGACGTAATATACGTGCTACTGAGATGGGTATGCGGAATATTTTAATACCTACATCCGTTCTTACTAACTCAGAAAGCGGGGACCTACGATTTATGCCTACGCCGGGGAAATATTTGTAGGTATATTAAATGCCGTTACGTATGCGCGACTGCACTCTCCGGCTACAGATGCACTCGTCTGTTCGCTCTGAAAGAACACTCCTTCTCGGCGAAGGTCTACAGAAGAACGCTGACGAAAGTTTATCAGGACGATATGCGGAATTGATCTTGGATAAGAAACCAAATTCAAGGGTAAGACGTTTTGATAAATATTTGCAGAATACTGCCGCCTCCGATTAGCTTGACCCTGACATATGTTATCAAGGACATAATTCTGAGTCTTCCAAAAGGTTTTATGAGGCGCTCATTGTTCATTAAATAATGATTAAGAAAGGAAGTTTGAAGAACATACCAATTAAAATCATCTACTTATCTATCTTATTGTTTACTGCTAGAATGTAAGTATATTCATGCGAGATGATACGACGTCTATTGATAAACGTTACAAGTACTATATTTACCATGTCCTTGATAACATATGTGAAGGTCAAATTAATCGAAGGTGGCACCAGTATTTTGTATATTTACCAACGTTTGAAGTTAATATCGTTATTGTGACGCGTTTATAAGATAAAATCTCAATTGCTAAAATGATCTGGAAAATTATGAATTTTACAAAAACATAATTTTACAATTATATATTTTCAGAGAGAGAGAGAGAGAGAGAGAGAGAGAGAGAGAGAGGCAAAATTATTCGAATAAACGTGACTCTCGTATGAAAGCAAACAATTCATCTGGATTTATTCAAATTTGCCTTCTTGCTAATTTACATTTCATTACGATAATAAAAGACCCAAATATTTGCATTAAATACGATTTAATGCGCAATCAAATATTTTACTTATTCTTCAAACGATATTTCGAAATTCATAAAAAGCTGTGAAAGATCTTCCCGTTTCACGGACCTTGTTAGAGGAGATCATTCCAAACATTTGCCCACGATATTCATATTAAAAGCAACATAAAACCATTTGGATGATATCACGTAAGTGATATTCGAACGTTGTCATGCTTTTACGTCAAAATGTCGGAGTGCTTCAAAGTGCTTTGCCCACGCTACATAGCGACGTGCGCCATCAGCACTATCTCCGATATTAACTCAAAGAGATGCAATATACGATTCATATCTACGTTCGAGAAATATTCGTAAAGATATTAAATATATGCCTACATATACATGTCCGGCGGCTCCCGATGCCACCGCATTCGTCCGTTTATCTCTCCCGAGATTCTAATTGAGATATTTTCCTGTCATGATCATTCGCAACAAACGATCGATCATTAAAAATTTGAGTAAAAGGAAACAAGTGCAATCGACACACTGTTCAAGAAATTCTTAAAAGTAACAGCGGTTTTGCTAGTAAATTTAAGAATATTATGCTAAATTTCATAATTTGGAAAAAGACCCATATTTAATTTAATAATCTGGCTTCGAAGTTTTTTATACAATAAGTCATAAAAACTAATAATCAAAATGATATTACATTTAATAACTTATAGTTATGAAAAGACGTACTCTGAATCTATTTATCATAATGATGTGATAATTTATAAATAATAGAATAGAAATTATTGATGGTTTTATTAAATTTCAGAAACACTGTCGTGAGAACTAACAATCGAGATAATAAGTTATTATAATTATGAAAATTAGATTCAGAATACCAAAATTACCATTAAATCCAAAATATGTCTTTCCATAACTAACTTATTAAATATAATTTGGTTATTAATTTTGTCATTAATTTTGATAACTTGATTATGTAAAAAAAAAACTGCACACACAACCAGACTATTAAATTTAATATAGATTTTTCTAACAGTATAGATATATTAGTAAATACGTCCATAAGTTCTGTAGACAATTTTTTCGCCATTTGCTCGCAGTATTTTAAGTATATTCTCAGTTTTCAAAGTAACGTCTTTAGCGGGATATAGAGGAAGAGTGCAGCCTGGGGGAGGGAGAAAGAATAAATGCGGAATTACTATGTCTTACGCGGACGTTCTTAACAAGCGTCAGCTTCAGCAAAAATTTGCGTTTGCGATGTCGCGCGCAGCTCTAATATTTGATTTTGCTTTAAATTAGATCGCGATAGGAAGGGACGTCGCGCAAATTTACTTGCTTGCAGGACAGCCCGATCCTTATCGATTCGCGCTTACCATTGTTTAAACATTACCGCGAGAGCGGCGAGATGAGTGCAACGTTGTTAAAGTTCGCGCGTTTCCCGCGCGATAATATGTCCTTCCTTTACCTCTATTTAATATCCGCCTCGGTCGTGCTATACTTCGGTGTAGCGACGTTACATTATCGCGGAATTTAAATCCTCTTGCGAAGCGAGAGAATTATCGCGCAATTTTATCTCGAGAACTCGTTTGCATACTTTCGCCGATGGCGGGGTGCGTCTAGCCAACCCTCCGTAGAAAATAAGTACGCCCCCCACTCAAGAGAGAAGGAGAGCGAGAGTTAGAGTGAAATAGGGGGGGGGGGAGAGAGAGAGTGAGCAAGTATAAACAGGCAATCAGGTCCGACCCCAAATTCGAGAAATAGCAAGATAAATAAGTTGATAGGATGATGCTAATTGCGATACCGAGAGCACCTACCGCGCTAAAGGGATAACAAGGAGTCCATTAGCGTAACGAGTCCCCGAGTAGCCAAATCCATTTTTGCGACAAAGTTCCGACGCGTACAATAATGAATGCTAATACAGTTACGCGACGCACATGTTCCAGTCAATTATGGGAATTTAAATTCGCTTCGGGGCTCGCCGAGGTAGTCTTAGGACGCAATCATGCCGATATAACGAGAGATCCGCACGTTTGGTAATCTCGTAAAATTCCCGACGAATCGATCAATAATTACGAGATCAAAATACCAATCGAAAAGTTTTAAATATTGAACCAATTAAGGAGATGTAAATTTGAAACGTTATTCATAACGTTAATTAACAGTTTTGCGCCAGTGGTAAATTATATATCGACGGTACAGAACGAGCACGGCAGTGATTACCGCAGATTACATACAACCCGCTTTTAACGATTTCATTTTCAATCCGTTGATTTTACGTAGTTTCTGTGAAAATATTAGATCATCTAATTCGCGCACACGTAAAACACGAATGCAGCTTTCAAGCCTTCTAAGCGATGGGTATAATTTTAACGTAATGTAATCGTTTTTACTCGAAGTTTTAATACAAAGCTGTCGCGCGCGAGTAAAACGAAAGATAAGAGCACACGACAAAATAAAAATATAACCAACATAAACCCAAAATAAAGCTCTTCGCACGACGCGTCCGTTATGTGAACTGTGAGAATCGATAGCGTGTGGTTACACCGCGGAAGGGCTCGATCAAAGTAATGGGTAAGTATTACCTCGACATGAATTCACATTGATTGGACGCGCGCCGGTTCGTTTGATCACGGTAATAATCCGTGTGAGAATCGTACGACACCGTGGATACGCTTGAATCGCGTAAATTGAAACTGTCAAAGCTTTTCGCGTAAACAAGTCGTAATTTGTAGGTCTTTACTACATTTCGTCGATATAATATCATATATATTACTATCATTTCATATATCATATATGTCACTTCACGTGTATTTCACATCATAACGGAGTGTATTTCACATCATAACGTGTTTCGGAGATATTCAAATCGAAATATTAAAATCGTTTAAGTACTTATTATATTAAAAAAGACGGGAAGCTTTAAGATAAGGTGAAAACAAATTTTTCTTCCTTGAGGTAAGTTGACCCCCCTTAATTCATGTTCAAAATCTATCATTCCTAGAGAAAGAGAATGCACAATTCCAAAAATGCTGTTTTTTTATAGGCATAAAATCGCGTTATGCGATTACTCGTACTTAACTAACTGATAAAGTAGAGACGTAACTCTCAGACATATTGTCGAGTAGTGCGCCATAAACCGGCAATGAAGCGTGTTAATACAAACGCGTAGCTCGGCTTGCCGCCAGTTCGGGGATCAACATTTGCCAGCGTCAGCTACCGTCGCTGTAGCTCCTTACTTTAAATTGTACTTTCGATATTTCAAGTGTTGCTTTCGTGTTTTCAAAGAGGAAATCCTTACAATTTTCTCTCTAATGAAATATTATTCGAATGAGTTTTATATTAAAGGAACTGCATGTATATTAAGACTGAAAAATAATTCCTCGAGTTCCTTTAAAAAGAGGAGGAATAATACTTTATTGCTTTGGAATTCATGAACGTGAAGTCTTTTCTATACAAAAATCGCCCATTTTTACACAAAATAAAGGAAACGAGTAACGGTACATTCCCTGATTTTTATAGTCATCCTTGTTTTCAACATTTATATGTTTTATAACATTTATATGTTTTATACAGTACGTCACTTTTACATAGTGCATAAATATTATATGCAACATTCTTAAGTAATTTCAAGATGAGAAATGTATAACGAGTCAGTGGTCATTAATAACGAAAATCAAGTATAACAGAAGATGATCAAAATGGCAAAACTTTCTGATGAGTCACGAATGCTACGTTATAGTTCACCAATGTGACGATAAAGCACATTCGTTCAAGCGTGTAACTCGAGCGACCGTTACTTAGAGGATCGCCATTCACTGGCGTCAGCTAAAACTTATTATTAACTTTGTTAGCAAACAGCTTTATCAATCGTGAATGACGATAGAGAGTTTATCGTAGGAAACAAAAATTAAAAAAAACTTCCGTATTCATGGAAGTGCTCGAGCAAATCACAATATTTCCATTCAGTCTGCTTTAACAATATCAATGTTTTGTCTCAAAATAGTGCGTCGCGTTGTCGAGTCCTATGGTATGATCTACGCTCGCACGTACGTATGTTTCGTTTCAACCAAATGAATTCTAATAGTACACGGATCTGGGAAAACCATCAGGTAAACCCGAACAAAGCTGTAGATCCAAACTGGGTGAGTCGTCGCGTTCGTCGCGAGTCTCTACGTCGGCTGTATCTTTCCGCATACGGCTGAGAAAACAGTAGAGAAAAACATCAAGAGACACCAGTCATCTTACGTGGCTCAGATATCACATCCACGTGTCGTGCGGATCAAATCGATCCGTTTTGCAGATATTCCACGCGAATATATGCCGGATACGGATAAATGTTCGATGCGAATGAGTGACGTGAAGGAACGACCCGTGTAACTTAGCGAACTTACAACGGCCACTGGCCACGAACGACGGATTCGGCTGTCTCGGCCGCTAACGCGATTACACGTACGCGTGCGCGTTAACTATCGTCAACTCGATTAGTCGAATCCATAGACACGTACCTCTATCACAGAGAAACGACGACGCGTTACCGAGACCATTTGACCACGTACCGAAACTCCACTCTTTCTGGAAAGATCCCAGACCGCGAGTAACTACTTTAACGATGCCAGCTCGCGATTACGAACGACGAAAGTGATTTTATTCGTTGGAGGCTGCGGCCACGCGGATTTATCGCAATATGTCTAGATATCCAGGTCTCTATCCTTTTCTTTTTTTGACCAGGATTGGTATTTGGAGATCGTTCGAAAAATCGTTCGTCCAATCGTAATTTCTCCCGATTTCCCCCGGCATGACAATCGCAATTTATGATTAAAAATTTTGATATATTTCAATTCACGCGTCTATCAACTTACGTTAGTAAAATCCCGAATTTCCATATTGAATATCACTACTAACGTGCGTATTACTCAATCCTGGCGTAATCCAATTATTTTATTTCGTCGTAATCCATTTATAAAAAAAAAAAATATTTTTTAAGGCTATTTATTTTATTTTTCCGCCACTCGTTATATTTATATATATTTCGACAGTAAAAAAATAAAAGATCGCGTGTATCCTAGTTTTCTCCACTGTTATCCTAGTCGCAACGGCAAAAAAAAATACGCCCGCCGCGTTGCGCTCCGGGAAAACGCTTTGCAATTTCGTTTCGACGTCGTTCATTAAAATATCTCGTCAAAGCGTCTATAGTGATATTGATCAAATGTCGGACTATGAAAAGAGTGTTTGCTTCGGAAACTGTACACGTAGTTTCGTCGCGTTTATGCTATATGCTCCGTTTTGCGCGATTTCTCCGCTTTAATAAAACTGCCTCGGAAGATATATTTGAACGTCCTATTTCCATGTTGTATATTGATGACGATTGTACGTATAAACTACCAAGACGATTATATAGCGTAATAAAATAATTAAATGCATCCGCAGGGATAGTGCCCGGGTCGAAATTTTAGTTCTACATTCATTTTACAAATTTTGTGGAATTTAAAAAGTAACGGGGAATCCCGAGACTTAATACGGATTATCTTCCTTTAATACTGCAAAATTTCAGCTCGAGTACACGGGAAAGAAGAACTCAGTTTCTGCAACGGAATAGGGACCGGATGAAAACTCGGTGACAAGAAATGAAAACTCCGCGACAAGAAGTGATATCTCTGTTACCGCGACTGAGAACATTCATGTGAACATTCAGCAGCATTAAAACTCGGTTGAGACAACTGAAAACAATTGACTGTATAGAAACCTCCTGCAGGAATCTTTCCGTTCCTATAACTGAATTTTCATCTGGTCTCCAGGCAACGGAAAATTCAGTTACACCAACGGAATTGTTCGTTCCGTGTATCTATGAGAGCGCACAGAGTGCACAATTTAATCACGTCGTTGCGACTTTCGGCAAGACCGACGGCGAGAGATACGTGTGTATAACATGTAGCGAAATTTTTTATCTATTCATTCCGTCATTACCTACGCCAAAGGGAGAATAATCCTGTATTCATGATTAATTTCGCAAAATGTGCGCGATATATTTGATCGTGAAAATGAAGCGCATGAAAAACGTGATTTATGTAGTGTAATAAAATTAATTAAACGAACATATTCTCCATTAATTTAATTAAAATAAATGAGTTTTTCAGTGCATTATAACATATAAATTATTCGATTAAATTTCTCCTCCCTCCGGCGTCGCGCCAGTATAAACCGATACCTCCCGGTCGCCGTAAACCGAAATATGGACAGGCTAGCCACATTTCCCCGTTGCAATCTCGCGGGATGCGCGCAAACGACGCACGTGCGTCCGCCTCGTGAGCGCATTTTCATGCAAATGACAATACGACGAGAGACGACGACGACGCCGCCGGTGTTTCGCGACGGCCACTCGAGAGATCGTGATCGACATTCCTCTTACCTGTTACGCGCCAAGTTGAGCCCTCCACCTCCTGTACCTCTTCCCCTGCTGCTTCGGCTTCTTCCCGATGCTTCCGTTGCGTCGGTAGCAGCTACAGGACGCCGTTCGACGTATCGGTCACGTGCGTCGTACCCAGAGAGTCGCTTTCGCAGGGGTGGCTCTGCAACAATATCGCCGGGGTAAACATCGATACCTGCCCCATTGTCGTACCGCGCACACAATCGCGGACCGCGCGTGCCCGCGAAGCAAGCGTGCGCGCCCGTCCGCTCTCGTCGCGCGATACCTGCTGCACTCTCTCCAGTATCTCGACGTATCTCTTTCGCCCGCTTTATGCGACGCGATAACGGCCGCGAGACTCTCAGTGGTGGCCAACCCGTGTTCCCCGTAACTTCCAAATCGGCGACCGGTAGTCGGCCGCAATCCCGATCAGCGATCCTATTTCGATTAGCCTTATCGTTACATGCGACTCGAACTTCTTTCGTTTCTCCGCGGGGTTGGGGATAAAAATGCGCGTCTCTTTACGTACGTCTTCTGAACGAACGGCACGGCCGTTTACGTATAATATTCGTTTATGTATAGACGCGAAATATATACTGCTTGCGCGTTACGAGTTAACTTCGTAGGAGGCACTTTAAAGTAACGCAGCTACTTCGCCCTCTTTTTCTGCGCTTACGGTTTCGCGAAATTTCAGGAAGTTAAAAATAAATTCAGCAGTTAAGATCTCGCGAGAGTGGAGGCAGCTTCATTCTTATAAAATATTTAGTCCGGTAATATTTCTGCTCCATTGAGATAACGCGTGTCAAATTTAAACTCAAAGAGATCCTAACTTACATTAACACAATGAACATAGTTCATTGAATTTGTCTTTCTTGTCCTCTCTCGCTTTTCTCCTCTGCAAATATGAGGAAACATAGCAGACGATTTTATATTTTTGCGTGTGAGTAAAGGAAGTAAATTCTCAATTCTTTGACGGTTATGTGGACAAGTTATCAAAAGAATAAAGAAGTGATCTTTCCATACGACACGTACGAAATAAACCGTTGGAGAAAGCGATATAAAGTCAGATACGCGGGTTAAAGCGGATAGTCAGGCATTTTCATGAGAGAATAAAAGCTGAATAAAATTGGGCAGCTAATGCGTGACTGTTTATATACAAGACGCTGTGCACTTTTATTAACGCACAGCGGTAATTTTCAGTAATATACTAGCTGAATTATCTGTACTATATACGATTTTGTTGTACGTAATTTTGTAAAACTGTATTTGAAAAGTGTTTTAGATATATAAATAAGTTACGTGATTTTAAAGCGCCCTTTACGATCATAACATTTTGTTAGTTTAATGTTTACCAGTGAAAATGTTTCGAGCAGAATCTGTCCTCACCACATTCCCTTCCCCGATTTAGTTAAGAATATAATAGAAAGTTAAATAAAACATAACAATTAATTATTACTTCAAAAGTATTACTAACGATATAGCTACGGAAGAACACGCTGCATCTATTGTTACAACTTCAAGCGGATTCGTTCGGTTGTTTTCAATGAATACCGAGCAAACAGAAAAACAAATACATTCTAAACCGGATATATACGAACACAGACTCAATTTTATTATATATGTAAAACTGACTGCAAAAATAAGTAATTACTTTTTTTACCCAATTCCACTACACATTTCTCTGTTTATTACATAAAATATAACTTATATTTTTGCTATATATTCTTGAAATAAAATGCTCTCTAAGTATAAATTGGATAAATCAAAATATATCATAGTCAAAGTTTTAAAGCTCATTTAATTCTTATCGAAATAATTTAATCTCATTTGTACGTGAAATTTAATTGAGACTCAATGATTAATTATTCGTCGCTTGGTTCGTTCGATCGCGATGCCGTATTTTACAACGATGCTCGGGAACGTAATAATCGGATCGTGACTATTTCATGCATCATCGCGATTATCTTTGAGCCTTACGACGTTAACCGAGCGATGTACCGTGCATCCCGTCATAACTGGACGGATACGCGAAAGACACATAACCAGCTAGATTCTGGAGTCCAAGAGGCTACACATAAGCGCTCAGATAATGTCGTGTGAATTATTGTATTTACTGAAAGATTTAATCGGATCCTAAAGTAAGGACTGCGTAACAATCTCTACTCAGGCTACATTGTTGTCCGAGCAACTGCGAATTTAACTTGAAAACGACATGTAATGCGTCATGACATACACATATTGAAACAGAAAGATATTGCATGATACTTTTCTCCTATTAATAAAATGCATAGTGAAGATCAGGGACAAAAGTAACGCGGGATGAATGTATATGAAACATGATTACTAAAAACCTTGTTATTCCCGTTTGTAAATCTGTCTGATACTATATAACGTCTTTTGAACGTCTTTTCCATTCATTCATATATATATATATTTTTTTTCTTTTGATAAAAATATTCTTATTATTATATAGATATCGATTCTAATATGCATAATGTTACTTTTGTTTCTGATTTCCCCTTATAATTATTATATAATGAATAGATATATAATGAATATATATATCGTAAAACAAAGATATAGTATATCATAGTAATTCCTTATTGAGATTTATTAACTTTTCCTTCAACAAGTGGACAACGTACAATGCAGCAGGTCTGAAATACAAACAAAGGGTAATTAACACAACTTGTCTATAAATTTTAACGTACAAGATATGTCACCTGTAACATTCAGCAAAATTAACATATCCGTAATATACTAATCGACGCTGAAATATAAAATGTGTTATTTTAACATTCACAAGTGTTATTTTCACACTAACATACGTTGAATATTGACTCAACACAAAATATATACGAGATAACATAAACACAACTTTTGTTGAATTAATACACGGGTGTGTTAAAAATTTAACATAAAATTTTCAACAAGGATCGATTTTAACAAAATGTTTCACTGCGTAGTCGCGCTTCTCAAAATATCAATGTGCCTGACCTTCGGTCGACATTCCTGACTACCTGTTCCGTGCTGTGTTGACTTCTGGAATGTTTAGACGATGTTAATCTATGACGAACGCACGAGACCTATTTTCGACATATCTAATGATAATTCGTGGGCGGTGACTCCGGTGACTCCGAGACGTAAGAGTAGCGTCGTAATTTAACTGCCACGACATGACGATCGCGCGACACTTTGTTCCATATTTCCGACAGCCCGTTTCACACGATATTAGCTTTTGACGACTCTTTTGTCATCACGAACATACGACACATACTTTCGGCACTCCTGGTTACGACAATACGCGCACGAGACTCGTTTCCGGCGAGCCGCAATCGTGAGAAATACGGAGCGTCTCTCTGAGCCGAAATGACGCCGAGCGGTACGTGTCTAAATTGATTATGCTAATGGCGTTGCATATTATGATTTTCGAAATATTAATATAGGCGACACTTCACGCGGATATTACTTACCGGATATTGCGTGAGGTGTGTACTTGAGAGATTTCTTGACGATATTTTGTTACGACGAACGCAGGAATTTTACTTTCGACACGCTTGACGACGATAATTCGCGATATAATTTAACCGTCACGACACGACGACCGCGCGACACTTTGCTCGACATTCTCAACGGCTCGTTTCACGTGATTTCGCTTTCGACGACTCTTTCCCATCATCACGAACGCACGATATTCACTTTCGCTATTCCCGACGACGATAATTTGCGCCCGAGAGTCGCTTACGGTGAGCTAAAATGTTGAGAAATACGGAGCGTCTTCTCGAGCCGAAATGACGCCGAGCGGTCCGTGCTAAACTGATTACGTCTAATGGCGTCGGTGCATATTTCGATTCTCGAAGTATAATATACGCGACACTTCACGCAATATGGCCGATTGTCCGTCCAATTGTCCGTACTGTAGTAGTTTATCTGATTCGGATTAAGTAAATGCATTATTTGAGTGCAGCACTTTTCTTCTTTCGGTGTGTAACATTCAAATAATATTTACTTAATCCAAATAAAATAAACTCCCTAGCAAATGTTTACTTGAACGCAGCAATATTTTTTCAGTCTACGAAGATGAAGGGAAATTTACTCTTGAATTTAGCGAAGTAGCGTCGAGACTCGAGAATTTCAGTTACGAGCAGCAGTTGTTTCATTCCTCAAAAAGTCGTGCGCTTATTGGTTAAGGTCGCGTCATCTTATCCCCTCTTTTAACTATCGTCCGGTTACACCGTCCGGATGGTTCGTAGGATTAAGCAGCGAATCGGTAAATCATCAAGTTGATATTGCATCGTAACAGGCTAATGGTACAAATATCAGCGGTCACGCGACTCTCTCGTGAGGCCGTCGGTCTTTAATATCTCGTTGTTGCGCGTAGGCGCGCGCGTATGTCGCCCGTAGTGTGCGTAGCGCGTATGTAAGGTTATGAACGAAAGTAGGTGTACATACGTAGGTAGATCGGCACACACGGTGTGTATCTCGCTATGCCGCTCCGGTGGACGAGCTGGAGAAGAAAGGGGGGGCACGGCTGCGGTGCGTTCGGGCGATCTCGGCTGGCGGCCGAAGTCTCACGAAGCGCTCCGAAAGTAAAGCCCGCGTCAGACGGTCTTCGCGCGCCGAGCTCTCCGGTCGCTCTTGACAAACTTCACACGGTGTGCCCGTAAAATCGACGAGATCTTGGCTTCGATTTCGCATCCGAATCCGAACATTTACCGGCGTTTAGATCGCGCGCGATCCCGCGGACGGACGTCCGCCGAACGAGCTTACTCACTCTCCGATTTCGCCGAGTTCTGGTGTCGTTTTCCCTCCGCGGCCGCGAAACGCCTCTTCTGCCGAGTTCGCGATCGGCGTCGGTCGGAGTTATCGCGAGTGTTTTTTTGTGTGATGTGCACGGAAGAAGCTACCAACCGCCGTAAGATGATGCTGACGACGACGACCACCGTCGCCTGGGCCTGTTTCCTCGCCGTGCTGTGCGCGACGACGGTTAAAGGTGCGTGCGACAGTTGCATAATTACGCCATGATGAAATCCCGTTATAACGAGTAGTCGTGGCGGAGTAATTTTCGTACGAGTCGACGACGCGTCATTCGTAATTCGAACGTCGCGCGGACGATGCCCGTACGAGCCTCCTCCTGCCAGTGCGTTATACCGTTTGTTCGATACACGACGGGACACAAGCAACCGCGCAATTCGCAGGGATAACGCGATTTCACCGTGGTTTTATATATCCGCCCTGTACACAACCCTACACGCCCGTTTGAATTCGCAGCAAACGGCGCGCCAATAAAACGGTCGCCGCTTTATCCCGCGTTCTCTCAATCGCCGTACGGGAATACGCCGTCGAAATAGTGCCGTCACGATGGTCTGTAATGTAACTTTCCGGATCTCTTCTCGACTTGATTTCGCGGGAACTCCGTTCGGGCGGCCGTAACTTTTCATCTCCTTCGCATCCCGGCGCATCTCGCGAAGCGGAGGAAGATTCGCGGGGAGTAGGAAACTCGTGGGAAATGCTTCGAGCCTGAGTGCTCGCGCTGAAGTTTCGCGTCGGGAGAAGCGGCTTGACGGTTCCCTCATCCAGCGTGTGTACGTGCGCTCTATGCGCGTAACGACACGTACGAAATGAATATAAACGCTGGCGGGAAATGCGAGTGCACACACTCGACGCCGTCGTCGGGATCGTCCGTCCGGGTGCCGACGCTCTCTCGTCGCTCTCGGCGGCGGAAGCCAAAGGGTCCGAGGATGAGATCCGACGTTCTCCTCCCGATTCTGGCGGGAGCGATTTTCTAGGCGCGGCAAACCAGTGACGCGACGTAAACGAACGCGACGGTCGCGACCGAAGTATTCCGCGCGGACGATTAATAGAACGGACGGCGCGCGCGAATATGACGCCTCTAATCGTAAATCCGGCGATCAACGGCGCGATGTTAATGTTATGTAAAATTCATCAGGCGATTCGCGGCGCGTTATGCGTGTGCAACGCGCGCAAAAGCACAGGCGCGATATAAATATAATGTGCACAATTGGACGTGCGCTAATGTTGTGCGTTGCCCACTCGGCCGTTTCTGCGAACTGCATTCGTCTCTCCGATATGTTCAAGGAACGCGTCTTCTCGTTTACACGGTTATTAGTGCGCGCTCAATCACTCTGTTTTGCGGGTGCGCGCAATCGGAAGAATCGGTGAATCGCGAGACTTCTCTCTCTCTCTCTCTCTCTCTCTGTGAATGCGAGCGCACCGCACAGCATCGATGCGTCCGACTGTGCGAGATTCAAATAGTCGTGCGATGTGAATTTAACACGTGCAAACCTGAAAAGACGTTTTTATGACGTTTGTATAAATTTGGAAGGCAACGATGCGCACGTACTTCCTGCGCCGTTTCGTAACAGACCGCTTCTTTGTGGCCATATAGTAGATTAGAACTAATCGATCATCGAGCCAGATAATGAAACATAGTACGAGTCCTGATTGTGTGCGCTCGTGCTTGTCTGCAATTTACGCAGCGTGATGCGTTCTGTGATACATTCGTGTTCGGAGTTACGACAATACAGTTGCGAAATTATAGCAAAATCTATTACGATTATGGAAAATTACGGGACACGGACAAATGTGTAATTAAACGTACAAACGAGATTAATGTAAATTTCCGTAATATCTGTAAATTATTTAATAATTTCAAAGTTCTTACTGTACAAAATATTTTTGGAATATTTACACTTCATGAAGGTCATGTCCTCAGTTTGCACACATGTGAATGCGTGCTATTGTGATCAAGAGATACACTTTATTTCTATTTGTCGCAATGAACATTTCATTTTTCAATGCAAATCGATTTAAAAATTTTGTGGAATTGCATAGAGCAATTGCACTACGCCCCGTTCATAAATATAATTTTTCTCTGTTGTAAAATCTCGTAAAATCGATTTTCCGGAGGAACTTCATTATCAGACTTGCTTTGGGGGAAGGATCGAATATTCCATCAGCGCGTTAAGAGTTATTAATAACTGATAGGTTATCGTGAGATTATATTCTAAGCAAAAGCATATCGTATTTCCAACCCCAGACGAATATAAGATTGTGAAATTTGGAAGTATAGAGAGGATATCGTCGCGTAATCCTTTTATTTTCGAGAAATTTGAGATAGTTCGTTAATTAACTACTTCTCGCGATATCGTGATAATATATGTCTATACTTGTAAACCGAAAATTCAACTGCGACATAAATCGTGACGTGTCTATGTTTATGAACACAAATATCATATTGGATGTCTCATCGGTTTTGACAGAACACTTGAAATCAACTATAAGTAAACAATCACAGAATCAAGAAATCTATAAATAGTAATACCATAAATAGTATCGTACAAAAATATGTTCTTTTGCTATGCTTTGAAATTGCTAACTATATGATTCTCTTGACTATGTGCGACATCTCAAGATTTGTTGAAAGTAGATACATATATATACATATATATATATATATATATATATATATATGTATATATATATATCATTCGTATAGGGTTCGAAATATGATATGCTCTTGCTTGGAATATAATCCCCCGATAACCTATCAATTATTAATGACTCTTAACGCGCTGACATATGTATATAAAACCTGACGACATAGAATATATTGCGACATTAATTTGCAAGCATTCTGTAATAATATGAAAATATTTGCGATATGGAAAAATGTTAATGTAGTAGAGACGGATTTATCGATTAATTTTTTTTACTCGTATCCGTAAAATATTTAATATTGGCACGGAGTTATAAATTTTAGTTTTTAATTAGTTAAGAATTACGTATCTGAAAAATTCGTCTGTTTGATTTTATAACGCGGTAAATGATATTTCATGAACAGTTATTATATATTAGATCATTATTCATCATAGAAATCACGGGGGGTAAATGGAATCAATAAACACGGTTGATTTACAATTGGATACAGGATACATTATAATTTGCTAAATTTGCGTATATGGGTTACTTACTTTGTTTATGAATGGTAAATTATATTTTTTATACAATATGTTTTATTTCACAAACATATTGCGTTATGTCAGTTGAATGTTAATGGCGGGTTTTTTTTTAATTGCTTTGTAGCCAATTTTATTGCTGGCGAAAAAAAATTGAACGAAATTTAAAAACTGCGGAAAATGATAACTTTCAATTGCATTTATGTCGAGGAAGACCCGATTGCAAATTTATGCTAAAAACTTATTATTCAAATATCTATTACCTTTTGGATTCTACGTCGTGGAGAAATTCGTGGTTTTGAGCACTCCGTGTTATTAAAATATTGTGACGTTGAAATTATTTCCTCATTAATTGACCATGAAATAATAGCGATCGAGGGCGACGGCCAATCATCCGCAGGGAAGCATCAACCGGACGATGAATTAATACTACGATATAATTGAAGAAAATTTCTCGTTACGCGTGAATAATTTGTCGCAACCGACTAAGGTTTTGACCCGAGACGTTGATTATTTTGTAATTATTGTGACGGTCTTATTTAAGCGTCAAGATTCATCGTAGTGTTCTTTGCGATGCAAAATTAATCCTTTCATCTGACAATTATTTTTCATTATTTCCTATAAAAACTGAACGAAATTAATATATTTTGCTTGATTATTTGTTAATATTGCTATAATTTAACGTATATCGTCGACAAACATGTGAGAAATATGAAAGACATAACAATTTTTGACTCTATCAAATATTATTTCGTCTCAGCTCTCTTACATGCATAAAGAGATCCGTAAGAACAAACATGAAACGTACGAGATTAATAAAAATTATAAATATTTAAATAACACAAATGGAGTAATTTCATTCTATCTGTTCTATTTGAGGTAACGGACAGAGCGTGTTCACAAATTTTCAAGAATCAATTTGCGAGAATATGTGAACGGTCGATATAAAATTAAACGCGTTATAATAATATAATTAGCATGAAAGGAAATCGTTCAGATTTAGCCTTCATATTTATGAAATTCATTTTACTACGATAGCTATATCCGTATTATGATTCAAAATATCAATTATCGTTTCGAACACTTTTCTCCTGCCTAATTATTCTCATGTAGAAGTTGTTTTTTTACTCTCGATTAATAGAAAATCAGATCGACTGAGAAATCAAGCATATGCAAATTTGAAGTGGACAGAATATTCTCACGATATGGACGCGAGGTTACTTTCGGATCGAGCTGACGATAAATACCGCAATGGACCGCAACATTTCGTTTTATAGTTGATAAATTCGGCACATCCCCGATAATATCCTATCCGGTCGTTATATCATCCGGATTCGATTATCATACAAAACGGTATATCCTCGCAGCTTCCCCTCATCTTTCTCTTCCCCCTTCAGTTAGTTGTATTATTTTTCGTCCGTCATATAAAGTGACGCGAAATAGTCCTATTGTCGTGGAACAAGTATAAAACGAGTCGAATAACGGCCATTTATCGATCTGGGTTATGTAAATAACGGCCGATACTAGAGTTACCCTATTTGCTACCGTTTCGACGTGATTCGAGAAGAACCGCGTTTATATCCGGATATAAATTTTATGCAGATCGCAGTATCGTTTACCCGATATTGCGCAGTAGCCGGTGTCTGATTCAAATCAGCTACCGCTTCAGCTCATATGTGAGTATATAAACACCGAGGAATTTATCAAACACCGAGGAAATTATCGTTCTTGATAAACTTTTAAATATTGCACGCTGCGTTCGTGTGTACTGTATTAATGTCGAGCGAACTAGAGCCTCCGATGGGTTAATCTGCTTTGCAGTGTTTGCCTTTGTCGATCCGGCTATTAAAATGATATCGGATGCAAGCAGTATTCGGATTTGATCGAAACAAAAACCTGTTAATAACAGCATTCTCGAACGGTAACGTGCATTCGCAGTATTATCCGACTGATCGGCCGACCGTCTGTCCGTCTTCGAATGAATGTGTCGCGACGCGATCGATGCTCGCGGTGTGTGCAACATTTCGGAGGAAATGATGTGGAGCAAGAGCGCGCCGCGTACATCAACATCGCGTGCTCGCCATCGTAAAGTGATCGGGAATACTGGGAAAGTTTAAGGTCGCATTTGCACAAAACGCGCCTTTCCCTTAACGCCCCGCGCCGATTGAAACTCGCGGCCTCACCTTGAGTCGCGAGCAAAGGTCGATGTAAATATGGCGCAATCGCACATGCCGGGCGTGGGACGTCACTGCACTTGCAGCGGGACGCAAGGTGCATTCCAAGTGAATTCTTCGTCGCGATTTGCATATCCGAGATATCGCGAGACGAGGTGAGGCGAGTCGGGACTAGACCAGACGAGATTTATCGGTACGTCGGGGCCGAATTCGTCGCGCGGAAGCGGACGGGTAATTTTATATAAACTCACTTGTTGCGAGTGACGTCACGTTCTCTAACTCTCTCGACTCGGCGAATTATTATGATTACCACTTACGGTGATTACGCGTGTCGTAACCTAATTCCGAAGGCGAGGTGAGTCAGTCAGTCAGTCAATCGATCGCGCTTGTCGCTTGGTACGCTCTGACTTCGCTCGAGAATACAACGTGCACGAACGTTCACGCGAAGGACGTCGATGACGGGCATAGAGTATGACCGGTCGAGGATGAGAATTCAATTAGTACGAACGTATTTTGCTCCATTGAGAATCGCTTGACGATCCCCGGTCATTTTTGTTTCGTTCGTATTTCGCTTCGCCCGTATCCACAAGATAGAAGGGACAAAGAGAGAATGAGAAAGAGCTTCGTCTCGCTCGCGCTGTAAAACGATACAAAGCGCTAATGGCTCGAAAAAGCCAACGGGGAAATTTGTTTTCCACTGTAACGCGGTACTTTTTGCAAATCATTATGTCGAGACGCGTGTTTTGTGTATTTTCAGCGGGAGGCTACCGGCAACCGCGGAAGTTACGAAAATACGGGCACAACGCGCGAGGGGAGATTTTCGAAAGTCGGTGAAAAATATCTCCTCGGTTGAGGGAGAATGTTTATCTACAAACAGCGTAACAGCGGGGAAATAAAGACGAAGGAGAATGAATAAGAGGAGGGACGACAGCCAGAGGGAGAAAGAGAGAGAGAGAGAGAGAGCCACACGGGGAACGATATTATTTGGAACGAGAAGAAAGTCGATGACTGAAGGGTTAAATTCGATACCTCGCGTATAGTTGTTGGCAAAACCGTAGCTCCGTATGCATAAATACTTAGGTCCGCGCGCGGTCGCTCGGCTTTACTGCCGGATGTATCTGAAAATTTTGTCTCCGCTCGACGCGTGCGCGATTGCAGACACGGATGAGAGCACCGGGTTTGCTCTGTAAACCGAACCGTCACGAAACCGCAAGGCGCGATAGTCGTTTTCAGATTTTTGCGGTAAAACGCGTCATCGTTCCACTCGCGCACCGAGTTTTCCGTTGGATAAAGTTTGCGCGGCGGATTTCTTTCGCCGCGTTAAGCAATCTTATCGGATATTATTAGGTGCGGTGAGGGGAGGCCGCGGAACATTATCGCACTATATCGCGTTCGGAGCGGTACAGTTGTCAAAACAGAATCAATTACCTAGCCACATTTAGTTTTCTATAACGGAATTATATTTGATCGTTTCACGTCGAACAGCTGAGAAAATACAGTAGAAAAATGCACCAGCGCGGTAAACTTATGTCCCGTTACTTCGTGTTTTGAGATGGACAATTAGCTTCTGATATTTAAGTAATCAAGTGATATGCTTTTTATTGATAGCGCGATTATTCAACGACAAATAAGTTCAAGGAAAAATTTAATTTATCGTGAAAAAACACTAGAGAGGCAGACTGGATGAAGTAGACAATTTGCAGTTGCGACCAGGACCGTATACATCTTCACGAGTCCGTATGTATTTTCACGTAGCGTTTAAATGGAGAGTGCACAGAAATAATGAAAGGTTGGCAGTCATTGAACAGTCCAATTGCTGAAATATCGAGTAGCATCGACCTGTAGAGAATGTATTCTGAGAAAAGCGTCCGATCGAAGCCGCTGATGTCACTGATCGTTAATTAAGCGCAATGTCGTTGCACGCGCAATTATCTTGTAACACATGCATGCTCTCGCTTAAACATAGAAGAATGTGGGTTATGTTGTACAACAAGACGACGCCCTAATTACTCCAAATTCCCTAATGTAACTCGAGCACCCGTTACACCACTTATGTAAATGACCCGCTTGCGGCGTGATACGATTTAAATATAAAGTGCATCTTTCGCTATTTAAGTATCACGCGAAATCAAGTTCTCTGAAGATTCATATGAGATTTCACTTTCCTCTCCCATGTTACATTACAAGGTGAATATTTTTTTAACGGGGACCGTAAATAAAATTCTTCCTTGCGATATCGCGGTCATCAAAGGACACAGTAAAGTGTGTCGTGCTTAAAATCGAGATTAGTCAGTACACGTATTTCTACAGATCTCTGACACAGAACGATTCCAAGAATGGCATAATTGCGGGCGATGAATAAACTTTCGCGTAGAGTTTTGTAACGCGTGACGTTAATGACGCATCCGGAAGTCGCTAATAATGAAAGCCGGAGATCGCAATCTGTAATTCGCCTAGTATTTCTATATTACTGGAACGCTACGTTCCATTTTAAGGAACGGCCGATGTTATCCTTCTCGCTGTTGTTCACCGAAGAGCACGACAGTAGGACAAACAAAGACCGCAATCTCTTTAGCTACCGTAAAATAAAATACTTCGCATTAGGCTTTCCTTTAAGAAATGTTCGGTCTTTTATATTCCGCAATCTTTTATTCCTCGATAATTTTAACACTTCACTCGAAGTTCAAAAATCATTATTTTTTTTTCTTTTTATTTATTTATGTCCTCCTGAAATTCAATTACTACAATCTAAGCCTTTGACTGTTTGCGGCGTGCGTCGGAACGATTTTCATTTCTCTTCGTTAAAAAATAATTCCCATTAAAATAATACGCGCCAGAGTGACTATCAACCATCTACCGGGGCTGTATTTCGATTCCTCGATTAAGAACTTGAAACACGGCCGTCTAAAAACTAAGTTCTTCATTCCGGGCACACGCATTGCGCAGTTTTAGCCTGAAAATCAGACGGTCCCACTCTGCGCTAACATGCCATAGAAATACGGACCTTTGTGTTCTGCTTCTTAAGTCCCGTCCGTTCACTAGGTCAAATAACAAACGACTGCGGTCGATGAGGCGTAAATCTAAGCAGGTCAGACGCAGGCGCGGGAAGACGAAGCATTTTGTCCGGAAAAGTTACGCTGCAGGTGCGTCTTGTGGGTGCACATGTACCTTACCTATACACGCAGATGTTACGGAACCAACAGGTTATTCGAGAACAGGTTCGGTGACTATTTTTGGCAGGTACCGTCTCCGCCTAAACTTCTCAAATTACGCCCGGCGATAGCTCTCTCTCTCTCTCTCTCCCTCCTTCTCTCTCTCTTTCTCTCCCCTCGTTCGTAACTTCCTTTGTTTGCACCTGGGCTGGTATTCCAACCTGCGCCGATATTTCCAGCGTGGTTAAGTCGGAGAGGCCGTGGCATAATTCGAATAGACTCGTTGTCGACAAACGGCCCCCGGTTAGGATTTCTCTCGGGGGCTTGCCTAAACTTGTTCCCCCTTCTTCCCCGCGTCCTCTTGCTCATTCCGCAGCGAGGCGCAACTGCAATTGCAACTATGACGAAACCTCTTATTCTAATACGTATCGTGACCTTGCGCTGTTATGCGAACAGCTCTCCCGGGATTTTAAGTAGCCTGGACTTGTGTGTGTGTGTGTGTAGGAACTTGAATTTAATTTCCCGCACTTACGCGGTATTGTGAGATGGAATGTTCCGCAATAATCGTAGAGTCATAATTTTCAAATGCTGGTGATATGCAACATCGACATACGCGAAATATGATATTTAAACGAGTTTATACGACGCGAATGTGATATTTAAACGAGCAAGATCTTTCAATTTATTCGCTCCAGAATCTCGGTGGAATTTGCTCTCGTTCTTTCACGAAAACCTGCGGTGCCGTGCGCTTCCTTGCGTCTCTCTTCCAGCTGACGCGATCGTACGCCAAAGAAAATGAAATTCACTGTTGATCTCGATGATCGATATTTGGAAATGTGAGAAAAAAGGGGGACGACAGCGATTTGCAATCGTATTAATGTTTAATGACGGAGTAAGAGATATCGGCTCGCGCCGAGACTTGAAAAGCGTGTATAGACTCTGTGAACGGACTGCTTAACGCGCACGTGTGTACGCCACGAGAATAACCGTGTAGATTCTTGTTGCAGTCACGCACGCTCTCGTATACATCCGTGCGCTTGCAACCTGTGTCCGTGCGTATGCGTGCATCTGCATGCGCAGCGGATTACGTGTGCATCGATATCGCATATTGATACCGTCGATATCCGCGCGCGGCAGCATTTTCTAATGCGTTGCCGGTTTCGAGGGTCGCTGCGAAAATATGCCGCTATCGCTCATCGCCACATTCGATCGCGCATAATTAACGGAAATCTAGATTCACCGTGATACGGACTGGATATTTTTATCTTATCGAGGAAACGGCTCGGGCTCCTTACGTTTGCGCGAATGTCGAACGACCGTCCGCGAAATATGACCCGTAATCATCTTAAGTATTTTACTTATCCGTTTTATCCCGCCATGCGGGCCTCGAAAAAGCGATATAAATTCCGCGGATTAGAAAGTAAGCGGCTTTTACGTGAAAGGAACAGCGGCTTTGTGTCGAAATGAAAATAGGCTTTCTAGGGTTTCTTTCTGCACACGAATGCGTTGCGGTATTTCGTGCTGTGAAAATAATAACGTCCTGTCTATTTAACTCTGATAACTCGTCCCAATAATTGAAAAACGACAGCTTGACTCTTGATGGATTATTGATATTTTAATTTATGCATATATTCACATTCATGCGCGGGATATCTCTCAGATCTATTCCCAATATAATAGCGATGACAGTGGTGATAAATAAATTAAATAAATTATATTATAATGATTCATATAGGCATAAATTGGTATCGAACTAATGTGATATATATATCAAAAATGTACGCAGTGTCTCTAAAAATAATTAAATTTACGATATCCCGCGAACATAGATGAGCATCTCATTTATTGGGGATCATCTTTGTGAAACCGAATATTACGAATAAGACGATGCGTCTTACGCTAATTTAGCGATCGTGGTCTTCGGAAGGCGAAAGGAATCGACGCGAACAAAGAAAGCGAGGCTCGCCGGGCGATTCATCGGAGAGCAGCCGCTAGAAATAAGTCGGTTATGCGGTACGCGAGTCTTCGCTAATCAACGGCCACTTGCGTAGGACTTAATTGTATGTGGTCGGGCAGATGAGAGGAGGATATTGACCCGGCCTAAAGAGCACATGGTCACGGAAAGGGACCTCGTAAAGAGCACGCGAGCCGAACGCTCACCCGCTACTTTCCCTCGCTATGATTACGCAATGACATTCGTTGCACGCAGACGACGCGTTGCCAGCATATTTTTCCGCCGTGACGACGAACACTTCGCGCGTTCTACTCTTTCGTCGCCCCCCCCGGTTTCTGCCTCTTTTTACACGGCCCGCTTGTGACCATATAGAAATTGTAATCGCGTGAAACACGAGGCACGCGCGAACATGATCCGTTAACGGTATACTTTCGGTACATCCGATATTCACGACGATCATTACGTTATTCAATATTCGGCATTTAATTACTGCGCTACGATTTAATACAATTGAGAGAACGATATTCTTATTGCCTTTGTATATTTGATTAAACTACCCGGCGCCGCAATTGTCTGCATTGATGTTACGTGATTCGTTAATTCATCATTACGATATCATACGCATCGTCTACTACTCGGCTTGAAGGAGAGAGTCAGGTGCGTGAATTATTAATTCCGCGCGTCTCTCGCCTTCTCTCGCGTTACGTCCGTTCAAATATAGCTAATGTTATTTGCCGGTTATTTCTCAGGTGCGAGCTAATTAAGTAGCATCTGGCATGATTGGTTGTCGCTCGCAGTAATCGGCTCGTGCGATGTACGCGGATAATAATCGCGCGTCTCGTTAGAGCGTACGCTTCGCTGCCGGGATTTGAGTCAATTATAGTCGCGTCGGGGTTTTTGCAATTAGTCGTCGACACGACGTTTTCGACGGCGCGGCCGTCATTCGAGGGCTTCGTGCGCGCGCGGGCAAGCCGCCAAGATTCCCTTTTGATCGGAAATTCGTACGATTTACCGTTTTCATTTCACGGATGTTAACGTCACTCTCGTGTTCTCCAAGTTTTTCTAATACCTCATTGAGAGACTCGCGAGCGTAACATCATATCCTCGAGCGTTTCCCACTGTAAATTTTTTCGCTCGTTTGCGGCACCCTTTGACGTTTCGGTTTCGGTACGCAAGCGCAAAACGAACGAGAACTCCCGTATTTTTCGTGTCTACCGCGGAATCAGCGATCGATGATATACAAAGTGTGGCGAAGAAACGGGCGATTTAAAAATCTACATTAAGAAATTATATTTCCAAAGCAGTTGTTTATTGTTAAAGAAATTATATTTCCAAAGGAGTTGTTTATCGCTTCACTGCCCCATGATAATTAAATGGAATAGTACCGACAAATTGGTGCGTATATTCATTTACCTAATCTAGTTCTGCCCTACCCTGGTAGAAATGTATGCAGTTTTTCTAGATACTTATCTAGTCACTGTTTAGTATTAATGTACTCTCACAATACTGCGTAGGAAATGAACGAGAACATGATAAAGTTCTATTCATAGGTACTTTTAAAGCGAAATTGCCCATTTGAGCAGCAACCTTATCAATCAGTTGAATAGTTTTTTGACCATTTATTGTTTTCGTTCAGTAAATAGATTCAGATTTTGCGTATCCTTTATGCACACTAACTGCAAAAAAAATGTTACATTTTTATTTAAGTCCAAAGTGGTTTTACTCTTCATTTACTAGACAGAAGTTAACTGTCCAGTAATTGTTCAAAAAATATATGAAATTTCTATCAAAGTGATATTGTGGTAGAATAAATAGATTTCCAAAATCGCCCGTTTTTTACCCTATGTTTAAGTGAAGATGAGGGGAGTTAAAATATATTATTTCTTTTCTGTACTATATGTTGTGTTGGCGTAGAAAATGACTCAAGTTAGAACTTGAATAATTTTTCCTTGTTTAGACACACGTTATTAATTGTCACGTTGCTCACTTACAAATCAGTATGTTAATTTTCAGTTATGTCACGCACGTAATTACGTTAAAACGAGTAGTATGCGTTGTTACGGGTTCAGCATTAGTAATTTGCTTCTAGGTAGAAACGTCGCGTGTGACGTTTGCCATTTTTGCTAGCTTCCGTTTTAACCTTTTCGTGTCGACGTGTATGATGTTTTTCCTCTTTTCTTATTTTTAAGCACAAGGCACAATAACTCTTGGGTACATACAATTATAATAATTGTTGGATATTCTTGGTAGAGGAAAGATACGTCGTTCTGGTGTTTCGGTAACTGTTTTTTTTTCACGGTCGTCCGGCTGCGCCGCGCATTAACGACGCCGTGTCGCGTCGTCGAATTATGTCACCGTGTAGCCGCGTATCGTGCGAATCATAAAAGGAACTCGCGGTAGCGAACGTGTGCGTGATACTGGAGCTGTTCTGAATTCGGGGTTACCGCCGCCCTCTGTCCGGTCGATATCGAAAATATATCGCGAGATAAACATCGCCGTTATATCATCTGAATTGCAAATGCAATTTGGGAGAGGCATCTTCTTTTTACGTGGCATAGGTGCGCTCCGATCGAACGCGCGAACGTTTCGGAACACCTCGCCAACTTACCGTGCCGCGTTCTTCGTATTTCAATATCGAGCACGTTTGTTGGATTTTTTAAAATAACGCCCGCGTTTCATTGAATTTTACTTCCCGTAAAGCATTTTCACGTTGCACCGTGTGTGTAAATCTCGTGCGATAATTTCGTATGATCTAAAACCTGAAATTATCTTTTAAATGTAATGTAACTTAATGTAACTAATGTATCTTAAATGTAACTTATAAAATAGGATATTAAATGCGATAATTAATATATTTAATGCAATGGTACACATTTACCATTTTAACAACAAGATTTATAATTAATTAGTAGTTAATATACTACATATTATTACACATATTATTATCCTTTCGTCTGGCACGGTTTGAAGTTGCGCTTGCAGTAATTTCCGCTTTTCAAATAATATATATCATTGGCCGAATATATATTTTTAAAATAAAATTTTTGCAATATTTACTTGGCAAATGTATATAATTTCCGGCTGTGCGCGGTTACCGCAAATTTCTACGATAAATCAACTCTTGTGATATCTGATAAAACGTTTCCCGTTGAATTGTCTGGTGTGCACTTGGCGAGGTTTTACATTTGTAACTTATTATCATCCGCATACGTGCTTATCAGATGTGCCTTTCGAAACGGTCTCGTGTGCGATCGGATCGATCGTGGCCTCATTAGCTTCCACCAAACGAGTCGTTATCTTTACGTCGTCCGTACAACTTGACGGCGACTTTTACGTATGAGTCGAGCCGCGTTCATAAACGGCGACACGCATGTGTTGCTTGTCATCGTAAACTACGTAACTGTTATGGGTAGTAATGGCTCCGCTCCGTATTCACGGTGTGTGTGCGTATGCGCGAGTTCGCGCGCTGACCGGAGGGAGAACGAGCCTCGCCCATCTTCTCCTAATACTGGAAAATACGATTCCGGGCCGTACGGCCACTGTAAATCTCTATGATGAATCTATGCGCTTTTAGCATTTATCGTCGGGGAATTTACCTCGCCGGGAATGCAGCCAGAGCGCGCGCATTGCCCCCATTGCGAGCGGCGGTGAGCTTCGTTAAGCGGCAGATGTGGGTTAACGGGCCGCGCTGCACTTGGACTAATAATAAGTTAATTGAAATTTAAAGTCCGATAGGGGACGGCTGTACGAAAAATTCGACACCTCGTGCCGGCTTTCCTAATCCGAGTGCGTTTACTTAAAAGGGCTCGAGATGGGATTGAAAGGGGGAGGAGGGAGAGACGGAGAGGGTGACAGTAATTTATTCCGTTCCGGATCATTCGCCTGGTAACAGACGCGTTATTCAAACAATTCCGGAGTGATGTAACAGATTAAAGTAGCGCGCTGAATTAACGATTGAAATATACGCTCGATATCGCGCGCGCACAGCGACATATACAGATGACATACGTTGAATGAGCGCGTATTAAAAAGATAATAGCTTTAACGGGCATCCCCGTGAAAATGGATATTTTCCCTTTATCACTCGGCGTTTAGTAGATTAATCGTCACGTGACTTTGTCGCGGATTATGTAGCTGGCGAAATTACTTCGTTATCTGTCCATCATCGGATGATATCGACTTACTACATGAACATGAACGCGAAGGAAATTTCCGCCGGATAGATCTTCCGCGCGATGCTTGACCGCCGAGGGTATTAAAGAAGATATTGCCGGAAACTGCTCGATCTGTCCCGAGGCCGCGCGTAATTGCGCAAAGTCACGACTCGCTAATTAGCGAGAATACCTAACGACCGTTAATCGCGTTGAATTCAGAATCGCTTTGTATTCACCGGGTCGCGTGATTCGCCCGCGTGCTCCTCTTCGACATTCTCTGACGAGGCGACCGTCCGTCCGACGAACATGAACCGAACCCCTCGTAACATGGTTACATACGTCGTCTCGCGTATAGTTCGTCGTGATGTGCGAGCGCCTGTGCTGGCGTACAGAGGGTGGCTCCAAAACTATCGTAGTTTCTTTCATTCGTACACTGAAAGAAAAAAATGCCACATCGAAGTAGATATTTGCTAAGGAGCATTGGAATTGTTTTGCTTGGATTAAGCGAATATTATTTGAATGTAGCATATTGAAAGGAGGCGTTACAAGTAATATTTACTTAATTCAAATAAAATAATTACTCGTTAGCAGATATTTACTTGAATGTAGCACGTTTTTTCTCTTATATGTATTAATGTATGTGTGCACTGCATATCCAAGTGTGTTATTTCAGCTGAGGCTTTTCTTATACATTTCTTGCCGTTTCAAATCACGTCACTTAACATGAATCGGACGTGTTAATTTATAATTTAACACGATTAAACGTTTTAAATGACGTAACTTATAACGGCAACATATGAAAAGAGTTTCAGTCTTTTCATTTATTTTTCGACATTTGTGCGTGTAAAAATAACACAGTTGGATTTGCAGTGTGGATCGGTCACAAAAAGGTCATATTGAGAAAAAATATTTAAAAATTTATTTGTGTGAGAGATATAAGGTTTATATATATTTCGCAGAAGTAAAGTTTATTTCTGTGCATATTTTCTTCTCAGTGTACAACACTTTTTTCTATGAATTTTACAAGGCATCTCGTGTCCAATAGAAAAATATATCTTCTGAGAATTACTGAAAAACAATTTCTTCTATTAAACATGGGATACGCCCCGAAACTTATAAAACAAATATTGTAATCTTTTTGTGGCTTACCACACATACACCGTCGCGAACTGTGCAGAAATATCCAAGCGGAGTTGAAAATGAAAAAAGTAACGCTCGTTTTCTTCTGCGTCTGTCTTGCGCAAGAACTTGACACAATTTTATTCCTTCTCTCTCTCTCTTGGCTAACATCCAACTTTATAATTATATATATGGCTTATATAATTAATTTGATTTTTAATCCGAATCTCCGCGATCGAACTACTTATCTCAAAATCTTATTCGCTGTTAGATTCTCGAGCTGTAAATGAAGTACACGTGAAAATAGACGAAGGCGTCACGTGTTCGCGCGCTCGAATTTCGATCTTGCCGCGGCTCTTTGCGTGACGCACTCGGCTTTTCAATTTCACCCGCCGCTTTCAGCCCCCGGCAACGGTCATTTTTCATTATTTGAGCCTTATCTATGGACAGGAGGAAGTACGATAATTCTGGGACACCCTGCGTATGTACACGTGCGCGTTATGGGCACGGGGAAGGTAGAACGACGTGCTGCGGACGTACGGATCATCGTTGGCGTTGTACGCTTCGCCGCGGATCCCCTCAGGGGGGATTGGAATCGACTGGCTCTCTCGTATATCAATATCATTTTTCGGACAGAAAATCGATCGGACTGGCGGCGCGCGGCAACCCTCCGCCAGTAAATCGCGGAATACGTTTCGCATAATACGAAGCCGCACGTACGCCGGCAAATTGCTTTTACATACCGACGTTAACCGTGAGTTCTCGCGCGGCATCCATTTCCTCCTTCCCTCCCCGCCCTCTTGCTCTCCTCTCCTCCATCCTCCGCCTCCTACCCTTGTTTTTATCTCGTCGAAAAAGAGTCAATTCGCTGCGATTTCAGATAATACACATTGCGCACGCTGCGTTTCATTTCGACGGACGGCATTCGCGCGTAAATCGACGGCGACCGCAATCCGTTCTGACTACTACTAGCTGACGATATTAAGTTAGTGCAAAAATGTCGTTCCCTTTTTCTCTTTTTTTGTTTATTTCAACAAAAGTTGCATGCGAATTTGTAAATATTTGTTTTTCGGAGATACACACAGTGGATGACAACTTTAATCAACTGCCCGTCTAAATTGGTAGTTTCGTACACGTAGAACGTTCGCGTGACAAACTAACAAAATAGAGAGTAACAGAGGATATAGATATGATGGTTTGGTGCATTAAAAAGGGATTAACGTTTTCCTTTAACGAAGTGGGCCGACGAAATTATCTTAAGAAATTACTTTAAGAAACACGTATAAAAAATGTCATTTTTAGAAGCAAAGCACAGATATTTTGATAGGAATCGTTAGTAAAGAGTTAATTAATTAATTAAATGATGTGAAAGGTTTTCGGGGAGTTTATATGTTAAATATTGGAACTCAGGATCAGTCTAAGTGTGGAAAGTTGATTCGGCACGTACGTTTAATCGGAGAAAAATCCGTACGTGCATGGATACGCTGGACATTTAGTCTTCAACAATCATATTAATATTAAATAATATTAATGTTTCAATGCCACTATTTACTTTAATTTACAAGGAACACGTGGGCGTACCTTGTGCAGTTTTATGAATGAACATTCTGCATTATACTACATATATATTTGTATCACTCTTTTCTTCTTTCTTTCTGAACGAAAAAAAAATTAATTGTACACACACATATTCACTCACATACAGACCGATTGCCGTTCCGCGCTTCGCGGCACCGCCAAGTTGCTATAATCAAACGGAACTGGTCGGAGTATACACGGTGTGTGTAAACGCGGGGCGGATACGGCGCAATTAAAGTTCGCGGAGTAGCCAGTTCGTTCGCGTTGTCGAATCGAAAGCTTTTTCGTTTGGCGATTCGAGCGTCGATTCGCACTCGTGCCAGTTCCATCCGATAAATTAGTGGCGGTGGCGGCGCGCCGTTACGTCGTTAAACTGCGCTCGCTACTTCGGGTAAGTTTCTGTACGAAAGGAAAAATACAAGGCGGGAGAGAGAGAGAGAGAGAGAGAGAGCACGAGACGCGTTGGCACGAAAGAGACAGAGAGAGAAGGGGAAAAAGAGGGGAAAACAACGCGACACATTGTCGCCGCGGCGTGTCTGTTGCAACATTTCTCTCTCTCTCTCTCTCTCTCTGCAAGGTGCATCCCGTCGTGCCGCGAAGAAAGTCGTGACTCGGCTGTTTCTTCCAGACCGATACTTCCTCGTTTGTCGTTGGCGCAATGAGAACGGATGAAACCGGGTTAAAACCCGCCGACTACCTTTTCATCGGCTGTAATTGCCTTTTATCTTCCGATTGATCGATCGAACGTTCATTCGACGACCCCTGCGAAGAGAGACTCGAAATAAAACGTCGAAGCTGTCCGATCGTTGCATTCGAACGCGCGCGACGACGCCGGTAGTGAACATCGATTACACCGTTGCATCGTTAGTCCAATGATGTTTAATCCGTTGGAATCCGACGGTTCAAGGCCGTCGTTGCTAAGTTCAGCTGAATCGGTCTAACGAACGTATCGTGTTCGCTCGCTCATCTCGTGCAGAATGCCTTCCTCTGAGCTGAGTAATCGTACTTCGTATATTGTACGCAGTAATGAAGTCGAACAAAATTATAACACGGCCGGGAAAGATACGTTTAAAAACCTTAATTTAAAAACGAATGAAAGAGAGAAGCCCGATATGGAGTCGGCTTCGGTCACGATAGTTTGTGAGGCTGAAATATCACGTGGTATAGAATAACAGTTATGTACGATGTACACGTCATAACGAGGAACTCTAAAGATAGATCCTTCAAGTACGCGCCGCGGTATAATTCTCTCGATGAGACGAGACGAGACGAGTTGACGATGTCGTTACTGGATGCACGTTGCGGGAATGAAACTTCGTGCACGATGCGCGTTCCGTCACGAAGCAGCTTCCCATTACTACTCATTTGAGTGCGGCGAGTGATGATCAAGTGGAATTACCAATCAAGAGGAACGAACGCGGATTGGAAATACGATGATGACATTAATCGCGACGGTGAGACCTAAAGAGCGTCCTTGGATCACATCTCTTTTTCAACATGTCCCTCCGGCTGCGACATTTGTAAGCGCGTCGTCTGCGCGATTCGGACGATCCTCGAAAATTAGTTTCAGCCGGATTAGTTCTATCAGAGTGGATTCTTCTGTAGAATGGCATTAAAAACTCGAGCCCCGTCGCCCGCGAGGATTCAAGGTATTCTTCAAATACCCACTGCGCATGCACGCAATTTCCATATCTTGCATAAAAAGGAGCCCACGGCTGCAGATTCGTCTCTCGTCTTGGGACACGAGCCAACAGAACCACCTCAGGATCGAGCTGCAGGCGAATCCGTTATACGAAAAGGGACGGCTGGAGTACACGGCATAGGCGTCGATTCACTTCACTTTGTGTGTGTCCTTCGTCTTCCAGTCGGGGTCCTTTCTTCCTCGGACGTTAATAAAGTCTTCTGTCTCCACCTCGTGCCCGGAGAATTTCCATCCTCCGAGCTATTCTTCTTCGATTCGCCGGAGCTTCTCTTCTCAACTGACGTTCTCTCTCTTTTTCTCTCCCTCTCTCCTTCTCGTCCTCTCCCTGTCTGGCATTCTCTTGCATCATGTCGTCGTCTCTCTCTCTATCTATCTATCTATCTATCTCTCGCTCCCTTTGCCATCCATTGCGATCATAGATCTACACCGGCGGCGGAGATGGTGTGCTCTGATCGTAATTACCCCGTTGCTAGTGCACTCCCGGGGCCACTTCCCCGCCGTGCCGATCCGACACTTTCACACCGAGGCTCGCGTCGTGCGTTACAACGCGAACGAGGCGAACACGCTGCGAGTGGCTGCGACTCGCGTGCACTGTGATATCGCGGTCGATAACAATATTTTAGAGCTTCCGCTTGCGACAAAATATCCACCGTCGATTTAAACCTTGACAATCCTTCAATAAACACGGTGTCGTCGCGTAGATTGCGTGTCCTTTTCGGACCTGCGTAGGTCTTGCGAGCCAAACTGAGAAGAATAGCGAAGACTGTCTCGTGTCGGAATACGATGGCTTTCGAGCGATCAACAGTTGCTTTAGTACGTGAATAAATACCGGAAATATGTGCTCAAATGATGGAAGTATTTCCAACTTTAGGATAGGGGTCTTGCTTTCACTCAGGAAAATTTGGAATATATATCGCGATTTATCTTGTCAAGCTGCGATATCGGCTGATGTAAGTCAAACAAGTCTTGCGTTGCAATCCGACGTAATCTAGGTCATTCCGTTTTGCTGTAGCTTATTTAGTCTTAAAGCTTGAGATTCGGGAAGTAGTAGTTTCAAACGGAGTCTAAGTATCTTACCCGACTCACTTAACGGTACCACTCGACGTGGTTATCCTCGAAGTATTCCGAAGTATCGGTATTGTATCGTGAAATAGAGCGTATCGAATCTCGATGTAATAAAATCAGAGTCGCTCTGGGAAAATTAGAGACTGAAAACGAGACCGTGCAGGTGCCGTGACTTCTGCCATTGATTGTTCCAGCCTTCCGCATTCATAATCAGGCAGGAGGGAAAGAAGGAGAGAGAGAAAGGTAGGGAACTTTCCCCCGTTCTTTAGAACGAACTGTAGAACGGCGTCTCTAAGATTCACGTCGCTGTTTGCCCTGGGCTGACCCTAACGAGGAACGGACCCTCGCCAGAACCCAAGGAAAAGGAAAGAAAGAACAAAGCGAGAACGAGGTAGGGTGGGGGGAGGGACTCTTTTGCTCGCGGTCGTTATACTTCCTGAAACGTTCGCCAAGGTACCAGCAAGGAAAGCCGGTCAAAGGGTTCAAGGCTGCCTCGTAGGGTTCAATGATCCAACGCGTCGAGGGTGGTGTTCCGTTTGGGTACGAGGGCCGCGAAAAGCATTAACTATTTACGACGATCTGTTACGGTCGCTTATGAAGTAACGTATTATTATCGCGAATTTCTGCCACGTCACCCTGAATCGCAGCTACGCGTGAGGCCACGTCATTGATACAAAAACTCGTCGTATTCGCGGCTTGCATTTCGAAATGTCACTAGTGTTTCCTGGCGTAAAATCTCTTGCGCTAACAACAGTCTGTTTAACACATTGCGGACCAGACATTTTATTGCTAACCGTACCCAGTAGCCGGGTATGTTTCCGCCTCTAACAACGCAATATGAAATACGAGATATCTCGTCATCCGGCCCCTAACGACGAAATTGGAAAGACGAGATATCTCGTCATCCGTCCGCAATGTGTTTCGAGTCGATTTCTCCTGAATGAAACAAATACCCGCGCGAATGGGAGCCGGAAATGTTTGATATCTCCGCAATATCCCCAAACAGCTATCAGCCAGAGGCATTTCGCGCAATTTGAGCTACCCGGAATCGAAATTATCCGCGTTGCTGGCGTTTTATCTCAGACTTGAACGTTCAACATAAAAGACGCGTGTACACGAAAAGAATGAGAAAAAAAGGGTCTTAAATAAAAAATAAATATCATGTATAAGCAAGTATATTATAATCTTCTTGGAAGACTTTTAATCTCGATTTTATTGAATTTGTGTCGATGCAGTGTTACTTGAACTTAATTCAAGACCGAAGACTAACTTCTTTTTGCGTATCTTTCGAAATCGAGAGATCTATATTTGAATATTGTATCGTTCGCATTACGTGAATCACATCTCACGATTCCATTGAAAGACCAGCAGATGTACCGTGTTAATCGCTTACGCGACCGATAACACGATTTTACTTCGCAGATGTACACTGCTAAAAGGATTTATCGCAGCCGTGCCGACTCCTTATTGCGTGCGACTCGCTTCCCGACGAGAACGTAGACCGACCGTAAAAATTCTGCTCGCTGCTACGGTCATAGTACGCCACGATCGGACTGCAGACGCGAATGCGGGCTCCGAGAGTGCCGATTCGCGCGATACGGCAGAATTCCAGAGGACGTACCTCTCTCGTCGTCCGCGAAGAATCGCGGTGTTCCTCGGTGGGCCTCCGACTCGTTTACGTACCGCCGTTAGTGTGCGTTTACGTGAATCGAGCTCAGGTTGGAGGAGGACGGCGCGAGAGCGAGGCGACACTGGGAGCGAAAGCGCGAGAGAGAGAGAGAGAGAGGGAGAGAAGGGGGATAAAAGCGGTCGGCCAAGCAAGACCGGTCGAACAGGTTTCGCAGGTCGAGTAGGCGAAAGCCTCTACTCCGTTAGCCTCTTTCTTCGCGCGGATTTGCCCAGCCTGTACTCTCGAGAGTGCCCCGGACACCTCCGCCGTTTGTAGCCGTGAACGCGCTCTGCGAACTCACCGGAGCACGACGCGGAACGACGCTGTCTCGCATGTACACAGGGACAATGGATTTTTTACCTTTAAACTTGGCCCGTAAGGCGATTAGCGAGCGTCTTCGATAGAACCCTCGGACGTCGCCCGAGAGAGAACGAGGCGGTCCTTGGAAGATGATCGCGATATTCGCGTTATCATTGAACCCGAAGCTACGGCTTCGGAGCGGAGTCGCGCGGTGAGACTCGTCGACGATTAAATGAACGGTGCTGGCATTTCGGGGATATTGACATTCCCGGAGTCCGCAAAAGTTTTCTCGAGCGTTAACTTGCTTATTGGTTCTGAGAGTTTTTATTTGGTATCTTTTTTTGAACGGGTTCTCTCGTGAATCGATGTGTGTATATTGTGTGCGTGCGCGCGCGCGTGTATCAGAACTCCGGACGGAATACACCGTAGAGAGATATTTAAATTGCTAATGCCGCACGTAGATTGCTGAGAGACTGAGACCAAAATACAGTGACCTTTTCTGATCGATGTTTTCTCGATGTTTCCTCGGCTAATAACCATCTCGCTGCGAAGAATTGAAAATGACGCTTACATAACGCGGCTTCGATCATTGCCGTGACGACATAAACCATGTTGGTTAAATTACGGTTGAACTTACCGTGATTCTATCGACGCATGGGCACAGCTTGTACACCGGATTTACCGGTACTCCTTTTTGGCGGTGAACTTTTGAAGTAAGAAACCTCCGACATCTGCTCAATAGAAACATCAAGATGTCACGACAGAGAAAAATACCAAATATTTAATCCAATCTTCCCTCATTCGAATTAATTTCAAGAGAATATTATCGAAACATCGTGGGGAAAGAAACGGGGCGCGGTCGAGTAAATAAATTCCCATCGTAGAGGAACTTTTCCCAACTCGGTCGAAGGATCCGGAGAAAATGTCATTTTGTACGGTCACGTTTTTCTGCTGGTAGTTTTTCGCCATACCTTACCGTCTTTGAAGAACAAGCGCGACGGGGGTCGAGAAATTTCAAGTACAATGTGTGGTCCTTCCGGGATACACGGCTCCATCTTTTTCGGGAGACGTGCCAAAGTCGCTGTGTATAACCGTCTCTCTGGGACGACGCTGCCGAAAGACGGGTAACACGAGAGAGAGAGAGGAAGATCTTTTTTTTTGACGGACGTTGGCGAGCCGTCGAGGAAAGAAGTCCGAGCATCTCCGTGCACCCGTCCGGCATATACACTCGTGCCCGCCAATCAGACACACACCGTTGAACCTACCTCGCTGCGAAGCGAGCCTAGAACGCCTCCCAGTGAACTCGGTGCTCCTTCTTACATGCTGCTTTAAGCACGAAACGTACACGAGCCAAGAGGTCTTTTTTCGTCTCTTTAACGCAAAGTCCGCGGATACTTACTGGCTGGGGAGAGAGAGAGAGAAAGAAAGAGAGATGGGGGAAGGAGACCTCGGCCAAACCGTGATAGAGACATTGATTTTCGCCCGGGCCATCGCGAGGCAAGAGCACACAAGAAAACGGTCGTTACGAGAACCGGCCAAGAAATAATTATACAAACGTTGTGCAACCGCCACACCGTTAGCGGGGCGCAAGTCTGGACCGAGGGCTGACTCCTCCGAAATTGTACGGCACGTAAAGCCTCGTCGGAAATTTTATCGCCGCATTCCTGCGAGGCCGCGCAAATATGCGCCCCGGCAGGGAGGAATGCGAGCATTAATTACGGTTTATAATCACGGCTATGAGTGGCTACTTTTTAGCGGTGCGAGTTCCCGTCGAAATTAGAGCGCGGTCACTTTCCGCGCGTACGATAATGCGAGAGTCTATGTTGGAATCGTATACATTCGGCTAGTATTCTCTGGAGACTGACGAGATGCCAATTCAGTAGCGAAATTTCTTCGCTGGAATTGAAAACGTGATATCGGAAGCGTCATTTTATCTCTGTTTGGTATATAATCGACAATAACGATAAAATGACGCTTGCAGCGTGCTCAAATCGAACACAGCCTTGGAATCGGAACAGTTTACGGTATTGTCTTTCGAGGCCCATCGCTGTCATCCCAACATTCCACCAATATCAAATCGGTAGTGGCATCTGTTGTTCACTAAAAATCGGTACTGAGCCAGTATCTTACCTGCAGTTATTATTACCTACTTTGGAATCCACGATAACTGAATGACGTGTCCGGCGATGACTCGATGCGTCCGTCGCTCAGCGTCGGACGCGAGACTCGTTTGGCCGTGTTCGAAGCGCGACGTCGCGAGAATTCCCCTGATGGAAAGAAGCGGTGGTCGGCAGTGAGTGTGATAGAAGTTTGATCTGGCTAATATATATCTTTTGTTTAAAAACCGATAAAAGCGGGAATGCCGGCCGTCGAAGGGCACGCCGATAGCTTGACTCGTGCTTTTGTAAAAGCGGTCCCGCCCGCTTCCATATACCGTTAATCGGCGGCGCGAGCTACGATACGATATCCGATCGAATGGCGGTCGCTATCGAGAAACGTTAAATTTACTCGCAACCCGGCGTGCGAACTCTTTCTCCGTCCAAGCGTTAAGCTTCGCCATGCTGTCGGTTGCCCTGCTGACGATGACCCCGACGAGCTCTCTCTCTCTCTCTCTCTCTTTCTCACCTTACCTGAGGCAGGATCGCTGGTTCGTCCTTCGATCCCTCCGTGTTCCTTCTTTCTTGACCAAGCTCTCGCCTCGATAGAGAAGCACGCCAAGGTTTTATTTGCGCGAACGATTGTTCGTAACAAAGCTCAGTCGTCGGGAAATTCAGTATCGACTCTTTCTCTCTCTCTCTCTCTTGCAGTTGTTTTACGTTGCATATACATTGGTGCGTTGGAGGTACATCGAAGCGAAAGGATATGTAATAACAGTAATTTATCACGGCGCTATTTCATCGCCGCGCGCCCGCGCGCGCACAGAATGCCGTATTAAAATTCCCTCCGAGTAAGTACTTTCATTTATGCGCCGGTATAATTCGCCGCCGCGTGCGATTCTCATAACGTAGAAATCCGCTTAGACAAATATCCGCGCTCCCTCGGCTCGCGTCTGCGTATCGAGTCCGCCGCTAGTCATTCGGTTTGCGAGCCAAATGTAGCGTGCCGACGACGAAGCGCGCATCCACCAATGCGAAATGTGCATATCGTTAAAACGTCGACTAAAGCAGAAGAGGTACGCCGCGAGATATCATCGACTTTGCAACGATTTACTTTACAGGTTCTTCCGAATTCCTCATCCGAGTAAGCGTATTTGCTGCGAGGCCTCCCGGCTGAACGACGTAGAAACTCTGCTACGTCCGGCTTTCTTATTTCACTTTAAATAATTAGGAATAAGGGGGAGAAAGGGAGATAAGTAAGATGGGTAAGATGATGATTTGCTAGTTTTTTTCAAGCTAATAGTAAATAATGAGTCGATGCTTAACTTATTAGAAGCTTTTAATAATAAATAATCTTGCAGTTCGTTGTAATTCGATTTGAATTAGTCAATGGTTGTAGATAATATAGAAAGAAATGTATTTCGGACGTGTAATTTTGTAGTATTTCTTCATAAAGAATTACACGTTCTCGAAAAGTTAAATCAAACAAAATTCTCATTTATGTGTACATTTTTTAATTTATGCTGAAGGCTTTTAGGCAAGGTTTTAACTACTCATTAAAAAATTGGTTATTACTTTTACGTCGTTATGAAAACATAGACAAACCTTAAAGCCCTCATTTTACCTCCGCTATATCCACGTCTGTGTACGTACGCAATACGCGTAAAAAGTTGCGCAGTGTCGTGAGAGTAGATGGAAGATAAGATATCAAAGAACAGTTTGTATCGTCGTATCTTTATCTATCGTATACGAAGTTGCGTAATGTTGAGCAGCGAAGTGAATCGGACGGCCATTGAGTCTATTGAGTGTTTAGTCGAAATCCGGTGAAACGAAAGCTCTCGATTTAACTGCAGTTTAGCATACCGCCTTACGAGCGGGCAAAGTCGTGCATTGAGAGTGGTTCCATGGTAATTATCATCGCTCCAATAATCCTCATTTCTGCCATACTACGAAGTTTCGAGTGCATACTGTTGTTATCGTACGTACGCATTAGCGTAGCCGTAGTTATTGCCGTTTCGACTACGTTAAATAGCAACGAGCGCGATAGCATTCTTAGTAATTACTTCGACGCCGCGGACGTATATTCATGATTATCGTGAATGTTAATGTGAACAGGATAATAATCCTCGGACGCCGGACATTAGGCTGCATCGTGAGAAGGCCCCGTCGTGTTTGCCCACCGCGATCGTTCGTCGAAAAAAAAACAACGATCGTCGTCCCGCTCTCCACGGCGAATTCGCCGGCGAACTCGCGATATTTGTATTACTCCCGCGTTTGCAATACTAAAAAGATGACCTCGAGCGTAATGTCTTTTCGTATTATCTGTCTCCGAGGCGGAGAGAGCGAGCCAACGGCGGAGCCGCGTCTTAAGCGAAACTTAAATCACGACGATGCGAGGGCATCCACTCGCGAACTTTAAATTACTTTTACGCATCCATTTTTCCGTTGGCGAAACGGGAAACGTCTGACTACGGCACGGCACGGTACGGCTCCTGTGTAGTCGGAAAATATGGAAATATTGCTCGCAGTGAGATAGTGTCGAAGCGATAACGCAGCGTGCCAACTGAAATTTCCTTCTCCGCGGGTCACGTACGCCCTTGCCGCGCGAGATACGCATCCGTCATGCAGCGTGAGACAAAATATTTGACGTTGTATACTCTTAATAATTTCTATCGTGACAAATGTGACGCGCAGCATCGCGCTGCATCGATCTATCAAACTGTATCTTTTTTTTGCCCGCGTATCTCACGCGTATGATCGAGGAGCGGTGATTGAAAACAAGGCGCGTGATCAACACCCATATAGGAATCGTATATATTCGGCCAGTATTGAAAACTGACGAGATACCAATTCAATATCGAAATTACGGATTATGATTTTTTTTATTAGTTTCGCAACTCACATCATGTCTAATAGGAAAATATATCTTCTGCGAATGACTAGAAAACGAATTCTCCTTATTGGACACGGGATGCGTTCCGAAATTTAACGACCATTGTTGCAACCTTCCTGTGACTGACTGTACCTCGCTAGCAGCTATTTCCTACTTGAGCAGTTTTATTTTGATCTGAGAGCCGTTTTCAAGTTTCTATCTTATCTCACATGATATTCGGAGACAATCGCGACTTCGATAATAATGAATTATCCGGTAATTAACTAACCGTGCTCGGCGAGCGTTAATATGACGGAAGCATCGTGAGGGTCGCGAGACGTCGCAGAGGAAGCCGCGTTTGACGGCAATTCGTTGTTCGTATTCCTCGCACGTTCTCATGATTCCTGGCTGACAAATTCTGCAGCCGAGCTCGAGATCGCCCGTTTCCGAATTGACGTTAGCAGTCGGTAGGCAGACGGTGGAAACCCGCTCACGAGCGACCGATCACTTCGACGTCCACCGTCGTCGAGACGCTTACGTCTGATCTTTCACGCGGCCTCCTTGCATGCAGATGAATCATGCATTACGTCGACGTCTCCTCGTCAAGGTCGGACGCCGCGGAAATCGCGGGAAAACTCGACGAGCTTACTCCAAAGCCGAACTCGCGAGCTCAGATTCGTGAAAGGGATGATATCGTCAGCAAATATGTCGATATAATATGTATCGATTTCGTCGTTCGGCTATATCGATCAATCAAATTGCGCCCCCGTAGCAATTAATCGACTATCGTCCGCGGAAAACCAAACAAATTTTATTTTGGCAAGAATGAAAAATGTTTCTACCACGATCAGGTACTGTGTTTTTTTTTATGTACGCGAGTTACGCATTTTCTGATACATTGCGCTCTATTTGCAGCGGATAAAAAATATTAACGTTTTCCATGTAGCGATCTGAGAATTTAAATTCATCGATTCATCTGACTTTTCGCGGATGACAGTCAATTTTTACCGTGTTTCCTGTAATATGGCGAAATATGAGTGAATGATACATTCAGCATGCAAATGAAAGTGGAATGAAATATCGGTAGCGAATCAGAGTTCGGGACGAGTTCCATCGCATTGCGATAGAATTTCCCGATCGGCCTCAAATATTCGCAGATTAATGGCGATTTGTGTTTCTGCGAAAAAAAAAAGTTACCGGATACTACGGACCGACCTTTCTCTCTATATTAATTATTACACGTTACATTGATTGATAATTGTTCACTGTTCATCAACTAGCGGAAATAATTATTGTAAAAAATTGCCCGCCGCGCACACGTATATTTAATATACATCTAATATAAAAAAAAATAATTAAATCTGAAGTATACAAACACGAGGTTTCTATTCGCGACATGTGTCGGACGAACTTCAATTCTCGAGCATTTCGGGATCACTTTTCTCGCACGATTTCGCGGGAAATCAGTTTACCACACCGCGGGGAAATCGTAGATGTTTCTCGCACGCGGGGCGACTTGTACACAGTTTGCGGTTTCTATTAGCGGAGATAAATCGTTTCTGTCAGTTCGAGACAGAACGATAGACCGACGATCGATACATCGTTGGAGCACGCGTTCTCCTTGAAATCCAATATGTATCTAGTCGGTTATTCGCATGTGGGTTAACTCGGCGCACCTAAGGCGCGCGCGCGCGAACTACTATATACCGTGGAAGAAGTTTCATTCGATCGCATTTTACTGCGAATAGCGGAAGCCGAATGGAGGTGGGAAGATCCGTTATGGTTTCTCCACTTGCCAGCCAGCCAGCCAGCCAGTCAGCTAGCTAGCTAGCGGCTGAAAGAGTAGACGGGCGTCACGCTCCACCGTTCCTGCGAAGAAGTTCTCACGGCCGACAGACCGTGTTCTGTCCATTATCGATTACTTTTCACCGGCATCGGGGTTACACGGAGTGAGACAAAGCCTAATAACCGGATCGGCCGAGTTAAAGAAACTTCCCGCGATATCGCCTCGCGCCGCGGCTTATTAATTTACGATAAACAATGAAGCCGGCTGAAGAGCCGGACTCAACCGTGAAGTGTACACGCGATATTGCGAGAATATACATATATATATATCTGCGTTTGCAATTACTTGGACCATTACTTCAATTTCCTGCCGAACGAACTCTCGTCGACGTTAATATCGAGAATTGCAAATGAAAAACTCGCTTTTGTAACCGAGGTGAAGTTGAGTTTTCGGAGGGCTTTTGAAGGCAACGGACGAGACGATCGTCTCTCCTTCGTCTCTGATTCTCGATACTTGTTCCTGAGTCATTCAATTTCCTCACTCTGACTGTACTACTACTCGCACCGTTGGTGATACTGTACACGTCGTGGTCGTTATAGCGGGAATCGCGAGAAAGTGCTTCCTTTCGTAAACTCGTTGCTTTCCACGCTTCGAGAATAATCCAGTGTTCCATATGCAACGTCTTATAACGGGTGAAATGATAGAAAGTATGGAACAAAGGAGCCAAGGTTTTAATGTTGTTATAATTAATTAAGTTAGCGTCATTATCGTGTCGTTGACTCTTTTCTGTCTCTTCCCGGTCGAAAATGAAGTTTTCGGCGAGCGTTCGGCAAGCTTGTGTTCAGAGCGTCCGATAAACTGCATGGAAAAAGTATTTTGAGACTAACATAAACGGCCGCGTAGCTTGCTGGAGGTTCATCATATACTCTTGGAGGATTCGATCTTTTGCAGGATTCGGAAAAAGTGGACATAAATCTTCGCGAAGTTTTCTACAATTATTGTGCTCTTTTGACGCTACAAATGAGAACTTATTTCTGTTTTTTCTATTTGAAGGCTTAATGTAGAATTTTAAATTTTGACTCGGGGAAACGTTCGCCAAGCGAACAATTACATGTCATGGTAGTAGCGTGTGGAAAGTTTACGAGGAATTTTTTCGGTAAATATACGCATTGCAAAGCAGCAAGCAAACGTCGAGAAAACATTCAGGATGTCTTTCATGAAAATAGACCGAGCAAAAGAGAAGTATCCACAAGTTATTGAGAAATTTATGCATAGCGAGCGATGAGGGACCAACATTGGAGCGCTCATTTCGACTACAAATATTTCTTGAGCGCTTCCACCCGACTCAGTGGAAACTTTCTTGACCGTTTCCTTTTCGAGTTATCATCGAGATATCTCGTTTTTCTCGTGTTTATCGCTTTCGTGATGGATAACGTTCTCATATCATAGTGGTTGTACGTTGATTAACGAATAACATGTATCGGAAGAAATATTAATAGATAAAAACTTCGAAAAGAAAATTTTATTATCATTTAATCTATATGTATATGTCTCTCTCTCTCTCTTTCTCTCTCTCTCTCTCTCTCTCTCTCTCTCTCTCTCTCTCTCTCTACACGAAAAAACCCCGCTCGAATAACAGAATGAGGATCGGACGAAAACATGATAAGACAATAATGTTCGTATTAATAGTCGAATCTTATATCAAAGACCATCTCGAATTTCTCTTCAGATGATATACGGCTCATTTCATTAGTTACGAAACATCTGAAGATGAATTTGAGGCGATTTTTAATACTAAAATTTTTAATAATAAGACCCGACTATTAATATAGGCTTTAGTTACCGCGACCAAAAGCATTTGTCTGAATAAATTGGCTACGTTTAAATTCGATTGAAATAACCGAAAACTGATTAAATACAAATCTCCTACAAAGAATCTTTCTATTCCTATGACCGAGTTTTTGTCTGGCCCACAGATAACAGAAAATCAGTTACACGAATTGAGTTTTTTTTCTTCCGTGTAGATATGATATCTGGACACTCGTTATGTCTTTTCACATGTGCATTCAGATATTTGACACTTCCCGATAATTATATCTAAATGGGTATTTTAACAACGTTGAGATCATTACTAATAAATTCGGGGAAGATCAACGAGAATGTACGTACTCGTATATGTACATATATATTCTCTGGAATGTGGATTGATGCCGGAATCTTATGTAATTCTATCTTTTTATGATGCAGCTGTCGCGAGCGTGTCGTTGCAATGTGATGAGGAAATATCACTGCCTTTTTTCTTTCCTTTTTTTTTGTAAATAAAGCAACGCAGTGCGTGCACACTCGCTTGATTTACGTTGCATCGCGACGAGGGCGAATTTTGGAGGAACCGTGGAAATTGTCAATCGTCCGGCTCGTCGATGTGAACGAGGAAGGATTTATCTTGCCCTTGAGAAAAAGCAGACCGGTTTACCTTCGTCGATGTACTCACTCGTGAGTCATTGTACAATCATTCGCACGACTTGCGGTTATACACATCATGACTGATAATCGTCGCGCGATTATCAACCGGGAAAATCTATTAAACCTCTCTATCTTTTATTGTTGCCCGTTCGCGTAAGCGTACTAAATATGAGGGTAAAATGACAAAATTGACACGTTTTCAAAAAATTTAAATTAACAAGTTCTAATTTATTTATAAATTTTCCAATTTATGTGAATGATATACTCGTTAACGACGGACAGTAAAAGTCTTTTTCGCGATTAGAGACCGCGAATAAACGGATCATCCGTATCTCATTTTAGCACCGATTCTCCACGTTAGATCAGAAATTAACGTCGCGCCCTGCAGCAGCAATAAATAGCGACGAGGGGTCACGATTATTACACGCCGTTATGTAGAGCACGAAAGTAGAACCGCCGAGTTGGTGCCAAGTATAAATCGCCCCATTCTCTGCTTTCGCCGATATTTTCTGCCGTTCCTGAATCGCGCGCTACTTCCCGGCCGTTCCCCGAGATTTTTTCGCTTGCTCCGGCGAACGAGGGCGCGGCAAGGGTTAACACTGATCAGCCATACATTGTAATCGGAGATTCGCGTCGTATAATCTTCCAGCCATTTCCTGTCTCTCGGCTCGGGATTAACGGCACTGGGTAATTCGACGCTGAATAAAAGCGATCTCTTTTCTGCGTCCCGCCGCTGTGTAACGCCGAGGGAAATGAATTTTTAAAACACTTTTGACGTTCATCCGCAGGCTACGGCGGACATATGTCTCCGAACCTTCAACGGGTTGCGCGCGATGAAAATTTTTTTTTTTAACTATGCACACGTGCATGTCGTTTCGTTCACGCGCCTCGATTGACAGACGAGCGACTGCGCGTGATAAAAAAGTAATAAAAACAGTTCTCGGCAAAGCCCGTATCGAGCGAATCAGAGCTTCTCGCGCGCATTCCATATATCGTTATTTTGGATTATCGCCATTATTTAGGAGATTTTTTTTATTCGTGGATGAGGAGTTCGGCGCGAAGAGTAACTGCATTATGAAAAATATGCGCTATTTATCACGAATATTTCTCGAGACCCGCAATGGAATTCTCATGAAATCGCGCTGCGCGCAGACATTTGCAGTGCGTTTATATATATATATTTTTTTTTCAATAAAACATTCGGCCGGCAGGTGTGCACGTTGTTTTACTTTTTTCACGCACATGTAATATAGTTACGTATTAATGTCGGATTTTTACTGAGTTTTTGGTTAGCTCCCGCTGACAGTTTCTAATTTTATACGAGCCCATCGTTTGTGCCCATCGGCGATAACGTTTTTCGCGCTGATTTCTCCGTAAAACGATGTGTACGTATTTCGATAGAAATAGAAGTATTATTATATACAATATATTATTATTATATACAACGTCATAAACGAACAAGCGGGTGTACGGATCTCCCGATCAAAATGTCAAATTAACGCCTCGTCGCTTGTTTAATTTTGTACTTAAATATCTCGTGTGTTCCGATATCCCACGGGTTTTCTCGCGAATTTTCTCCCGCATCGCGGCTGAAACGCGAGAAGCCTTAAATGCCTCGCCGTCCGACAGCTCATTTCTTCGTATCGTAACGGATCGACGTGGAGACACGCGACGATGTCATACAGTGTCATCGGCCGGCTTAAGGTGTCGCGGTTCGGGCTATTCGAGATTATCCGTGGGATCGAAAAACCCGATCGAGCTCATCGAGAACACGAGAATGGCAGTTCGCGGTCCCCCGCGTTCACCCCCGCCCGCGCGCAATGTCGATCTACTGAAATTACAGGATTTCCAGCGGGAACAATACGGGAGGTTTCTTGTTTCGCGGGCGTCGCTCAGGAGTGCCAGAAAGAATAAGTGCCGTTTCAGAAAACCGGCGGCACACCGGGTCCCGGACAAAAGAGCATGCAACAGGTCAGCGAGCCGCCGTTGCACACACCCGACTGTACGCGTGAGAGAAGGAAAGTAGAGAGGGAGAAGGGAAGAATGCGTATGTACGCGGGAGAAAGAGAGAAACGCGTAAAAGGGAGGAATGTGTGCGAGACACTGCACGTGTCTCGCACACATTCCTCGCTTTTACGTGTCTGTCGACAATTTAAGAAATAAACGTATCGCTCTCGTCTTACGACGACGCCCATTTTTATCATGCATCGACTCGTAGTCGTCGCGGGTCGCCTTGCAACCGACTCTCGTCATTATTCCCGCGTCCTCGGAAAAGAGAATGTCGTCTCCCGTCGGTCGGTCTTTAAATTTCAATGTGCAAAAGAACTTCTTAACTCGAAAGGTAACATCATAGGTCTCCCACGCCTGTCGTTGAGTTTTCAACTTAAAATATTGATTATTAACAAGACAAATTATTGCACGAATTATTGTAAGCCGGGAGGAGCCATAATACCACCTTCTCCTCTATCAGTTTTTATTTGTTAGAAAACCAGTTATCTCATTGAATCAGGTTGATAATAGCAGTGGTCACCTAACTTTTTTTCTAAGTAATAAAAAAATAAGAGTTGAGTATATAATATCTCGCACAAAAGCGTAGAAGAGGAAGTAAGCAAAAGAAAACGTGCGTAGGCCTCGTAGGCCTAACATGTTACTGCCAGGATTAAGCGGAGACAATTTTTATCCAGTCGAACTTCCCGTCTTCGGTCGATTGTGAAATGATTTTTCACTGAAACAATAGTAAAAATATAGTCGGAATGCGGTGATGTCATTGTGATGCGGTGATGTTATTTCACCACAACTGCGGCCTCAATTTTCGTTCAGCGATGACGCAATCATCGTATCAATCATCAATGGTTTGTATGGTTTGCGCTGTGTGTAAACTTGGGAAACTATCGTGAGAGAGAGAAGAACGCGCTACACTGAGACACCTGTTAGCAACACCTGTATTCCCTCGTACGCACACTTGCACATTAATTACTCATTATTTTCGCGGAAAACTACAGGAAATAGTATCCGCCTCGAGAAATAAGAATCCTGTGAGGTGATTACGTCACCGTAAGCCGTGTCGTGTCGTTCCATCGTAACTGCATCGAAGCGGTTGCATAAAGAGAGAGGGAGAGAGAGGTAGAAAGAAAGAGAGAGAGGAAGATATTTCCTCGAAAGAAATATAAGAGATATCGGCCAGAACAATTTGCAGAGAGAAAAATATTTCTTTTGCTTCACGAGAGAGCACTCGATATTTTATGAGTTAAAGCAAACATTTTCATTCCGTAGACACCGCCGAGCGCGCGCTAGTCGAGCGGAAGGTAAGAAGGAATCGGCCGTAAACCATACTATTACGCCGCGTTATTTTTTACATAGCACGTTCCCGCGCTTATTTTATGCAGTTGCAAAGATAATGATAACTAATGGGGATTTTTTGCTAAATACAGAGTTTTCGACAGGAAATAAAACAACGCGAGAGGCTGCCGGCTCCGCCTCTTAGCTTTATTATATATGTCACGCAGAACGTTTACGGCAATTATTTAAACATTAAGGGGTCGCCGTACTTGAAAACTCTACCGACGAAATACTCTTTTTTTGTTTCGGCAAAGTTTACGCCTTCGGTTGCTCAGAATTATAAGTGCTTTTACACGAGGGAAGTACACGCGAAAATAAATTGGAGCATTGCTCGGTATGTGGCGAGAGTGATTAAAAACTTCAAAGTAACATATCTGCACCGAGAAAAAGATTTCTTTGGATTTAATAACATTTCTTTAATTGAAATAAATTTGTCTCCTGGAATGGAGCAGACGAATGAATGTTTCATTCAACCAACAAGATTTTTTGGTTTTCCAACCAATGTAAATATCGTTACGTCGAATAACGTATTTCTTTTGTATCTTTATCCAAACGTTATAATGATTGTTGCAAACAATAAATTGTTTGAAAGAAATACGTTAGAAAAATATTAAAGATCTTCTTTTTAGTTCGGTGAAACGATATTTAATATATAATACATTAAATTTTTGTTGTTGAGAACGAAATATTATTTCCTCTAAATAATACTGCTCTTTCCATCAAACACGGTTTACCTTAGTAAAACAACGTTTTCATATAAACAAAATGATATTTGATATTAAATTATACGTATTTAATCGCATTTATATCATTTATATTTGCATGAAATCTATATGTACGAGAAATATAAAACGCGTAGCATAGTCATGTTTATGTAACATAACATTTTGAGGATGGCCTCTAACGATTATCGACGCTCAAGTTCGTCATCGATTTTTAGCATCCTCTTGAAATAACTGATAATCTACTTCGGCGTAACGCGAGATTTCCACACAACGGAGCTGTCGTTCTGCTTTCTACGGAATTATACGCGGTACCTAATCAAGTTTTCTTTTACGATATTTATATATGCATTACCCGGGGAAATTAAGCGAGCAGGGTTAGAATCGTGTACAACGGGCAGGTTGTTAATCAACGCCGAAGGCACGGATACGGCAATCGGAAGGTGGAATTGCGCGAGCTCGTTAATCAAAGGGAGCGCCGGGCGGTGATTTCAGTATTTACTAACCTTTGCGGCGGATCATCTTTCCAGCAGGCTGTTACACCTGCCAGCCGCGATGCAACAACCGTGACGGCACCAAGGTTACGCTGCGGTTCAACGCACTTCCCGCCGACGGATCTTTCGACCCTGTCGTGGAGTACGCGTCTCATTACGAAGACACGCCGAGAGACTACGCCCGTAATGCTCGTCAATTCGTCGGCCGGGAATCTAGGTTGCGCGTTGCTGACGCGTCGCGTTTCTTCGGGACCACTTCGCGAATTGAAACTTCGCGAATACGCTCGTCGTGCATCGAATACCTAAGATATCAGAGGTTATAGCAGATACAGCAATCGCGTTCGTATCGTTATTAAGGTTAAAATTCGATGACGTAGGCAGCGATGGTTCCCCGGCGAATGATTAAAGGAAAAATACCAAAACTGACATAGGTATGGTAAGACACATATATGTTGTTTGGCTGTGGAATATTAAACCTTGTTGGATAGTACATGAAGCTCATTTACTCTCAGGGAATCCCTTTCAGTATAATAAAGGGGCAATATTGCAAAATAGAGAAAAATTTCAAAATATGTAAGATTAAAAATAACAGTTTCTAGAAGCGTCTTATCTTCAAACCGTGAATCTTCTGAAAAAATAGTTATTCACACAAGGAAGTATGTGGCAATTTTCACAAATCTGTCATATACTTTGGTGGAAAAATATTTCTGGTTAGCATCTATGCACGTTAACTTTAATTTTACGTCTTCAACCGGGCTTTAGAGCCTAAGAAGAAAATGATACGTCGCCTTCGGTGTTTTTCCTCTAATGAATACTACGTTTGTAAACGCGTACCGGCTTGAACGGATACTCGTGTGAATACGGGAAATGTCTATGAATTAGAGAGGATGTTACACGGCGGGGGTTATCTGCGATCAGTCGTCACGCGTCAGTCGGAAAATGAGCGAGCGGTGTGTTAACCCGCGTACGAGTAATTAACTTCTAGCCGTGCGTAGTTAGGAACGCGCTCGCGAAATTCCCGCGCGTTCGCCTCTCCCGATCGATCCGCAAAGTCCCGCGAGTTATATTCTTAAGATTATTAACAAGAGGGGATACAACGAATGCCGCCGCGATAAGTGAGCGATTTCGGAATTTCTCGGGCGATATTAAAAATGCATTTAACATGCCGTCTCATCTCTCCGTTAACGAGAAGACCTCGCGCTCCATTTTCCAGCGGGACATCCACGGTTTTAGCAGTAATCGATGGGATCCTTCGCTGCTTATTACGTCGATGGTATATCTGAGAGGTTACACAATCGCTCGGCATACCTCGGCCTCGTCAAAAGACGCTTCGAGACGCGCGTTCTGCCCTTCTACGATTAACCAGCCGCGCTCCCCGAGACCGTGGATATCCCGAAGAGAGACACTCGGAGGAAGCGTTTCTCCCTCCTCGAAACGGGGAAGCAGCCTTACGCAACGCCAGTTTCCGGCTAACGCCGTGCGCTGAAAGGCGCCGCGATGTAACGAGTATTCTCCGCTCAACAGACCTCGGTCTGTCCGCGCGAGTTCATGCCGTTAAAACGAACGACGTTGTTAGAGGTGAGAGACGGACAGCTCCAGAAATCGCGTGCGAATAGGTGGGGAACCCGTTAGGTGTGCCGTTCGTGCGTGAATGCGACGACAAGTCAGCTCGCCGGCTCGCAATTCATCGTTAGCTTACATCACGATTTACGCCGGCCAAGGGCGTAAGTTGTTCCCCGAGAAGGTTATCGGGCCGGGAACAACGTAAAAGCTCGGCCCCCGGCCACCACCGCCCCGATGGCCGTCCTAAATTCTCTTTACGCGACGGGAATAACGGCCAGGCGTCAGGTAATTTGGCGCAATGTCGAGCTACCGTTGACAAAGAGAGCACAAGAACGTCGCGAGATAGCGAACCGTCAGTTCACGCCGAGATGATTTCGTCGGGTTGATTGCTATCTTCCGCACGAACTCCGGTGTGGTCTACGAGGGGTTTCTTCCGTTTGTTGCCCGACGGGGAAAATCTGCGGTAAAAAAAATTTTGGGACAGAACGTTCATTAGACGGGACGATTGTTCGGGGGAATTATTCTCGGAGCCGACGTGAGCTGTCAGCCAGAATATTTCGACGGATATTTTGTGTAAATTTTTGACTCTGAGTAACGTTATGATCGAAAAATTTTCGTCGAAATGTGGTGCTACTTTGGCGCCCTTAAGGATGGTTTACGCGTTTAGGTGGGCTGCGGACTAATGGAAACCTAGTTTGGCTATATTTATTAACATCTCTTTTAAATCTTTAATTCTACAGATTTGAAGCTTTAAATTCCCTTGGATAGTCGAAATTCACAACATTATTTTCAATATTTGTGCCTCTCTTGTAAGCTGCACGTGTATTGAGGTCAGGTTGAAAATCAATCGTTCGAGCTGGCAATGCCGTTTCACGCGCTTATCAGCCTATTGACTGCACCGGCGAAAGAAAAATACGGATAACTGTGAGATCGTCGCGCTCGTAACGCCAATTTTAACTACATTTCTATGATTTTTATCGCCGCTGCGACGACGTGACGTATAAGTCGCTTGGCGGCTGGAAAATAAGAAAAAAGAAGAAAAGACAAAGGGTACGTTGTGCCCGAACGAACTCTCGCGATGTACGACTTTGCGGCGTTCGAGATTTTATCTCGAGGGACATAAAATTTTTCAAAGTGGGGCGTTTTAGGAACTAAGATTAGCTCGGTCTCGTGTATATAGAAGACCATTTTTTTTTCACCGACCGCACTAAGCCGCAAATTCCTCGACAAACTTGTTTCTTCTCGAACGTATATTTATATCTACACCGAAAAAAAATTAGCATCAATTCGAGACTCGCATTCAAGAGGAAAATATATTGAATAGAAAGAACGATATCTATAAGCCAAGAATTGTATCAATTTGGATATCGTTGTTTCTATCCAAAATATTTATTCTCTCGATTCTTCAGAATTATTCTTGAGTAAAGAATATGATATTTTTACAGAAACTATATAGAATTTTTTCATCTAAGTTTTATCTTCATATAAAATTATATATTCTTGTTTACATATGAGAATATGAATTTTAAATTGATACTAATTTTTTGCCGTGTACACACACACACACACACACACATACACATAGAGACTATTAGCGGAATTGTCTTTCCTTCAAGAAAGTTACCCCAAAATTAACCGAATAATCGCGTTCCGAGTAAAATTGGCTCGGTAAAGAAAACGCCCTGTATCTCGGAAGGCATTTTTATGACTCTACTTATCGCGTCTAATAATCTCACAATCGTGAACTGCACACGGAGTCGAAACGATGTCAAGGAGACCTACGTCCCGTTATACTTGGTGAATACGAAGGCTAGAGTACGCGTGCACTCGCGTGCACTCTGAGCGCCGTTGACGTTAGGAGAATTCGCTTATATCGCAGTTTCGAAATAACCGGCCATTAAAGCCCACGGTGTGTGTAGATCGCGGGTTTAGGAATTCCACCGGCGGTGCAATACCACGGGATTTACATACCGCCAAGATAAAATAAACGCCGCCGAAAAATCGACGGCGGATGTCGATTCCATCGTTGCGCTCGCACGGCAGAGGAGAGTGGCAACGCGCAACAATAACGTTTGAACGTGGAGAGGGGGCATGCACCGTGTTTCCTCACTCTTGCTCGCACACACACTTTCCTTCTTTCTCTCTCTTTCTTTCTCTTTCTCTCCCTCTTTCTGCTCGATGTGTGCGCCAGTCATAAATATTTATAACACCGAGTAACTCTTTGGCATTCCGTGTGTCAACGTCGAAACCTGCCGCGCGTGACCCTCGCGAACAGACTGTGTCTCTCGTTTCGTCTGTCAGCCCTTTTGCATTTTTAATGATCCATCATGCGCGCTTTCGGCGACGAATCTTTTTCCGATCGTCCTCCGATTCGGCTCTACGCTACTCTCTCCGCTGCTCTATGCAGCCGTACGTCGGTGCACGGTGGGTAACGGGAATAATTTAGTGGCGAAAGCAATATTTCGCAATGCGGCAACGCGGTCGATGGCGAGTGAACGGCCGTCGAGAGCTGGTCGACTTGGCCGATCTCCGCAGCATCCGGAGAATCCCGACCGCGACCCGGTCAATTCGAACAGCACGATTTCGTCTCGCGAGATATAACTGTTTTCATTGGCAGCTAACTGTTCCGGATAAATTACAACTCGTCGCTGGAAAGTGGTTACGCGCTAGGCACCTGTAATTAAAACAACTGTACGCTGACGCGCCGTCTCGCCTGTGCTCACATTGCCCGATGCTCACGAATCTTCGATGTACACGGTAACGGTTTATACAGGAGTTATAAGTGCCTAGTCAAGCGAACATACTTCCAGATAGTGGGCGATACACTGGAAACGATGAGCGTGAATTCATTTGGGTTATATGAAGAGCGACGTGATGAAGGAGGCCGTTTGTGTACGACATCAGAGAGGCGCGTCAAAGCGTTACTCCGGATCCACACACAATAGGTGGTAGTAAGCTTTTAGACCTTTTCTCTAAGCAATCAAATGTAACGTACACGGTAAAAACATGTACTTGTGTTAAACTCTACTTAAAATTTTCATGTTAAATTTTTAACATACACGTGTGTTAATTTAATATACATCATGTTTATGTTATTTCAATATTTTCCGAGTCGATATTCAACATCAGGTATCAGGTAAATGTTTACGCTGACGACTAGAAACGTCAATTTTGAAATTTTCAGTGGTTTTCGTCACATATTGTATGTGTGTGTGTGTGTGAGCAATGTTCCAATTCAATTCATATTTTCATTATACAAAAACATTTGTATAATTCTACAATGCAGTCAGTACGGTATAAACTTTGCAGAAAGAAGTCCGTGTTTCTCGACAAAGTTTTCAAGTATGGCATCCCCTTAACGTTCAACTGTTTAATTTTCAAACTGAATACGGATAAACGAAAGATTGGGAAAGTCCGATTTGTGAAATCGAATATATTCCACTTGGTCGCGCGTGCGCTATGAATTATTGATTAAAGAAAGAGAAAGAAAAAAAAGAAATTTTCATTTCGTTTACCGCGGAATTACCATGTATGTAATATTTGTGGTACAATGTATGGTGGCTGCGACGTGAGCGGAATTTTTACCGCCTATTAGCGACCGCCTCGGTGAATATAATAAAAAATACAAATGCACTTTTCACAAAAATAAAAAAGGCCGGTGTTTATGTGCGGTACACGCGCGTGCGAGCGCCGCTTGCGACTGCTTACCGGAAGCAGTGATTCACACGCAGAACGAGTGAAAACGCAATAAACGCGATTGTGTCTGGCTTCGGCGATGTTACACGTTTTTACTATTCCATTTTGTCTCTTCCTCTTTTATTTTTACACACCAGGCTGCTTTTGGAGCGGGGCGTGCGTAACGACTTTTGAGGAAGCGCATTAACGAAATGGAAAGTGGTGTAATGGCTAATCTCGCGCGGTGAAAAGGGACACGTGGAAAGGAAAACCAAGGTGGCGACTGTTTCCAAACGCGATGACGTATTCCTCTCGCTCTGTGGGGGCATATTACGTAATCTAGAACATCCTTACTCAGGAAATGGCAGCGTGTTCGTGGAAATATCCCGCAACGTCGCAAATTACACCAAGATGCGGACGATTAACGTACTCGCGCGAGAAACGACAATGTTCTAAATTTTGTCGGCATATTATCGCTCTGCTATTCCCTCACTGCAAATCCAAGCGTGTAATTTTATACACTTCGTGTAGTCACTTTTTACGCATTTGTAATTTATTCATATGATTATTGCAATTTTACACACGCACACAGGTGCGTAAAAATTACAAATCCAAGCGTGGAATTTTTACTAATACGTAGAAAGTGACATATGAAATTACATACTTGGATTTGCAGTGTTCTCTGTGGCGATGCGATATGCTTTTATATTTATCGCGTATGGAAATTTACAATTTGCTAACGCTATAATGATTTCAAACGCGGGTCGGATATCCAAAATTCTATTTATTACGTTTGCGCCGGGCGTTACGAACGTATCGGTCGGAGATATGACTTTATGCGCAATGAAACTATTTGACGGAAAATAATTGTTACGTATATATGTAATTATTTCGAACGATGGAGAAGTGATTATCACGAATTTATTAAGCTCAATTCTATTACGATAAATGTTATCTTATAATCTTATGAAATTCGATCCGATTTATTACAAATAAAATTAACATTCTTCCAGTTGACTTCGCGTTTCACAGGACGTCGAGTTTTGCGGGACGAGAAACGCGGGCGACGCGCGCGTGGTGGCATTTACAAAATAATACCAAGAATAATTGATACCGAGCCTTATGCAAAAGCGGACCATTTTCGCTCATTCTGCGAGTGACGGCGCGATATTGCGCTTGAATTTCGCGTCTTGCACTACTCCATTTGGCATTAGCTGAAAATTAATACGCCGGCTTATACGCGATTTATCAATAATTGCTTCACAGTATTATACATCTATCTCTCACATCTGTATCTTCTACGTCTGATGCCACTCCGCAATACCCGTAATGGCGTTTAAACGGCACAGCTTCTAAGCGCAGATGAAAACGCTCGATATGCTCGCAACAGAGCGCACAGCACCGGCAACTAATCCCAGTGAATTGCGTCACAAAGTCACTGGTTACAGACACTCGGCTCAATTCTGCTTATTAGCGGGATTTTTCTTTAACCTTAAAAATAACACTCGCGATTTCTATGCTGAAATAACATCATAAGCCTCTCAGGTCTGCATTATAAAAATAATAAAAATCGTGGTTTTATTAATTAAATAATTAATTGAATAATTTTTTGTCCATTGTTCTGTTTTCATTCATTAAATGGGTACAGATTTAGCACGTTTTTTGTTCGCAGTAACTGCAGTGAAAGCATTATATCTTGATTGGGATCCAAAGTTTTACTCCTCAGTTACTAGGCAGAAGTTAATATAACTTTCCAGTAACTGCTCAAAAAAGTGCATGAAATTTCTACCAGGGACGGTCCAACTTCTTTTCTTAATTTACATTTCATTAGTTTTTATTATTACCTAAATTGTGCTTGTAATTTTTTGAAGTTTTAGGATTGCATTATAAAACTCAATATATACTGAAACTCAATATATACTCATATATAACTTAATAGTTTTCTTAAAATTTATATTTTAACGCAAAAACTTCCTATTAAGGTTTCATTGATCTAAACCTAACTAAATCTAACCTTAACAAAAGAGAAAAAAATGCAAATCATTAAAAATGAACGCTTTAGGGAAAAAGCCTTCGTGAGACTGACTAGTCTCTCAAGTAACATCACAGGCCTCGTAGGCCTTTAAAACTTTACGTTCACCACCATCTTAGGTTTCAGAGCTCGGTCGAAATTTTGGTCCTACATTAATTTTGGTTCTACATTAGTAAATTCTCTACTCGGTTCGAAATTTCGAGACTCGTGGAGCCTGGAATACGTTGAAGTAAAGTGGCGAAAACTTATCTACGACAGCTGATACGGGTCATTCTCTCGCAAAGGTTGAAGGTCAACTAAGTAATAAAGGAATAGGAGTATAGAGTATAGAGTCTTGTACAAAACGTAAAAAAGAAATAATCGAAAGAGAATATATCTAGGCTTCATGGGCCCGACGCGTGTTACTGTCGGGGTTAATTACACGCTTGCGGTTGATTTGAACGGTTTTACGCAGGTTTCAATGAATTAGCAGGTACTCGCAGTTTCGCGAAGAAGAGTCGCCATTATTGCGAAGTTTAAACGCTGATGACTGAATCCTGGGGCCTGGTGATGTCCCGAGATCCTTCGCGCGGCTACATTCCGAAAGCTCATTTTACAATGGACGGAACGGATGGTCCAGCGTGCGCTGATGTACCGTCTCGAAAGAAATGTCGTTTGTATTCGCGCGCGCTCTTTATATTTACCGTCTTCTCCGTTATGCCAAGCCGCGGTTCTTCATCTCCTCCTACGTTTTGCGGACTTTAACGGGGTTAAGTCGCTTTTGTTGAATTCGCGTCGTTTACCGCGAAGCCGCGTTAAATAGCAATCTTTGATACAATGCAGGCACGTTCCTCCCTGTCCGCTTCCCGGTATATAAGAATAATTGTTTAATTCTCCGTCGTCAACTTGAATCGCCCCCATTAGCTGAGACGTGGCGGCGATTAGACTCGCGGAGAAACGGAAAAAGAAGAGGAGACGACGGGGGTCTGCTCTCCCGTTTTACCGCGTTCTCGCCGCTTTTTCAAGCTCAGGCCGATCTTTCGAGAGATCGAGGAACTCGCCCGCGCGCTCCATCGAGATGCTGTCGTCCCCCCCTCCCCTCTCGCTCTCTCACTCACTCTCTCTCGAGGCGAAGCTTCGAGCCGCGTGTCGCTTCTTTCGAGTACGTTTGCCGATGTTATCCACGCGGAAGGCAGCTACCAAGAGCGTTTACCGCGTGTACCGCGTTTCAAGACGCACGACGAAGACGAGGACGACGACTCTCGGGTGGAGACACAGTGAATATTAATACTCGCCCGCAGCCTCTTGGTCGGCAGATCTTATCGGCTCGTCTCGCCTTTCCAGCTTCCGCTTCTTCCGCCGCCGCCGTCTATTAGAGCCGACTGCTCGTTTGCGCGTCCCGAGGGTCTTCTTCTTCCATTTCGCCGTCGTTGGCCCCGTTCGGCCCGCGAAGGAAGTGCACCCACTTGGCTCGATTTGCTTACCCACCGAGCCCCTCGCCGCATCCTCCTTCCCGATTCTCCTCCGGCGGACCTCTCGGACGACTCCGCGGACTCTTCATTGTGCGGCATTGGCTCGAAATGAGCTACTGCAGATCCAGTCTCTCCCTCGTCATCCGGGGGTGAAATGATCGTGCTCGTTGACGGGGCGCGGGATACAGCCGTTCGCGCCTAAATATGTCGGGACACTCTCTCTCTCTCTCTCGGCGGAATGATACCGTGATGATATCTTTGAACGGGCGTGCACGATTGCGAACGTTAAGAGAAAGATCTCGATATTTCCCTGAATGCACTCGATATTTTCTCAGATATATGTCTGACCGAGTATACTCCGAATATGTCGGGCGGTATCGACGTTTTGAATGATACAACTGCCGGATATTTCCTCCAGTAATATTCTACCCGAACGTCGCTGATAGATACTTAAAATAAGGATAAATAATACCGCAAGGAGCAATTTTTCATTATTTATGATATTAAGAAAAAACAGCGTAAGGGGTATATTGACTCTACTACTGAAAAACGAAAGGTTGTGTGCAATATTTCACGATATCATGTGCATTTTAATATAGCTACGTCCTTTAGCGGAGAGATATTTGAATTTAAGGCGAAGTTATGATTGATCAAAGACAAAGGCGCCGAATTAATGTGCACGGTAAATACAGAAGAAATTAGCTAATACCGCAATACTTCTTAAAACTGAAGGGGAAATTGCAACTAGTAATTTCAAAGCTAACGAAATAATAAAAGTAGAGGCAGGACAAAATTCACCGAGCGAATTTTTCGAAAATTTTTCGAATTTTTATCAAGTGTCGCAGTGCTTCAGCCACGAGTCGTTTCGTACATCCAACTAACAACGATACCAGCAACCTACACTGTAGAGAAGAATATGTGCTTCCCCTTTATTTTCCAAACAAGATATATTCTTTGTGAAAACTAACCCATGCGACCTTTGCCGCCGGTCTCTCTTATATCGCTGTAAGAGACACCGATCGGAAGCGTGTGCGCTCGGGCGCGATACTATCGGAAAAGTCTTGAACATCGGCGCGGCACGCCGATTTACATGCTACGTAATGAAGTAACCCTCAGAGACCGTTCGAAGGAAGCACTCTGAAAAAGGCGCGCGTTGATGGGGTTGAAGTCTTCATCGAAAGGTCGTCGGGGCCGTCGACAGGCGGCGAGTCTCCTTTCACCGGAACGTGAACGTAGGCATTCTCGTCGTCGAATCGGAGCGCAATTAATCATCCTCGCGGAAACGCGGGCGGTGTTGGTCCAAGTTTTTCGATATCCTGAAAGCTTCTTCCTCCGAGTTGAATTTCCAGGGAAAAGTTTTTGCGCGCGCGGCGGCGGTGGTGCGCGCCCTTCCTCGGCCCTGCACTCCACCCCGCGAGCGGCCTTTCACGGCGCGGCGAGTCGTTCGCGGATTTCTTTCGGCCAAGTTACTACGGGTGAAAAGTCATTCTTAATAGAGATGGTAATTATGAGGGTATTCCGGCCAAATATTTATGCCGTTCATACCGTGAACGGCGATAACGGCAACGAGATACCGCGGATCGGCTTCGGTTGCGCGAGAATTCTCAATCCGCGAACATAAAACGAGATTGGTTTTTAGGTTAATTAAGGTTCCAGATATTAACAGAGAAGCGACATTGATATGTTGATAGTTCGCCAGTTTAATTCTCCGTGATACTTAAAGCAAATGAATGGGGAAGTGAAAGAAAGAAGATGAATGAGGAAGGAAGGTCAGGTTGCGAGAGATCAACCTCAATAATTAGTCTGAGTAAAAACACTCTTCTCATTATTTGTAGCTACTTGTTAGAACCTCGCCACATCGAAAGAGACGTTTTTGATGATATATTACTATAATAAACGGTATAATTACCTTGGTAGAAATGTGTGCAGTTTTTCTTGGACACCCATCTAGTTGATGTCTGGTATTAATGCGTGCGTAAATATCTGCGAATTCCGATGCGTTTCATTGGGTTGCGAGACGCGCAAGTGCGCGAACATTTGCGACTAGGACTGAGCGAACTCGTGTTTTCTCGCGACGGAAAGCGACGCTAATGGAGACCGTTCTCGTATCGGCCGAGAAACAGTAATTTGTCACGATGGTGGGATAACAGCGGAATTACTAACGAGGTACGAATACCGTTGCGATTTTTGCCAGGCATAACCTTTACGTTGCCGCTTACATTTTAACGAACATTCCGTGCCGGAGACGTATTAATAAACCGGTGTACCGCGCGGATAAGGAACGCCGGATCGGCCGGACTCGGCTAAAATCGTTTCTGAAAAGAACGAGGCCGAGCGTTATTAAACGCGCCTATATCTGCCTGTACGTGGTACAACTCGTTAAACAAACGACCCTCTAACGCCGAATAAATGAGATTCGTCCTGTTCGCGTTCTAACGGGCCGTTAAAACGCGCCGCAAACGCGCAGCGCCATGTCGCGTAAATCAAGTGATAAAAGCGTCACGACAATGGGATTACCTGACAAATTATAAATATCGCGCCGACTTCCAGCGGGACCCCGGTCGCTGTGTCGGCATCCCGGGGCGCGCGCGGCCTCCCGAGTTATACGTTCGATAATAACGGCATCTCGCGCACACGCGACGATTTCACCGAACGAACACCCCTGTAGGATACTTTTTATCTCCTCCCTCCTCCCTCTCTCTTTTTCGCGTGTAAATATCGTGAAAAATCCGATTCGGATGCAATCGTCTCTCTAATGACCGATTATTCTTGTTTGCTTTCAGGTAAGCTTAGCGCCCGCACGCGTTCTTGTGGTCGAAAATTGCAACACGAATGGATGAACCGAGCTGGGGAAATGGACGGACGGACGAGCGGACTACGCCCAGCTGCAGCTGCAGCGGCGCGAGATCTCGACAAGACGGCGCAGCGCGCGATCCCCCGTCCGTGATATACGCGGAAAAAGGCCGTATATATTCGCACGGAGGCGCACAGGCCGTGCAGCCCGAACTCTTAAAATGGTTTCCGGCCGTTTAAAGTTTAAACACTTCGTAAGTCCTTTCCGCTCCTCTGTCCCCGCTTCATAATTCATGGGACTCTTCAAAACTCGCCGTACGGCGCGAGCTGGCTCCGCCCCGCCTCCGCCCGGATAGTTTTTGTCGCGGAATGTTCTGTTTCTTTCACTTTTCCCGCTACGTGACGCAGTGGAAGCCGGTGGAAGCGGCTCGCGTCCGTGAAGCGCGTCCTAAATCTCCCTGGACGTTTACCGAAATTTCCCAGGTAGCTCTAAGTCTCACCGCAACGTTCCTCGGATGTCGTTGGTCCCTCTCTCTCTCTCTTTATCTATTTTTCTTTCGCTCCGCCATTGTTGTCCCAAATATCATACGTTTTATTCCATTATAATCATTTCGAGAGAATAAATCGCGGTTGAATTCATATTGGTAATCGGAATATTCGGCGCGCTCTGCATAAAAATCACCACGCGATAGATGGATGTCGACGTGCGGCCTGCCGCGGCAAGAAACGTTTCTCGTTCCCCGCCGTTCGCCTAAGACACGATGGCTTTTCTTGCCGGAGCCCGCGAGCTACCAACTGAAACGAAATACTTGAAGTCATCCCGGTGCCTGGTACCGGCCGATCGCGATAAATTACCGATTCCTTTTTGCGGGGAATTCGCTACGTCCAAGTACCCCTCCCCCCTCCCTCCGGTCCGCCCGACTTCATTGAGGCTCCGGCGCTGGATGGCGATAAATTATCAATTTTTTGCATCCGCCGTGGCGGTGCAGCTCTCGAAACAATGCATCGGGTTGTCGTGGCGCGGCGAACGCGCGCGCCTGGTATTCGTCATATACGAAAACAAATTTTCGTGTTCCAATAAAAACCCATTTCCATTTGCTTCGGTTACGTGTATTTTATGGCGGCTCGGCGCCGCGGAGCGTGTGAAATTACACGTTCATCGTTCTCCGATACACCGTAGAAATAACACGAACATGGATTTTCTCCACGTATCGATTGCGCATAAAGAGGTGGACGAATCGCATTTCGATTGAAGGAAGAATCAATGGGTTTAAGAAACACTTAATTACTGAACATGTGCGCGCAAGAAAACAAGTGTACATAATGAAATCTAGTAGAAAACATTCCCTACATTGTGATTTCGACGCGAACGAATCTCTCTTTTGTTGCGCGAGATCGGCTTTGTTGCACCGGGCACAATAACGGAATAATTATAAATGAAGTTTAGTTTCCTTGGATAATAGTTTTACCGTAAAAGCGGGAAAAAGAATGCCGGTTATATAACGCGGCCATTGTAGCATTATTTGCGTAGAATGCGCATTCTCCGCTGGGATCGCGATGTAAAAAGGTGGCGCGCGCACGTACGCGTAGATGTTGGCTAATGTTGTTTACGGATAAAAGTGGGCTTCATTAGCCCTTCCACCGGGCGAAATCAATTTGCATCGGGATTACGGTGTCTAGTTTCGGTTAAATAAAATCATCGCTAACCCCCGGCGAAACCGTACACGCACCTAATTGATACGGTAGTAATTCCATTTCATCATCGGTGAAATCAATTTGATGCGAATCCGGTCGTCGATTTACTGACGAACTTCGGTCGAAACGAGCGAATAATTTTTCATTACGGCATTACCGTCGAGTATTTCTCAATTAAGGAGTTTTACGAGAAACGTATAATCATGATTAGTTACCTTTTTTCCCCCCATTAAACACCGGATCATCCGAAATTAGGGACGCGTGAATTTGACCGGACGAAGTTTAAGAAAATTGTTTAAGGCGAAATGAGTTTGACAAGAATTCGATGAAACTCGGACTACGTATACATTGAAAGATTATCTAATTTATCGTGTAGTCGGGAGATTGACTAATCGAGAGCTGAGATATTTTTAATTAAGATAGATATTTTTACATCTGTGTCCCTTGAGATTAGCGTGCTAATTTTGATTTCGATTTTGAATATCTTCCAAACTAAAAATAAAATTGCGACGAGGAACTGCCGTGATATTAAAGATCAATATGCAGACGGACATCAAGCACGGAGTTTCAGAATTACCCTGGTAGAAATTCATGCATTTTCTCAACAGTTGCTGGACAGTGCATTAACTTTCCAGTCTCCCTTGGCTTCCTTGAGACGCACCACTGAGAATACCTTAGCCTTAACAACCTCCCCATACGCGACGTGGGTAAAATGAACCCGCGATTAATACACCTTTTCTCGAGCGGAATACAGCGGAATACGGGGCTGGTGATACGTTAACACGCGGACTCGGGGATTTCGAGGTCCTGCAACGCGCCAAAATTCAACCCGTGTCGGTCGGGAGATTTCGGGGCGAGGGAGGAGAGGAGGCGAAACTAACCGACTACTTTGATGGGAATCATTAATCACCGGTCGCGTCGTTCGAAAGTTCATGCAACTGCGCGATCAGGTGCACGACTCGCCGCCGCAGGTGCGCGGTGCGCTCGCCCTCGTTCATGTCGCGTCCCGTCGTGTCGCGACGCACTGGATTTCTTCCCGTCCGGAACAGCGAGAGGTGTATTAATCGCGCCGCCCGTCACTCCGCTCTCATAATCTACCGGGAACCGACATGTCGCCGGTGTAGTAGGAGCTTCAGCCGACCCGAGGAAACAACTTTAAAGCTCGATATTAATAGAGGATTACGGGCAGGTACTCAATTTCCGGGACCCGCTCCCGAAAAGTTTCGGGGACGCCGGCCGAATATTAATGAACGCGGATACCGCGTCGGCGCGCGCGCGCGTTTCTTAACCGACCGATTCTCTCCCTCTTTTTCTATCTCTCGCCTTTCGGAGAAGCGACGTAATTCAATTATCCCTCGCGCACTTTCAGGACGGGAAGCGTTATCGTTACCACATCACGCGAGCGTACGCTTTATCCCGTCGTACTATAAATAAAAGCGTTGATTGAATCGCCGTCGATTTGTCGAATCCGAATGGATCGCTTTATTGCCGCGTCTCTTGTTTCGTTTGCCGGCGCGTGGATCGCGCGAGATTCGCCGTTTTTTCACCGGATATTATGTAAATCAATGCCTGCGCGCACTCAACGTGACGCGTCGTAACACTGAGAGCTTCAAGTCGCGCGCGAATTGACGGGGCGAAAAAAGGAAAAGCGCGACACGACGACGCGATATCACTGTAATAACTTGCCGATGTCGCGGCTTTTTCGTTGAAATGCACGATTTAGCAGCGTTGCCGATGCGCAGCGCGCTCGCACTCGACGCGAACGGCAATCGTTCCCGTTACACGTCCTTACAAATTCAAGAGGAAAATTTCATCGCGCGCGTAACATCAGGTCTCTCGTGCGTGCACGTTTCGGCAGCGTTTTCGGCGCGTGTCTGTTAAAATCAATCGGGAATCCGATGGAAAAATGGAGAAACTTTTTCGCGAATAACGCGAATCAACGGGCGAGAGAGCGAGAGGAGCGACGCGTTTTTCGGCGGCGTGACAGGGCGCGCGCATAAAAACGCGGGCGAAATTGTCCATTATCTTCGGCGTGCATTCCGGAATCGGCGGGTCGCGCCCCGACGTCACCCGATCGACCGCGTGACCGTTCAAATTGGATTGTTTCACGCCGAAACGTACACGCACTCAAACGAGCCCGATTGGCAGCGAACAGAAATCGTTTGACGAACGAGCGATTACACGCGAATCAGCGCAATGCGTTTCCGGCGGCGCTGCGCGCGCACGTTGACTGTCGCGATGCCGACCGGAGTCGGACTGGAAGTAAGTCTGATTACTGTCCGTGTTCGCGCGCACCGGTCAGCTCGAACTTCATAATTAAATGGCGGGGCTTCAATCATGTCGTTAACTACCTTTCAGGCTAGAATTCTAATATTATTCCACTTGTATTGTGTTATAAATATCAAGTGGAACCCGTTGATTTGCAATTCATTGTATTAATTTAATATTGCAAGATACAACAGTCGCCGCAAAGATAACTTCTTTAACCGAGGCATTGCAAAATTAAGTGAAACAAGCATAAGGGGTGTGTGCCCCTTACACGACACGCGCGATTTTACCGGCGAACCGTCTCAATGGCCAGACTCTTACTTCTCTAGGAGGCTCTATTGCCGATGGCGGACAGCCGATACCCGCGCGTTTGACTCAAGTGATCCGATCCGGGGCTTCGGTTCGGCCGGATCGTGTGTCTTCCTTAACATACTATACCGCTGTTGTTTGATTAGTCCTATTCGGACGCGCGGGTCGGCCGCGTATTCGCGCTTCGACAATCCCCGGGCGACCTTTGTGCGTCGCTCTTTACGGCCGCGCGTGCGAGACCGGCGTATTTGCGGCCGGTCGTCCGTGATCATCGGCGCGTCTCGATACTCCGCGAGCCCGAGATCCTCCACGTCCGTGTCGTTAATTGCGCCCGTCGTATATCGTGTCGGCCGAAAGTTCCCCCCGCCGGTTTAATCGATGGCGAGGGACGAGTCGCGCGCTCCTGCTTCTCGGCCGGGAATCATTATCTCGCGTCGTTGGGCGCGATCTCCTCTGCGAACGTTTTCTGACCTGTCCGATTGACGGCGGGGAATTTCCTCGCGAAATCGCCGCGAAAACCCCGCCGGAGGATCCGCTTTAACAACGCTCCGCGCCATTAACGTAGCGTTTCGTAATCGTGTGCAGGAAAAGAGAGAAAAAGGAGACGGAGTACTCGAATAACGTAATAACGGTTGTAACGGTGGTATCGTTGCGTTCCTCGGCCTTGAGCGGCGGTACCGTGATATCGCGCGTCGTTCGATTCGTCCTAAGCGCTCTTCGCGTCAAGGACTACGTTGGTAGGACGCGTTAGTTGCCTGTAGAACGTTTGGCGTTTAACGTTACGACGGGCGTTACAGACGGCGGAACGCCGATGACGGTGACTGCGCGGGCGAACGCGGTGACTTGGCGCGATCGCGCGCTAATGAAGCGCCGTATTACGCCGGCAGACTGAACTTCGCCGGGCCGTAACCTCGTTTCTAATATGCGGCGAGTATTTATCGAATTAGCGTCACAGGGGAACTCCGATAACTACCTCGATACAAAGCGCGATATTGCCGCGACAGTGTGTCCCTCGAACTGCCGTCAGAGAGCTATCATACCTGTGTGGGCGAGGCTTCCACAGCGCAGATAACCGCGCCGTGCCCGCCTTATGAATAACATTGGCATTACTTAGGAGCAATTAGGTGACGTTACTCGGGGATCCTCGCGTGTACACGTAAAATAGAGGGGTAACAAAGAGGTCAATTAGAGCCAGGCCGATGGCGCGTGCCGAATAAAACCGGTCCTCCGCACTCTTTCGAGCTCACGTCATCTTGTCCGCTTTTTCTTGATGTGGAAATTACTAGGGATGCGCGAACCGTTCGAATCAGATGAGAAATAGGACGATACGAATGATTCGAATGATTTGATGATTTTGAAGTGACAGGACTGGAGAGATTGCGAATCGCGTACATTAGCGTTGACGGAGTATTATTAAAGGCGTCTGGATTTATATGGGAATTGCCATGACTTGAAAAATTCGCCGTACATTAAGATCGTCGAAAGTATTAAAAGCAATGACTCAAGGCATCGGCAAGAGAGATGCTATTAAAATTCGCGTATTTAAAACTTTCATGATATCTAATGGATCTGCGGATAATTGAAAAGACATGAATAATTTTTAATCATTTCATATAAATGTCAAATTTAGCTTGTATTGTAATATTAATTTTACAATCTATTATCATTCTGAAGGCGAATGCGGATATTTAAGCGTCGTAGATGTGCAGATATATCTGATGCGCAGCATATTATATATTTTTGTAAAATTATATACGTTTCTAAAATCATTCAGTTTCTGCATTAATTATAAACGGTCGATAATATCGGCGCTCTTTAAAGTACTTTAGTAATTGATTTATGATTTTTCATATCTGATTGTCAATTACTGTTACTCTAAGTAAAATATATCTCATCGGTAGCAATTTTATTTTATGTATTCAAATATACATGTCTTACTTTAAAATACATTAATATCGTAAGATCGATGTTATTCCTCTCATACCGAAATCTCCCCTCACTATCTTTATGTCGGATTCAATGATTACGTTGTTAACTAAAAGTTATGTTCCAACGATTCGATTCGATTTAATTCTATTCGAGTGAAATTTCGTCGATTCGATTCGACACGATGAAAAATCCTTCATTCGCATATCTTTAAAAATCACATTGATGTAATAATAATAATATATCAGGAGAAGTTTTCGTCGGATTCACAGTTATATATATTTTTCGATTTGTAATAACGAAATAATACGTGTCATGTTCGGTTAAAGCAATAAAAGCACTCTCTAAATCTATTAGTATAAACGAATAACAGAGGAGAGGATCCGCGAACTTCGTAAGAACGTAAGGCGATTTAAAGAAACAGAACTGTAATCTCGAACAACCGTTACATCGATGGCGCACGCGTTAAGCGTCTAAGACGGAAGTTAAATCTCTTCACTTGAAATCTCTTCTTTTTATGTTCGCACTCCGCTTGTGGAGTTTCAGCCATCTCATCTGTTCATGCTTGTCACGATTGGTACGTTTTCTAATTAGCCAACCCTCGTGTGCTTCGTAGAGGGCGACCGTTGCTAAGATGTCGATGCTCCACGCGAGCATTTTTCGCAAGAATCGATTTTGGCCGCGATCTTCTCTAGGAAGCGCATCGGTGAACGGATGGCTGTGAAATTTTCGTCGGTCACCAAACCGAAGAACCGTTATTCGCCATTTCTCTAATTGCCCAGGAAACCGTAGCCATTATATTGAAGTGAAATCTCACTCGAAAAATAAAGTGACCATCGAGTCGCTCGATTTCGAGCGATTCTTTACTCATACATAGTGAATTCTCCACTCCGAAATATCGGGTGAATATTTTCATTCAAAATTGAAGAATGAATCTGATGTACTTAATAATAAGCTGCTTTTTCCGCTGAACGCAGGAAATGATTTTACTAATTTCGAGTATCGATTTCGAGCCTTTTTTTGTGGGGGTGGGGGACCTCCGCCGCATTAATTTTGCTGTCGTCAGATTTCGACGAATCCTTAATTTCCGTCCTCGCTTGTTCTGCCTGCAGTCTCTGTCGGCGAAAACGCGAGCTTAATACAGACGCGGTTGATGGCAATCCCGCTGCAACGTAACGATCGAATCTGCTGCCAAATTGCCAGCATGCCGCTATCATTTTGATTGCCGGGGTAGTATCGGGTGCGCGCGGGCAACCTTGATTCCGGCCCCGCATTGTTCGCACTCGGGTCACGTAATAATATAACGGATCGCACCGGCCGTTGAAAAATGTAGCTCACATTTGGCGGTGCCTTTTACGAAAGAATTTGCGGGTATAGCGAGTGCATCAGCGTATCAAATATACAAGGTGCTTCTGAACTACGGCGGTGCGGCGTAACGAGACGGCGGCGGGTATCCTTTATAAAATTCTGAGGGAAGCATTTGTAACCGCGCGCGATTCCGGCATCTCGAGATTTCCACGTCGGAACGTTCGGGCTCCTTCAGATGTCGGGAGGAAAATTGCTTACGCGGACTTTTACTTTGGCATACATTATTAAGACGCAGTAAACCGCCAACCAACAGTAGAATTGCGCGACGTCTCGGGAATAGCCGAAGAATTATGTTTGTTTAAGGATACCTCGACGTCAGATTAACAACCAAGACACGCATCTTGAAATTTACGTGAAGAAATTCAGGTCTGGTTTACACCTTGCATAATATATCGTCAAATTATCGCGGTTAAGTGTACTGTTTTGTGCAAATATTTACTGCCTATCACTCACAAGGAGGAAATTACCGTGATTATTCTTGCCCGGCGGGAATTTCGAGTAAAAATAGCGATGAGAGATGTGAAGACAAATGTAAGCGCTTCCATAAATCAACATCGTTGAGGTTAACATCAATGAAGAATCTCGAAGTATAATATTGTCTTTTGATGCTACAAATAGTTACTCACCGTCGTTTTGTCGAGGATTAAAGAAGAAACCTGTTTAAGAATTATTTAATGTTTTATCATCTCAATAGTCCTTACTTGCATTTCATTTTTCTTAATCCTTAATTTCAATAGGTAATGTGTTAATTACATTATTTACTCAACTATAGATAGGTTATTATTATAGATAATATTATAAATAATTAAAAAAAAATTAATCGAGATAAATGTGCGGGCAAATAAAAAAAAATCTAAATTTTCTTTTTTCGTACATTTTTTATTATTTTTAATTATTAGCATTGGAAATTTCGGTGAGATTTAGAGATTCAAAAAAAGTGATGTAAGTGTCGTGTGATTAAGCCTAATCACCAACTGTCGCTACATTCGGCGTCCTGACATCCGTCCTAGACTCAGCTAGTTGTCATCGTGATCAGACACTTAACGGTATATACGAAAATACAAGTCCATCGGAAACACAATATCAATTAATGATCGCGTATTAACGATCGATTAATACCGCAAGCGACATTTTCGATACGTATCGTACATGCAACCGTTTTAATAATTTTGTAATTAACCGCTTCGAAAATTCAGAATATTTTTAAACATTGATTGTTATTATTTCTTGGTCACTGAATATGCTTGCTGCTACTTGACGGGTAATAACAACTTGCGATTGTCTAAGAATGATTTTGTCCTGTCTAAGATGTCGGTTCTGTCGCGCGTCACCTACTTTCCTGTAACCGTGTTATTACATTTCGAGCCGATGAGTGACGTATATATCAAGACGCGGAGCACGTGTATGTATCGGTAAATTGTTTACAATTTTTCAATGTCAGGAAAAATTGTCCTGACATTGAAACATTGAGATGATCTTAACACATTTGTTCGAATTATCGTCAGCATTGCGTTATTTAACACATTTATCTTTTATCGAATCGTATCTACGCCAGTGTCAATGCTAGTATCAGTGTTAGTATGAATGAACAACTAGAATTAAGGATGAAGGATGCAGGACGCCGAGAAACGATGAAGTAGTGATACATCGTATATTTTAGTGTGCCAAATCACTTATTATGTAGAATGTTCTCGATTTTAGCAGGATGTGCTCGATTTGACGAATTTATTGAGAATGAGACATATCAGAAATTGAAAATCTATTCAATATCCAGTTAATTCATAGATCTCTATCCTCGTTTAATATATATATGAGTCTCTGCGTCATTAATTGTTAATTTGTGATTTAATTTATTTTATAGTAATTTAATTTATAATAAAATTGAAAATTTTACTAACTTGACTAGAACGTACACACGTGTACATGCGTGTATTTTACGTTTCTCGAATAAGACGAGAGTCGGTGAAGGAGCGTCGATAAAAGACAACGACGCTAAAAATGAGGCCGGCCGTCGGTCGAAAACTGTGAACTGTAACACGAAAATATTGTCAAAGGAATTTCACAGTCGCCTCATTACACTTTAATCCCGTCGGACTGCAAAGAATTACGAATGGCGAGTTTAAATTACGCGGAAAGGCAGTTAGTAGGTACTACGGTTACTGCGTACGTAGCGGGGTCATCGATCACCGTGTCCAAGGCTCCCATGTTCTTTATTCGCGGAATAAATGAGATTCATTATGGCTCCGCGTGTGCGTCAGTCCATAAAAAGGGACACTGGACATTTTATTTATTAATACCGCGGTCGGACGTCGCGGGCAGAGAATACGCGATTTTTATCCGACTCTCATTTTCGATGCTCCCAAGTCACCCGTTTGTCTCCCATGATGACCCTCCCTATCGTACCACGTGATCTGCAGTGCACCATGGAATTTTCGAATCGCGCGTTGTACTTTAGCATCGTTCACCCCGTAAAAAGGTTCGTTTCCGTGAAAATTTTAATGATTCAATAACGATTGTCGATACACGACGAATAATTATCGAAGAACCAACTTAATTGTAAATCTCCCATGCCTGGAGAAAGAGAGATAGGTAGATATGTTAAACGTTTATTATCGCTCTGAAGCAATTGCCCTCTAAGAACGTTGCGTAATTTCTGACATAATTTCTGCACGGAAGAAAAGAATTAGTTCTCACATCTAAAAATTAGCTTTCCATATAATACAACTGTGATTTAGTCGCTAGATTTAATTTTTAGGGAGATGTGGGAGATAATTCTTTTTTTACCGTGTACGACTGCAGTCATAAAAATTAGTTCCTAAAGTTAAAAACTAGATCCGCTAGCTAAATTTCAGTTATATCATATCGATAGCTAATTTTTAGACGTGGGAGCTGGACTTTAACTGTGGGGTAGCTAATTTCTTAATTCTTTTTTCCGCGTGTTTAAAGTTTTTTAGAGTGGTCGAATTTTTTATCTGCGTCGGGAAGCGAATTTCATAACGCGGAGTTTCTAGGATTTGAATGCTCGTCATCAGTATCTGTGAAATTTCAGCGGAGCGCGCCGCAACTGTGATTCTTCGCGCGACGAAGTGTGCGCTAAATCGATGGGAAATATGTGGTGGAACCTCGCCTTTCTCTCATCCTTTTTTTTTCCCCCCCATTTTTCAAGTATTACACGCTGGTCGACGATGGCACGGCGGCGGGACACCTTGCACATTCTTACTTTACATTATCGGCACGTCGGTCGTTAAATATGCCCCGGGATAAAATTTAATCAATTACGAAAGTGAGAAGAAACATTAAAACACGGATGGTAATCCCGCCTACAGAGCGCCCCTTTAATTTAACGAACATTCCTCGAGACAATTAGGAACTTTCGTTCCAGAACTTAGTTTTGACGCATGATGAATTAATCGGATTTTACTCATTACCACGTTCTTACGAGTAATCACCGTGTCTACCGTTTCTCAAACTTTTTAATTATCCTTCCGAACGCTAGAGAGAGGGGAGAAGGAGAGAGAGAGAGAGAGAGAGAGAGAGAGAGAGAGAGAATGCGAAACGCGGCGCGCGCGTGTACGCGCCTAGAACGGACGCGGAGGACGACTCATTTCGCGAGAGTGGTGCATGGTGCAAAGTGCATTAACTTCTTATCGGCGCGAGCTTAGCCGCGCGATGCGTTCGCGGAGGGGCGGAAACGAACGAAGGATTAACGCGCGGATACTTACCCCTCCCTCTCCACCCCCTTCAGATACCCGCTTCTTACATGCTGTTTTCGCGTCCGTCGCTCTGCCGTATAAACGCTTGTCCCCGATATTTGCATTAATATTATTTAGACGCGCGCAGTCCTATCTAACCGTGTAACGAGGTAGAAAGGAATGAGGCGGTCGTGCAGCGCGCACGAACGACGCGTTACATCTTCGTTTCTGAAAAAGGGGCAAAAAATCGGATCGAGGCCACCGGATAATAATTTCCCGATACGTGACGAGAATGAACGCACGCACGCGGGTACGCAGGTACGCAGGTGTATGCATGCATCGGACGCACGAGTTGCAATTATTGCGAGTGGGAGCCCGCTTTATTAAATTATCTGTAATGTCACTTAAATGTTCATCCCATTATGCGTACAAGCGCATTTTCCTCTCTCTCTCTCTTTCTCGTGCCGCTCACTTGGCTCGGTTGTATTGTCTCAAAAAGCACGTTCCACTACCCGGTAACGAATCTCTTCGGCAGATACGGACGGCCACCGAGATTATACGTCTTTCTCATTGCGAGCGGGCGCGTTTATTCTTCCGCGGGGAAATACTTGCGAATACCAAAGAGGGCAGGTCGTTCGAAGAAGAACCGGGGCATTGCGTCTACTCGAGACCGCTCGGCGAATTTCCTTCCTTCCACGGTAATCGTCCTCGACGATGCGTCGGTGATGGAACCCTCGTTTTTCGGGTGCTTTCCGCTCGGCGGGCTGAAATTGTCATTGAAAATCAAGCGTCGGATCCTTTTCAACGGCAGGGCAACGTTCAGAGAGAAAGGCGAATAGGTCGAAGGAATGAGGGAATAGAAAGAGAGAGAGAGAGAGGGCGGGGGGAGGAAAGAGAAAGCGAGGGAGAAAATCGTGCCGCGGCGTCGAAAGGAGAATAAGAATTTTTGCGCGGCGGTGAAACGAAATTGAAATGCGGTGCGGACGCGAACGGCAGCCACGCTCGGGCGGAAAACCCACGGCGGAATCTCGAAACGGCTGAAATATCGACACATCCGATGCAGGTCGCGGATATATTTACCCGGTGCCCGGGTTACCGGCGCGCCTGCTCTCTTTTTTTCTCTCCCGCTTTTTTTTTTACGATCACTCGGTCCCCTGAATTTTTTATGGCTCCGGCATTTACATATCGGAATATCCCCTGGAGCACTAGGCCGGATTGGGCCGAAATAACTCTCGCTCGCGCGTCTAAATTTCGAGCACCGCAAGCTGTTACGATACGTTACGCGGATCTGTAATTGCTTCTTTCCGGAGCGGCGGCCGTGTTCTTGCTAAGGCGGCTCCTCTGTTCCCTCGGGGCTCCCACGTGGATACGTCGAAATTGATCATTTCATTACTTCTCGGGTAGAGAAACATGTGCGTTCCCGAGAAATATGCGCGGGAAGGCGGTCGGGATACGGACGGTATTCCGTAGGGAAACCGGGGCTTGTCTTGTCACACTTTTTACGTACTGATTAAAGGAAAACGTACGCAATATTTCATAATATCACGTACGTTTTAATGTAATCGTATCTTTGAGCTTTCTCGAACGAAAATATTAATCTTCATATGCGTATTTATACACAAAAATGTTATTTAGCTCGAAGCAAAATCGTGCAAATGGAACAACCGATCCCTCGTACCTACGTCGACTTCGTCTTGAGAAAAAAGTCTATTTCCACACTGTGTTCGAGCGTCCGGTCCTTTTTCCATCCAGTCCTCCTTTACATCTGCAGATGGCTGAGAATATACCGTTTCATTAATTGTTCCGCCATTTCTCAGGTTTTTGTTCAATGTTTTTTTCTCTCTGTTATTTCCACGAATTTTCGAGCAAACTCTTGTCCAACTTTCACAAAGGGACGGCGAAACTCAGGATGCCTTAAAGACGCGCGATTACCTGCCGCTTCTTCACGACAGATCGTAACGGATTTCCATGTTTAGCGAGAAAAAAAGGAATCACCGGAGACTCAAAGCGCATCTTCTCGTGTGCTTCGGCCTTCGGAGAACTTCTCTCCCGAAGGCGAGAGCGCCGGCTATTTTCCGTGAAAATTGTAGCCCGTAACCTTGTACATGCATATTTCATTCGAAACGGCGTAAGCTGCAGGCCAAGGGAGACATTTCTTCGCTCTTCTCTGCGCGCTAGCTAAGTTGCCTCGAACTTGCCTGAACTTCGTTCGACTTAACCCTTCGCGAGGCTGGCCCTTTCGCACGTTTCTGTTTCCCTTAGCAGCGAAACTGTGATAGTTTTGCTTACGAACTCGTCTTTGCGGCGTATTCCGTAGCTGTCGAATTATTTATGACCGATAGTTTGCCCGCCGACAGGTGTCAGGGTAACTTTCAATCTTCAACATCGACTCGTTCACGATGCATTCCCGATATACTCGAGGTAATCTTTTTACGAGGAATAACGCATTCATTTTACTTATTGGGATTCTCCACGTGGCAAATTATCTCTTAGTATCTTTGCGCTTGTAATTTCCAATTGGAACGTTGCGATATGTAGAAATGTCTCTCGGGTCTTCAGCTTCTCGCGACACAGCATATTCATTTCTCAAAAGTCTCGATCTCTAAGCTCTCCGTGTATCCATGTAGCTCGCCCTTTCGTGCTTCATTTCCACTCTTTATTTCGAAATTTCCAAGAGCCCGCTGCTGCCCGTTTAGCGACCGTTATTTCGTAATGTTCGGGCGCGCTCCGGCCATTTTCATCCGTTTTTAAAATCCATTTATTTATTAGCTCACTTACGGGGCTTTAACTTCTGGTCTCATGTATATATTCTATGCGAGCTCGCTGTGATGTACCGTTGGGTGTCGCGCGCATGATTCATACCGGTGCACCAAGTTCGCTCGCTCGTAAGTATGCCCGCTTTTACGGGGCTCCATGGGGATCCACCCACCTCGGACGGCGGAATTTGCGAGGAATTGCCAGAATTCATTACCTGTGATTGCGCTCTCCTCGCGACCGATTACCGATTTCTTGCAGACCGGCGCGACGCACGTCGAAAATGTTGGCCAATCAAAATTCGTACGTGTTGGCGAGAATCGCGCGGTTAATGCTCTCTCTCTCTCTCTCTCTCTCTCTCTCTCTCTCTCTCTCTCTCTCTCTTCCTCCCTCTCTCTTTCTTTTTTCCTCCCGCGTATGTTTTTCTCCCGGCATGAAGTTTCCAGTCACGAGTCGCTTTTTTTTTTTATGACGGCACGTTTAGAAAGCTGCGTTATTGCACGTGGTGGATTTGAAAAAAAAAAGTTCAGCCCGTGCGCGCGTGCTTGCAGTCCATCAAAGTATACAGTGCGCGCGCTTCGCGCGAGTAGTCTCTTTTTTTTCCCTTTTATTTCTTTTTTGCCGGCAAGTACTCCGCTCTCTTTTATGCTCCGTCGTATCGCAATAATTAAAGTCGAACGCCGTGGATTAAGGGACGGCTTTCCTGGTTGTCGCAGCTCGGCGTTAAGTGCCCGAGAAAGAAAATATCGCGCGGAATTGCGTGTCGCGCGGTCACTAGTGAAATCGCAACTAGAAAATGGAACATTGCAGAACTCGCTGAAAGATTTGCACAACCTCTTTTTGCAGCACGCTCGTCGTCCCGGCAAATATGACGATTAACGTCTCCGACATGGTGAACTCTCGTATTGATTCAACTTTGGTACTTATTAATCTTTCACTGCGATAAGAAAAAGAGAATTTAAGGAATTTTCATGATTGAGAGGATCTATTTCTCTGGACGGAGAAGGATTAGGATCGAAAATAAGAAAACGATTTCGCGTGTGAAATATATGAAATAAAATGGACAAATACGTTTTATTATCACTTTATTTTATTTGATTAAGTAGTTTATTAAGTATTTTATTTAGTAATGTAATAACAATAGTAATGCTGATGCCTCGCCTTTTGGCCGTTATTTTTGTTTTCTGTTCTAGCATTTACAATGAAAGCCTAATGTGGTCTAAGCCGTTCATTGTCAAACGTGGCCCGATTGGATTTGTATCCGCTTTGGTAAAGTCAGACCTAAGCCTGACGCGGATCATTATGTTGACAAGAAACTGATCCGGGCCAGACTTGGGTCTCACTTTACCAAAGTGGATGCAGATTCGCCCAGGTTATATTCGCGTAATGAATCGGCCCGATTAAGTACTATCGTGGGCCTTGTTTGTTGTAAAGCTCTAGTAGGAACGACGACTGAAACGTTTGGACTCCATTCTCATGGGAGCTCCGTTCGAGGCTGCTCCTTCCTTCGTTCCATTTTATTTTCATGAAAAAATGATTTCGCAACTGAGATCTTGCGTTCGGCTCTTATGGCTTTATTCTTCTTGTTGAAACGTACGTGCGTTCAAGCTCGTCGATCTACAGAGAGGACAGCGCTCTGCGGGATGTCAGGATCGCGACATTATCTGATAGCTTTGTGCTCCCCGTTCCGGAATTATCCCGTAATGTGGAGTCGCGTTTAATTGCTCCGTCCAGTCTCCCGGCCGACCTTAGGAGCGATGTTCGCTGAACGAGCGATTAACAGGCTTGTCGTGGTTCACGGACACGAGCGTCCCGTTATAGTTCGCTCGTACTGTGGCCGCTCGGTCTCACAGCGGTTATTCGTCGTCCACACATGACCAGCATATCGTTTTGTAATGTTCGCCCGATGAATACATAAGCGGGAATTTTTGCCACATCGTCGATAAACGCGTACGAAGCGATGTTCCCTCGGTTGTGCGGGAAAATATTTTCATCTGCGTATTTTTTTTTTTGCTTCGACCGGTTTGCGGAGTCGATTGTTTCTAACGAATACGCTGCGGGCTGCGCTATATAGTTCACCGCAGTGTTTTTTTCTTTCGATTTTATTCAGCTTCCAATCTGAGGTATCTTCGTAATTAATAACGTCAATATGTTCCTCCCGCCCCGTAATCAACTTCTCAGCGAGAATTCGCCTGGACGTTACTTTTCTCCCACGCCACCGAAGTTTAACGTTTAAGCGTCCGAGATATTGAACGTTCTGTCGTGGTGACGCCAAATCTACGTAATATCAAACGGAGGAAACTTCCACTTGCAAGCAGGCTTCGCCTCGTTACGTAAGTCGTGCGTATATTTCCTCCTTATTCGCGTAAGATTTCATTTGCAAGAGAAAAAATCCATTTCATCAATGTGACGGTGGATATTGACGCGAACCTTTTGATACCCCCTCGTATCATTGTTCCCACAGTTCTAGCCGTCGTTTTCGATCGGCTACTGTTGCGCGTTTACGTAAGGAATATCAATTAACGGACGTTACATAAGACCCGACGACGAAATTTCTAGAATCCGAGGCGCCCGTCGTCGCGGGAATATCGCGTCGTCTGAAAACCTCTCATAATCGTGAGAGCGTGTGCGGCGAAAATTGATGAAAAAAGAAAACAACGGCGTTTTTGCCATCGGCGGGAAGAAAAATGTGTACTTTGAGAGCCCTCCGCTTTTGTGGTAACGTCGCAAAGGGTAACCGCATCGATCGAGAGGAAGTGCGAGCGCAGTTACAGAAATTTTAGCACGCCAAGGTTGATCGACCGGCGGTTCCGTCTTACGTGACGCGTTTCGCCCGCGAGCGTAACCTCAAAAAGAAGAACGGGGGAACAAGGTGGGAAAAAGAAGGAGAGGAAGAAGAGAAGCGAGGGCAACGGGCGGTCGAAGAAGAAGAAGAAGCAGAAAGAGAAAATACGCGTAACGTTTTCTTTCGTGCGGGGAGACAAAAGCTCCGTTTCCTCTCCGGTCTACGACGAATCGCCCGGAGGCTTCCGACGAGGCCGCGCGACAAGGGAAGCTACCGCTTTTTCTCGACATGGAACCGTCATGAAAGCTACCTTGAGCGACCCGGAGAGAATAAAATTGCTAACGATATGCTAGCGATTGTACGAACGATTCGTCGGTATTTGAATGTCCTCGTGCATCGTTTTATGAGCGTACGTTCGTGCATAAAAAATATCTTGCGGCCGAATTGGGACCGCAATGCCGATAACATTCCAAGATAACGATGATATGTTAAAAATAAGATGCAGGAAAGAAGCGAGAACGCTACGCATCGACCGAGCCGAGAGATTAACCGTTTGAATTTCGCGAGAGCTCGCACGATTTGCAACCGCTGAATTTTTCACACACTCGATGTCTGCGCCGAGCTCGAAATAAGACGATACGATTGTCCCGCGGAGAGGAATTATATCCGACGTTCGAATGCGCGAGAGCGCATGATGCGTGACTGTTTTTATAGTCACGCGCTAAGTGGGTCATCGGGAATACAATTCGCACAAAGCGCGCAAAAGTGCGCCAGTCAAATCGAGATAATCTCGTCGGACGCAATTATGCCGGCACAATTGCGCCGCGTAACGACGCTGCGCGTATACATAATTGAATTCTGATTTCCGTTCGGCGAAACATTCTGTAACGAATGCGTCCTCTCCGGCCGCTAATCTATTTCGAAAATGCCGCCGCAATTAGAGGCCCGGTGCCAAGTGGCGGGAAGTAAATCACGTCGCGGCACGTCCGCAGTTCCCCGCGTACGCGACGAAACGCTGTTCGACTGCGCGGCCTCCGACGTAGAGAGAGAACGCGCGACTCTTTGTTTTTGCCTCTTCCAGAATACATCGTTCGCCGGAGGCGGACGGGAAAACGCTTTAATTTACCTGCGGCCGGCGGAGTGACGACGAAAAAACGTCGGTGCGGTTTAATCAACGTAAATACCATCGACGCTGAGGAACGGGGATGAGGCCGGGCGGGGCGGGAGAAAGAGAGAGCGAGGAGTTTGCGCCGCGGAAAAAAAGCCCACCGCCGCCTCCCTTTCGTGGCTCGCGAAAAATCGAAGGAACGTCAACCCCCTCCCCCCTCTCCCCTCAGGCAATTTTTACGGTCGTTTCGAACGGATTAACCGCTCGTCTCAATTTTGCGGCTATCACGCTGCGGTCTCTTTAATTAGCGGTATCACCGGCGGTATACGTCGACCCTCGTTGTGTTACCTTGCGGTGATAACGCGTGATCCTCTTCCTCTCGGCAGCTCCCAACGTCGCCTCGCATGGGCCTTTTCGCTGCCGTCAAGATTTAATCGCGCGTGCGCGTGTCCTAGAGGAAGTAAATATAATCGACGAATTAAAACGGTCAACGAATTTTGTATCATACATTTGTTCTCTCTGAGTTTTTTTTTCTATTTGTTTACGCGTTGAAACAGAAAATGGCGATAAAGAATTATTTGCACAGTGAAAAATTTTGTGCCAAAAAGGATCCAGATTTTTCCGAAATTTTGTTTTACCCTATAGGGGGAGAGGCAGATATGTTAAAAAGAATATAAACATATTGACAAGGTGAAAATTTAACGTTATATTTGTATACTTTTTAACACATTCCCCATGTTAAGTAACACAAAAATTCAACGGACCGTTTTTAACATAAAATTCTTTACTTCGTAGTTTGAGAAATATAGATTATGTTTTAGTTTTTGTAAATTAATAGTACGAAGTATGAAAATAAAACGGCAAAATGTATTTCTAATATAATTCCTTATTTTTTTATGTTTCACACTAACAGGAAAAGTTCCGTTTAAATATTCCATTATTAGGTCTTTTGCCGGTTTTGAAATAAAGAATGTTACAACGAAAGAATAGAAATATTCTCTGTTCTATAATTTGCTACATGAAATTAAAACACACGTGTCATTCATAAACTCTTGCAGAATTGCCATACGCACTATCTCAAAGTAAAAAATTAGCTTTAAAGAATGATTTTGAAGACATTCCTTTTTTCTCTACGCCACGAAAGCCTCGCAAACATCAATTTTCTTTTTGATTATTGTTAATCATATAATGAAAAAAATTAGGGCTAAGTTTAGATTTTAATTATTATATTTATGATCGACATCACAAAAGCAACTAGAATTAACGGTTTAGAATCAGGGTACGATTTTTGCGCTGGCCAGCGTTATCGAAAAACGACCTTTTAAATCTCCTCTCGCCTTTTCTTCTTTTCGTTACTTTTTAATTGAATTTCCTCGCCCAGCGAAAATTGGATAAGGGGGCTATCTATCGTCTCGCGCCGTTACTTCGCGTCTGGGCGATTGTGAGTGTAACCCTTTTCTCGCGCTCGCTCCCGACGCGCTAAGTTACGAATATGGCCGTTTATGACACCGGTACACACATACGGCACACCGTATCATTAATATCGCGCGGCTCTCACGTGGGCGGACATTATGGCGCGATTACCTTCCGCCACGGGACACACATCGCCGAGGATTAAATATTCCAAAGTAAGATTCGTATTTTTGAGCTGGGCGTGCCACAGGCAGTAACGAGTCGCTTCGTGGATGTAATAATATGCTGGATAGATCTCCGTGCCGGAGCCTCTTACAAGCATCGCGCGGAGAAATTCTCAAACCGTGCGATATCAATTTAAATTTTGGTGGGTGCGTTGCCGACGACGGCATGAGAGAAAGGGAGACCTTTGCGCTTCCAGTAATACATTTCATTGCATCGCTAACAACGCGCGTCATGTGGTTGAATTAATTTTTTTCGCAAACGCGATTCCGAGACTCATTTTTCTTTAACGGGGTATTCTCGCTTGAAATGTCTTTTTATGGGTGATTATTAGAGCTTTTTTTGGGGGGAAGAAACGATGACATAATTTTGACTACATTTTGTTACAAATATTTATCTACGTTTTAACTTTATTAATATTGAAGATGATACAACGGATAGAAATTACTATAAATAGTTAAAGCATCGATAAATGTTAACGCCAAATGTCAGAGTTGCACGTCTCACGGTTAGTTGAAAAAAAAAATCCTAGAAGTCATCTACCAAACGGAACGTTCCACAGGAGAATACCCCCCTTAACTTGATCCGACGCAAACATTTTTTCGAGGGTACCGGGCGTCGGCACGAGAGTCAACACGATGATTACAGCGCAGCACATCCGGAAGCGGGGGAGGGCAAGCAATGACCTTAGCAATCGACGTGGTAGAGCTCGCTTCCTCGATGACCATCGCTCCGATAGGCCTCGTCGTGCCACGGATGCTTCTCCGTATCTCTTTTTCTTCTCCCGCCTCTCTCTTCCTCTCTCGGCGGGAAGATAAGGAATTCTTATCGTTACGTCGATATCGCCTGCGGAATCGGCGTCGTCGAGGAATTAATGAGGCTACATCTGGCATCGATTGCGCGCTTAAGCCGAGATGTAGGAGCGCGCCGGTTGAGCAGGAGTATATTAAAGAGGAAGGTCGTTGGCCGCGCGGATCGTATCGAGGTACTATGGGTGTAGCGCGTTCGAGTACACGCAGTTAAATTATAGTTATTCCAGATCGCGTGGAGAACACAGAAACTGAAGAATATCCGCCGGCTTATCCCACTAATTACGGCGAACGCAGCCGGGATGATGCAATAAGAAAGTTGGGAATGGAGTATGCAGCTGGTCTTGATGAGAGAAAGCAGCTACCGACTGCCGGTAGTCGTGCAAACACGCCGGGGAACATCTTAATGAGTAAATAAATTATTCGCCCGGTGATGCGCGGACGTACAACGTTGTTGGACGAAATTTCGAAGACAGGTCGCCGAGTGGCAAACGCGAGCCGTCACATCCCGCATAAATGTTCAGCCGAATTTTTCCTCCCGTTGAAGAGGCGATTGCATTTAGCGGCGCGCGTTACCGCGCGCTTATCGCTGCGCACGGAGAGTTGTCGGGGGTAATTGTCGTCAAAATTGATACTTGATATTTCGCAAGCAACACGACGGGAATGAACGGTCGGGAGGAGGGTGGCCGATCTCGATCTCGCATCTCGGGAATTAAGCTGCGAGCGCTGCAGCTGTCGAATAACTTCCGTCGTCTCTGGAAATATACCGCTCGTCGCGAATACGTCAGCCGGATCGGGTCATAAAGTATTAAAATTGCGCATTCATTCCTTGGAGAAATACATTTCGCGGCATCCGGGGGAGCATAAACGTCAAACTGTAACCGTGTGCGTCGTGGTAACGCGGATTCATACATCACCCCGTCGTATATAATCGGATTCTACTGTCTAAATATTTTTCCTCCCGCAGGCGATTAGTTGCTCTCTCACCTCAAACAGCAATTCAATCACCGGTCGAATCATTTCTCGTTCGTCCGGAGTTTATTTGCATTTCGGCGTACAGAAACGAAACGCGGGGAACGTACGAACGAACGAACGATCGATCGATCGATCGATCGATCGACCGATATTTCCAAGTTCGATGCCGCTTTATCGGGCGGCGCGAGGCGGCTCCGAAACGGACGGTTTCTCGCGGAACCTTCGGGAATAAATGAAAGAAACGGCGACGGGGGCTAATGGGAAGTCCCGAGCGCTGTGCTGCTGGCTGGCTTTCGCGGCGCGTCGTGCTGCGGCACAATGCCGGCTGCGCGATTAGCCGGTCTTATCTCGCGCGCTCCGTGAGTGCTTCAAACTACCGACGCGAAAATGCGGTCGGCCTGCCACGACGGCGCTCCCCGGGGACGTATTTTCCTCTGGCGAAGGCCTCGAGAAGAGCGCGCGGAAAATGCGAGGGAAGGAGAAAGCGAGCGAGAGAGAGAGAGAGAGAGAGAGAGAGAAGGGCGCGTAAGCGACGGAGACGCGGCAGGAACTATATATCGGGTGGGACGGGCGGGATGGGACGCTCGCGGGAAGTAAGACGGATTGAGTCGCGTTTCACGGCGGAAAGGATCGAGCCGGAAGGAACGAGAGAGAGAGAGAGAGAGGGGGGAAGGAGAGGGAAGGACAGTTAAAGAGAAAGAGAGAGGAGAGAGAGATAAAGCGATAGATAGACGGAGAGGGAGAGAGAAAGATGGAAAACGAGTCGGCGGGACCGGCTAGTCCGGAGGGGGGACGAGAGGCAAAAGGCGGGAGAAAACGACGTGCATTAACGATATGATGGACGGCGGACTCCGTCTACGATACCTCCGTCCGACGTCGTAATGCGCGAAAGAGAGCGCGCGCGCCTCTCTCGAGGAAGGGGAAACGCGCGTATCCATTCGACGCCCACGCGGCGAGCTGCTTTCAGGCGCGATCCCGAAAATAAGAGGACGTAAAGCGGGATAAAGTATGCGCGAAAGCCCGAATAACTCATCATACAACGACGACGGCGACGACGCCTAACACGTGGTCGCGCCTCGAGAGAGAGAGAGAGAGACGAATTAATCCCACGAGTTGGATTCCACTGGACGGACGCGGAAAATCGAAGCAGTTTCGCGGCGAAAACGCGCGACTGGCGTTCTACCGGTCGATATCGAGTGAGTGTTATCGGCCTACGTAGGAATATCGTATATATTCGGTACTGGAGACTAATGGGGTATCGATTCAATATTGGAATACGGATTTCACGGTTAGGGCATGCGTTAAATACTACGCCTTAAATATGCACGGAGAAAGATTGTTCGCCGGCACGGCAAATTGTTAGTTGCCACGGTGATGGATGAAGATTTGTTCGAACAGCAAACTCTGGATAGCCGCAAGATTCGGCTGTGCCAACGAAATTTTACTCCTGTCGCAACGACGTTTCGCCGCAACGGCAATACGATTTTTTCCACGTAACGAGTCTTTTCACTGTCAGCGACTAACAATTTGCTGCGCCAGCAGGAAATTCTTCTCCGTGCGTCGAGCCTACCCAGGCGGAAGAAATTTTTCAAGGATCTCTCAAAGACGTCTTTGAAATATACTTAAAAAAATAAATAAAACGTCTTTCGGACGTCTTTAAGGCATCTTTTAGAAATTTGTTCTGCCTGGGTAAATAGCTCAGTGGCGTAAGAACGGTTGCTCGGCGAGGAGAAGACCCGAGTTTCGATCCTCGTCCACCTCGCTCCGCTGTTTTTCATCCCGTATGACATTACAAATGGACATTTGCAAGTACAAACGAGGCCCATACTCTGATCATGCCTTCCATATTATGATGTATCAACAATTGTATGGTAATAATAATCATCATCATTGCGCTGAAAGAAAACAAAGTTTCACATTCGAGTGAATGTTTGCCAAGAGGTATTGGAATAATTATTTTACTCGGACGAAGCAAATATTACTTGAGTGTAGCACACTGAGAGAAGAAAATTTGGTGATTTAACTACAGTCAAGCGATATTTATTTAATCTAATGAGATAATTATTCCGATACACCTTTCTACTTGGGAAGTTGAGCGTTAATTCAGCATAACTCCGAGAGACAGTCGCAGCAACGGTTCGCCTCGATCGCTCTTCGATCGCGGTCGCGTATACGGTCAAAGGTCGACTATTCGCGCGCTACGAAGCCTCGCCTCTCTTTCTTCCCCGCGTGGCCGCGAGCGCATACGTTTTGCGCGGGGGGGGTGGGGGGGATGGGGGCGGAAGAGGGCCCCGCCGATAAGGGGCCACAAACGAGCGGCTTTATTACGCAACCGTAACAGGTTGCCGGTTATTGTAAGGCAGAACGGGGAGGTACGCCGCGGCGGGGGAGGGAGAGGGCGGTGGACCGGGGGCGAGGAGGGAAGGGGACGGTATCGTGCCACTCAGCGTTATTGCGGAATTACCGTGCATGTACGTCGGAACGCAAATAGGGCCTGCATTCGATCCCGGAGTGCACGACCCGGGCATGACTTCGCCGTCGTCGTCGATGTGACTCCGATATCGCCGACGACCTCCTCGATAAGGATTCGCTCGTCGGGCTCGCTTTTGTATCGGCGGAAAAAATCGGCCGTTCCCTGCCTCCGGCGCGTATTGTCGCCATGCGGATCGCGCCTTCGTCGAGGAGGTAGGATCGATGGCGCGATACGACTGGGAATTTTCGTACGTGCGTCCGGACGAGCGCGCGATCGCCGGATTACCGTGCAAATCCGCACGACGCCGGATGCGAATTCGCCGATGGTGTCAAACTTTCCGTCGCGTCGCAGCGTTAACTACGTTAAGTAACTTAGTAACTACTTTGCGAAATACACGGACGGATTAACATTATTTGATAATGTTACCTGGTAGTCCGTAGTGGTGAACGTCGCCGCCGCCGCCCTTTAAACGCCTCGGTTTCGGCCGCATGCGCTTGCGATTGATCGGGACCGCTGGGATAAATAATTTCGCAATCGGCGAGGGGAATCTCGGTCGTCGGCGATGCCGTTACCTTTCGCTCACTCGACGATATGTGCGCGATAACGTCACGTTTCCGCCGTGACCGTGATCGGAGAGTGTACCACGTAGAGCGTGTTTCGCATTCGGCAGCACGCGCACGCGTGCATCGAGCGTTATTCCCGAAGATCGTACGCGTTGCGTACAAGTACGCGTACACGTTGCCGCGCGACTCGTTAAAATATATCAGCGATTACGGGACACGGCCTGGCGGTGCTTCAATATAGCGCGGCGTTCTCGAGTAATCCCTCGGTCTCATATTCGCTGATTATTTTCGCAGGCCGCGACTCCATTCCGTATGGAGAACAGGACGGCGATAAGGGGTGGAGGGGGGGGGGGAACGGTAACGACACACTGCGTTTTATTATCCGCGACAATAACACAGCGGTGCGGCGGTAACTTTCGCAATTACGGGCCATAACGGGCAGACACATGGTCCCGCTCAAGGATGTGGTGCGCGCCCCGTTCACCGGCGTAGCCGTTTTAGAAACTCCTCTTAACGGACTTCCGGCAGTAGCCTCGACGGTAACGTTATACTCATCGTCCGGGAGCGTTTCTCTGAAACGTGAAACGCGCGCGCCGCGCAGGTGAAGCGTCATTAGATGCTATAAAACTTTGTAAACGACGGACGCCGCCGGCCGGCGATTGATAGCGGAGAGGAATATGTTATAACTTTCAAACCTGCAATGTTATTTCGGTGTTGTCGCTCTACATCCACCCGCGCGAACTTGAGAATTTCACACCTTCAACAGTGCTTTAAAGCTCCCCCCGCAAAAAGAACAAAACGCTACATCGTTCTTGATTCTCTTCCTTTACTCCCCGGGAGTAGCGATTTCCCAATTCACGACCCGCTCGTGTCCCGAGCTGCGCTATTTTCTCGCGTCGGTCGAAATCAAATCCGCTAATTCGACCGTCGGATTCCGCCGCCGTAATTAAAGAGCGACGGGATTCGCGCGGCCGATACTACCCGAAAGCGGGGCGCATTCCTTCCGCTCAATTCGCACATTCACCGCCGGCGTTTTATTTAAACGCCTTTCCCGCCCGAATCCGAATTTCATTCATAAAGCCGCCGAGATAAAATCGCCGGATATCGCGCGTTCCCCCTCTCCCCAGGGGCGGCGACGGCACCGCGCGGTCGACGTCTGTTATCGATTATGCGGGCAAACTTATTAGACAGCGATTAGCCGTTATTCGCACGCAACACGCTGACCCTGTTTCCTCCCTGCCCCCGGTGGCGAGTCCACATGTGCACACATGATCAGCCGCAAACCGGCGGTATCCCTTGTCCCAGACGTCGCTCCCCCACCGCACCCGCGCGACCCTATCCCCTTGGCCAGTGTATACATAGGTTGAATACATACGCGCGCGTGCGTGACCGCCGTTGCGTGTACTTTGGACTATCCAATGGGATTGCGAACGCGAAATGCGTACGAAATGCAGCCTGTGCCGCATACATGTGTGCCGTACGTGTGTGGCGCAGGTAGAGGCGAGACGCGCGCTACCTGTTACGAGGACTCGCATACTCGGGACCGTTTATGAAATATGCGCGACGAAACGCGCGGTGAAAACGAGCTCGCGAGGGTCAGCGTTGCGTTTGACGTCCCCCCCCCCCCCC